>NC_138315.1:13057500-13595000 GCF_965601325.2 Salmo salar
TGATCGCGGGGTCTGATCACTGCTAAGCCCTTTCTGCTCGGCTGCACGACCATCTTTTTTCCCCCCATAAACACCCTTTGTTATGATGTTGGTTTGCTCCCACTACGCGGGGATAGTCCATGGTGAGCTCTGTTTGCATGCTGGCTTGACGGGCTCTGTTGGGGGGATTAGGCGGGTTCCACTACAACTCAGGAAAGAGGAGAGCACACAGTTTGATGTGGTGCCGCCGCCGCACGGCTCTCTAATCGAGGAAACTAGGACCATAGAAATACAACCTCTAGAATGGGCGTCCTCATTCAAGTCAATGGGTCTGTAATGGGTCTATTTCTATGGTTGGGACTTCTCACATCAAGAAGTCCTGTTGGACTATCTACTGTCTACTCTATATGGAACAAAGAAAGACATGGAGTTCAGCATACAGAGACCATAAGCTCATAAGGGGTCACATATCAATATCAATCACATTGCTCATCTTGAAAACTGACTCTCAACTTCTGGGTTGAAGTATAAGGCAACAATAGAAGACAAAAAGGATTTTAACTCGTAATTCAATGGTTGTAATTAGCAGACACTGCATACGATATATAAGTGTGAAAACGAGTCAAATCGCCCTTATAGCAAGGCATAGTCATTGGACTACAGAGCTAAAATGAAAGGTGTTACATTAGACAGTTATTTTAATGTATGGGATTTTTTTGTTGCGGTACATGCATACTGTACAAGTAAGTGTAGGATGAGCAGAATCACAGCTGTGCCATTTATGTGGGGTATTGGGATTACTGTCACCTTTGTCTGCATATTTTTATTTGATTAATGTCACCCAAATGCTGTGTCTTCCAATTGAGAACCCTGCTCATTTGCATGATTTTTTTATACTCCGGTGCAAATTTTGCGATAAATTAGTCTGTCTCCCATCTTTGTGTTGGTGTGGCACTGAATGATTTGACTGAAGGAAGCAGGGAAGCAGCCGCAGTGCAATATTCTGGGAGAATTACACCGGTGAGATATGCTAATGTCGAACAAACGGTAATGACCTTATTTACCTTCATCTAAAAAGTTGAAATTAGCATTACGGCAGTGCCTAAATGAACTGGAAGTCAATAATCAGGGTGCGAAGCTTAATATGCTTAAGACCATATTCGTTAGTGAGAGACCCTAAATGGACCCTTTAACTTGGTGAGTTGTAACATCAGGTGCCTGTTTTAAAATCTGTAATGGCACCATCTCCTATTCCTGCATCGGAGGGGAATTCCCAGATGGTGGGCTATGATGAGGTAGTTCACTTAGCTGTTTAGAGACAAGCATCTGGAAACACAGGTTGCATTAACACCACTGGGTCTCTCATTTTCTCTAAATTAGCGTCATTCAATTATCTAATTATTAGGCGTGCAAAAACTGAACGGCTAATAGAATCCTATTATCCCGTCATTATCATCGCACACTCACGAGTGCCTACATTTCTGAACAAGCACCCACATGGTTTACAGGGGTAGGAAGTACAGTGCCTTCAGAAAGTATTTACACCCATTTCCTTTTCCACATTTTGTTGTGTCACTGATCTACACACAATACCTCATAATGTCAAAGTGGAATTTTGTTTGAAGAAAATTGTAGAAATGAATACAAAATGAAAAGCTGAAACGTCTTCAGTCAGTAAGTATTCAACTTCTTTGTTATGGCAAGCTTTTATAAGTTCAGGAGTGAAAATGTGCTTAAATCGCATAATAAGTTGCATAGACTCAGTCCGAGTTCAATAATATTTTTGAATGACTAACCCATCTCTGTTCCCCACACAATTATCTGTAAGGTCCCTAAATTGAGTAGTGAACTTCAAGCACAGATTCAACCACAAAGACAAGGGAGGTTTTCAATGCCTCACAAAGAAGGTGTAAAAAAAAAGAAAAAAGACACTGAATATCACCTTGAGCATGGTGAAGTTATTAATTAAGCTTTGGATAGTGTATAAAAAAAAAACAGTCACTACAAAGATACAGCTGTCTTTTTTAACTCAGTTGCCGGAGAGGAAAGAAACTGCTTAGGGATTTCACCATGAGGCCAGTTGTGATTTTAAAACAGTTACAGTTTAATGGCTGCAGACACTAAGGATGGATCAACAACAATGTTGTTTCTCCACAATACTAACCAAAATAGAGTAAAAAGAAGGAAGCCTGTACATAATAAAAATATTCCAAAACATGCATACTGTTTGCAACAAGGCACTAAAGTAATACTGCAGAAAATGTGTCAAAGCAATTCACTTTTTTTCCTGAATACAAAATGCTATTTTTGGGGCAAATCCAATAGTGGAAAAAGTACCCAATTGTCATACTTGAGTAAAAGAATAGATACCGAAATAGAAAGTTACTCAAGTAATACTAAAAAAAATGTGGCCAAAAAAAATGACATTTTTGAGTGGCCTAGTTACAGTTTTGAATTTAATCTGCTTGAAAATCTATTGAAAGACTTGAAAATGGCTGTCTAGCAATGATCAACAATCAATTTGACAGCACTTGAAGAATTTTTAAAAGAGTAATGGGCAAATATTGTATAATCTAGGTGTGCAAAGCTCTTGAAAACTTACCCAGAAAGACTCACAGCTGTAATCCCTGTAATCGCCGCCAAAATTTCTTCTACAAAGTATTGACTCGGTTGTAAATAAGAAATGTATGTAACCATGTTTTCACTTTGACATTATGGGGTATTGAGTTCAGGCTGTAACACAACAACATGTGGAATAAGTCAAGTGGTATGAATACTTTCTGAAGGCATTGTAGCCATTTCTGTTTTTTTGTCTTCTTTGAGATAACTTCCTCAGAAGTTCTGTGATGAAAATAAAAAACACAGCCATGCATAAATAGGTTATTTTGTAAGCATAGTCAACAGAAAATGTATATTTATATCTGAATATACACTACATGGCCAAAGGTATGTGGACACCTGCTCATCGAGTTGGTCCCTCCTTTGCTGCTATAACAGCCTCCACTCTTCTGGGAAGGCCTTCCACTAGATGTTGGAACATTGCTGCAGGGACTTGCTTCCATTCAGCCACAAGAGCATTAGTGAGGTCGGGCACTGGTGTTGGGCGATTAGGCCTGGCTCGCAGTCGGCGTTCCAATACATCCCAAAGGTGTTCGATGGGTTTGAGGTCAGGGCTCTGTACAGGCCAGTCAAGTTCTTCCACACCGATCTTGACAAACTATTTCTGTGTGTACCTCACTTTGTGCCCGGGGGCATTGTCCTGCTGAAACAGGAAAGGGCCTTTCCCAAACTGTTGACAAAAAATTGGAAGCACAGAATCATCTAGAATGTCATTGTATGCTGTAGCATTAAGATTTTCCTTCACTGGAACTAAGGGGCCTAGCCTGAACAATGAAACAGCCCCAGACCATTATGCCTCCTCCACCAAACTTTACAGTTGGCACTATGCATCGGGACAGGTAGCGTTTCCCTGGCATCCACCAAACCCAGATTTGTCCGTCGGACTGCTGAATATGAAGCGTGATTCACTCCAGAGAACTCGTTTCCACTGCTCCAGAGTCCACTCCAGCCGACGCTGGGAATTGTGCAAGGTGATCTTAGGCTTGTGTGCTGCTGTTGGTAACCCATTTCATCAAACTCCCGACAAACAGTTATGAACTGTTCTGACTTTGCTTCCAGAGGCAGTTTGGAACTGGTAGTGAGTGTTGCAACTGAGGACAGACAATTTTTACGCGCTACGCGCTTCAGCACTCGGCGGTGCCGTCCTGTGAACTTCCGTGGCCTACCACTTCATGGCTGAGCCGTTGTTGCTCCTAGACATTTCAAATTCACAATAACAGCACTTACAGTTGACCAGGGCAGCTCTAGCAGGGCAGAAATTTGACAAACTTACTTGTTGGAAAGGTGGCATCCTATGACTGTGCCACATTGAATGTCACTGAGCTCGTCAGTATGGGCCATTCTACTGCCAGTGTTTGTCTATGGAGATTGCATGGCAGTGTGCTTGATTTTATACACCTGCCAGCAACGGGTGTGGCTGAAATAGCTGAATCCACTAATTTGACGGGGTGTCCACATAGTTTTGGCCATCTTGTGTATTTATTAAAAACATTTGCACTAAACGTTCATGTTTTTTAGTGATGAAAATGATGGAATTTCTCCTAGAGTGAAGGAAAATAACCTGAACCATAATCTGACTTGAGCAGAGCTATTTGAGAGGACCGTAGCGGTGTCTATGCTCTCCTGTGGCTATTTCTGCTACATTTGTTTCAAACAAAAAGCAGATCATCTATTTTATTTTAAATACGTTTTATCCTGTCACTTCACCCTGTCTGAAATAATGGACAAACAGATAGGGTTGAATGATCAGTGTCGGCTCCTCATCACTGAGCTCTTTTCACTTGTCTAATGTGAGGGGGGTCTAAAGTGGCCTTTGCTATGTCTCTCCATGCCCAACCCCCCCCCGGATCTCCCGCTGGCCGGAAGGATCCTCTCTCAGGCTGGAGTGGCTCCTGCTGGGCTGCTGGGGGACCAGTTGAGGGACGGGGACCTGGAGCACGCTGTCAACCCCCGGCCCCCTCTGCCCTCTCACCTCCCCTCCCCCACTCTCCCCTCCCCCACACAGACAGACGCTCTATTCAACTTGAGCTTTGTGTGCGTGTGTGTGTGTGTGTGTGTGTGTGTGTGTGTGTGTGTGTGCACGCACGGTTGTGTGTGTCTGTGTGTGTACATGTGCATGTGTGTGCGCATGCATGAATGAGTGTGTCAGGCGTCCGTGTGTGTGTGTGTGTGTGTGTGTGAAAGAAAGAGAATCTTAGGTCAGCGATAGAGTAGCTTCCCTAACCATTAAAATACCTGGGTAGCAACCAAGTGTTGCATCATATTCAGAGGGTAGCTATACAGAAGGTACCGGAACGTGAGTTCAATTTTTTGCTGTCACACATATGACAACAGCTATCATAAGTAATATATCACAATTAGATAATATCCTAACAAGCTAAGAACATATCAGTTTACTACCATTTAGACTCATTTTGATCATTTGCTGAAATGCAGGTTTGAAAGTAACTTTACACTGTGCCAAACCATTCTCTGTCATAAGGGTTTGTGAGGATTTGAGTGTGTTTTTCATCTTTTCATCATCCCTCCCTCTAAACACACTCCACACCCTCGGCTAGCACCAGGCCCCTTCCTCCGCCAACAGCTCTTTAGTCCAAGCTGGGGTGTAATACAAACACACTGGGAACTTAATTCATGGAGAAGAGATACCAATTTCTTCTCAGCAAGAGATATATCAGGGATGTTAAACAACGCAAACGGCTGCATGGAATTCTGGTGGCCTTGGCTAAAAGCTAAGCCTTCAATTTTAGCTTTCCAGCAGAAGAACAAATTGAGCTTAAATATATTCCTGTGTGGAAAGGAAGCGATCGTATTGTGTTATCATGAGAGGTCTGTTTACCTACATATGGCTATCTAATATCTTTGTGCCATTGACCAGGTTGGAGCGCGGAGCAGCGCCAAATCCCTGGGGTTTCAAGGCTGGGATTATGCATGGCGGGGGTTGAACTATTGCCCTTCTGTGATTGAAAGACCTCCACCAAGCTTAGGTCCTGTTTCTTGTACATTTGCATTGCCCAGTTCTACAAGACCGCAGGGGACTATCAGTAGCTAGCCGGCTCATACCTGGGCCTCCATCATTTGGTTTCCTCCGGATACCCTCGTGCCTGCAAGCCAGCCAGAGAGGCAGGGGTTTATTGACCAGGATTGACCAGGATAGCCTCTGATCAATATCTCATAGCCTGTCTATTATTGTGGGAGAAAACCAATCATGTGATGGTGTATAACTCAGCATTCACAATGGCATTCAGGATTAACAACAGATACACTTGTCCTTAATTAACAAATAATCAAATTAGCCACTACTTATTTTAATACTTTACAAATAAATAAAAAGACAAAAACTGTCAAGAAATTTCAAAGATGACATTTTCAACAAAAAAATATGTATTTCATCAGTCATGAGCCTCTGTGTCAATCGGGATCCAGCCATGTCATTGTCTTACATTGTAATACAGATCTATTAGCTATAGTTAATTGCATTTGCATCTGAGCCCTGAAGTGGTCAACTATGCAATTTCACTAATTCGTCCTGGTGAGAGGTTGACCTTAAGAAATGTAATTACACATACCTGAGTTACACAAGAGCCCAAGAGGTCTGCGTAGCGTTTACTGGTGAATAAGGTATCATTAACAAAAAACAATTAGCCCATAGTGGTGTCATATTGAGAGGGAGAATGTATGCAGCCACTAGCAATGCAAACAGCTGATTAAGAAATAGCACAGTACAGTAGATATTCATTTGTATTTATTCACTGGAACTGTATCCCTTGAATCCATGCATGGTCAGTGTGTGTGTAATATGAACATATTATGTTTATAGCTATGTATATTTGTAATATTCCAATGCACTCTTGTTAAAATGGCTGCTGTTTTGTTTTCTTTGGGAGTGATAAATTAGTTATGCATGGCTACCAGTGGTGAAAATAATGTGGTCTAGGGGTAACTTTGTATAAACACAAATTATTGGTGAATTTTAATAGGCCAACCAAGCCTCATAATTATGCATCACTTCATACTGTCATAATTGACAGAAAATATGAAGTAGGTCAGAGGTCACCTATTAGAATGACTTTTCATTAATTTTTCTGACAGCCCCATACACAGATGCTGGACTGATTTGTTGAAAATAAACATGGGGCACTTGGGAACCTTTCTACTGAAATCTAGCAGTGATCCCCCTGAGGCTTGAAACTCCTGTCATATAATTATACAACACTAGTCTACACAATACACAGCACTACAAGTACAGCACCGCAACTAGCAACCTCTAGTCTGCTTACAGCACATCTGATGTTGATCATATCTATATTTCTCTGGGACACATTTAGACAGCAGTATGTCTATGAATGAACACAATGTCATACGCAATGCAATGCTCCAATCCCTACCCTAAACACAGAATCAAACTAATATCGGCGCAGTGCACCATGGAGTCTAGACACAAGGGAGCTCAGCTAGGCATGTGCACTCTCAAGTCTTAACAACACATATTGAACCAATAGAGTGCCAGAATGTCGCCCTGTGCCCAAGTTCATACAAAGGTCACGAGGCCCTGCCCCCTACACCAAATGGGACTCCTCGTGGCAGTGAGGTGATCACAAACAATAGAACAATGTGGTGTAGGAGGCCAAGGAATGCCGGGCCCCTGTCACCCCCGTTTGAACAAGCAAAAATTCATTGTCTCCCTAAGATGTAAATCTACACCTCTGGGCTATAAAAGTGTTACAAAGAAGGTTTTTACTGCGTAAATGAACATTCATCCCACTTGCAATTAAGTAGACAGACGGACATTGTAGCCTACATCCAGGCAACACTGAGGGCTTTGTGTCTGCATAGCGACTGGACAGAGGCAAAACAGAGGAAAATAGTTTACACTGAGTCATCCACTACAGTGCACATTGTTATCTGGAGAGGAGACTGAGTGGTAACCTGACAAAATTGTTTTCACAAAAGTCTAGGATTTTTCCTTACCGTCGACAAACAAAAATCAAACCATTTCGAGACCATCTCAAGGACTTTGTGGAAAGTGTTGTTCTTTGACTGCTTGTTGTAGACCAGTTACAAGCTGTGCTTCCAACTGTTCCTATGTGTCATCCTAATAGGAACACAGAATCCTCAGAACCAATGGGAAGCAGAAGCACACATGGATGTATCCAACTACACTTCTTCGATTCCCCCTTCATTTACTGCCACTGTTGTCCTCGAATACTACAGTCCAAAAATAGATGTAACAATTCTGGATTACCCCTTTAAAACGAAAGTAATCTTAAAGGGAACATCCCCTCAAAAACCATCTTTATCCATTTTTTTTTCATTAGTCCACTATTGGTACAGTCCTAAAATGTGGACTAATGAAAAAAATACCAAAATAACGTTTTTGAGGGGAGTTTCTCTTGAAATAAAACGAGGATTTTTAAATAAAACCGAACTGTTGATCAAACCAAGCATTTGCAAAACAAGGACCAGGGAAAAAAATGTAGATGAGTTGATCAAAGCTATCAGATACAGTATGGGGTCTGAGTGTTTTGGTAAAAGGATATCATTAATCATGGGTATAATCAGATGACATCAGGTCATGACCCACTAAGTGTGTTTTCCTCATTATGTTAATATGGAGGAGAGGAATGTGTTTCTCTCTCTCTCTCTATCTCTCTGTCTCTGACTTTGACGTTTCGTATCATGACAACCTGATCCTCGGTTCAGAAGAAAAGAGATTGGACACCAAGCTCCACCTCTTCGATTTTAACCCCAAAAATGCAAATGTCTGACTTTGGAGGGCAGTCATTAACCATACACAAATCAGCAGCATTATCAAAAACTGTTCAGAAAGATAGTGATTTTAATAAATCTCCAAATTCTACAGTATATCAAGTAGTATTTTCACACATTCATATACACATTAATATGCATCACTGTCCATAGTCAAAGTTACTACAATATCTGTAGGTTCTTAATTCATGTCACCCCCACACTATCAGCTTATAAACAGACTGGAAGCACTTCTGTGGTAGTAGAAAATAAACCCTCCAGCTATTTACTGTCTTCTTGGTATAAGAAGTTTGTGGTTTTGATCGTGTGTGATTATGTTCTGAGAGATTGACCTTTAGTGCCAAGCGTATTGTAGTATAATGAGGAAGTGTCCGTCTACAGGAGTACAGTGACGAGCCCAGGCGAGGCATCATCCACATTTCAACCATCGATCCACTAGGTGCCATGTGTATAGGGGAGAATCTGAAATATTTCAACAACCCTCCACCCCTCCCTCCCTCCCCCTCCCCCAATACACAGCCGGATAGGAGCTCTCACTGAACAGCTCAGCGCTACGTTGAAACAAATCTGGCCGTAAAATCCAGAAAGAGAGGATGCCTATAGGACAACTACTTCCTATCATATCCTCTTATCACATCCAATGCATTTTCATTGCATCATAATTACCTTACTAATGCGTGAGATAAGCAAACAGTATAACTTTACCAATCCTCATGTGATTGTGAGTAGGACCTGACGTGAATAAGACAACGAATGGAAAGGTGGGACACACTACAGACAGAGATTGATATCGGGATGGATTCTCTTACCTCCACCTTCTCATTAACGGTGGGCTCGGTAATACAGCCAGAAAATGATCTCTACCACCCACTTAAAGTCTAACTCAGGGTCTCACCGTCCTCAGATAAGCCCCAGTCTCATAAAGCACAATTAAGTGAGCCAATCAGAACAGCATAAAATCACTTCTCTAGCGCTTCGACGCCGTAATTAACCAAAAATATTTCATCAGCAAAGAATCAGCCACATGAATTTCATGTCAATCACATTGTTATAATTTGCTTGGGAGACATGAGTTTTCCTTTTCGAGGACTAGTGAATTTGATTGAAGCAATCTGGTCGGTTTCTAATGGAGAATAAGTGAGCAAATCCACGACCACCATTTCCAGAGGAGAACATGTCATTTAATGTTTTACATGTAATAGTCAATGGCTTGTTTTATTATTGTTCTGGTCAATGTGACTTGAGTCGGTTGGAATAGGTTTTGTATAGTTTATCTCTCTGGTAAGGGCCTAGCCTTAACTATAGAAACATTTATCACTAAAGTATTATGGCTGATTCTTTTGGACAGGACATTAATTCAGGTGGTTATAAGGCTGCAACCCAGCTACCACTCTAAAAGTTCCACATTGGAATTCCGTTGACAGAGCAGTTTCACAACAACAGTACAGTTTCGCAATCAATGGCATCAAGTTATTGATAACGATGAAATAAATAAGAATCATACATTTTGATCATATTGACAAATACAATACAAATAAAATGAAATACTCTTTACTTCCATGGACAGTGGAATAGAAACATTATGGACTCGTCTGGCTTTCAAACCCCGTCTCCACTGTCAACATAGACAGACTGTCTACCTTTACAATAGTTTGAAAATAAAGAAAAGGGCTGAAGCAACCCCAATTAGGAAGCCTCTCCCTCCTGCTCCTGTGGAAGCGCCAGCCTCTTCTAAAGGTCAGCCTGAAATTTGAATGACAGGGCTAAAGTCTTTTACTCATAATTTTGGTGTTTGCAATAGATTTCAGAGCAATTCACAGCCTTAAAGGCCTTAAGTGAGAACAGCAATTAATTGTAATGAATAATCTGACAAATCTGGTTGACATATGGCTGCTAATACTCGTCTTTTCTAGTGGGAGCAGTGGGGGGATTAGATTAGCTCAAATGAAATCTGGGAGCACCATGCCATCTGCATGTACAGGGGAGATCTAGGCAGTGCACGTTAATAACAAGAGTGTGGGTGGTTCTCGGGTTTGTTTTCTAGCGTGCTCCCCACAGTCTCCGCCGCCTCCCTCAACCTCTACATGAAACAGATTTGGGAATAGCGCCGTCTTCTTATTGAACCAGCTGCCTCACAAGAAGTGAAGAGCAATATAGCCGAGGCAATGCCAAAATCGAAGAGACGGGGTAAACTAAACAAACACGACAGAAGTGATAAGTGTTGAGTAAACACGTAAACAACATTGGCTTGTCTCGCCACCTGAGCACAACGGAAAGTAATAACTTCATCGGAGAATTATGAAGTGCAGGTGGAAAGAAGCTCCGCGGCTGTTGACTTCATTAGACTGACACACCTGCTTGGACTGGTATTTGTTTCAAAGCAAACCTTCCAATAAGACTGTGGCACATCAGAAGGTAGAAAATCCAACTTTACTTTAACATTGCGTCACCAAGGAAGGGCAGCCCAGTTGAAAGCCAAAATTAGACGGAGGACCACAGAATGGCCTGCCAATATCTACAAAGTGAATTGTTCTGACAAGCATCGATATAGTAGAAAGTGAAGTGCCATTTAAGTGCCTATCTACAAAACCTCACAATACTACCCAGGCCCAGCTTAGTATGAATAGCCCTGGCTGCAGCACGATGGAACAATGCCCCGTGAGGGAGTGTGCTGTATCAACAGAGTAAGCGAGGTGTAATGGTGTCATAAACGTCTGCTAAAAGCCTGATAAAGAACTGCTTTCTGCAGGATGTCTATTAAGAGGCGGCAGACATAAGCAACGGATCAGCACATGAATACAGGCAGGGGAAAACGTACAGGGGTCCCTGTGATACATCAACGCTCTGCATCAACACCGGTTCTCAGAGCGTATGTTCCTCATCATGCACAGAATAACTTGAGCCAAAACAAAACACGGAGGCACAGTCAGTACAATTTCAACAGAAAATATCCAAATCTAATTTTATAAGGAAAAAAGCTGGGGGGGGAATTATTGTTATATTACAAGAGTGGTTAGTTTTGAATAAAAATGCTTTTTTTGACAAGTATTGCATGAAGATATAATGAATTGTTACAAAATGGGTCTTATTTAATGGCGCTTTTCTATAACCCAAAGATGCTTATCTAGACACCCATATAGAGTGATTTGGTTAGATAAGGCAGTGTTAAAGATCTGAGTTCTCACAGAGCGAGAGCGAGAGAGCGAGAGAGAGCGAGAGCGAGAGAGAGAGAGAAAAGGAGAGAGAGAGAGAGAGAGAGAGAGAGAGAGAAAAGAGAGAGTGAGTAAGACCAGTCTGGTCACATCTGCTTCACATGCGTTAACGTGATGAAAAGCCACCTAGAAAACATGGACTAATCACCTCAACTAAAGACAGCAGGTGTCAGCTTGTATATCAGTCACTGCAGAGGGCTTATGATCCTCACTTTAACCCCACTGCAACTCAAATAAAGAACTCAGAGCCCAGTCTTTCTACAATACCTGACAGATAAAAGAAAACGGGGGAAATCAACTCATCAAGTCATAATCTTCCCTTTCTTCTTTTCAAATGCATTTTGAATGGATAGTTCATAAGTAAGTCTCATATTTAATTGCAGGAATGGAATAAAGACTGTTTTCCATGAGGTCCTGGTTTGTGGCTGGCATAATTGCCAAGGAACAGGTCTTAATTTAAACCAGGGGCTAATTATCATGCAAAGCATACCCACCCAGAATGTTTGCATAACTATCACAAGCGTTTTCATAAATGATGCTTTAATTAGTCTTAATTAGAATTTGTTTAAGTCAGCAGGGAATGCAGGGCCCGTGAAATGATGTATGTAATAAGCATCAGGCCCGCTCAGTTTTTTTCCTTACTTGGGGAATAGAGCTGACAAAATCACATCACATTAAATTGATTCAGTCAGAATTAAAATTCTTATGGTATTAATTAAATGGGGAAGATCTCATTAGCAGGCTGTGTGGTGAGGGAGAGACTCTCTCTGCCAGCAGATGTGACGGTGTCAGAGCTGCTGTACACGCTCGCCATTAGGGCCCACAGACAAGGAGAGAGGGAGGGAGGGAGATGGAGAGGGAGAGAGACAAAGCGAGAGAGAGCGAGGAGAGAGAGAGAGAGAGAGAGAGAGAGAGAGAGAGCGACAGAGAACGACAGAGAAAGAGAAGAGAGAGAGAGGCATGTCTGCGTGTGCTGTGACTCTGGAGGCAGGCAGGGAGGAATAGAACAGTGAACGCGTTGGCATGGCAGCATATTAATGGGTTGTATTAGCCATCCTGGCCATCTACAGCTTAATTTAGCTTCATTTGGTTTATTTGGCTGGAGGAATTTCAATAAGAGGAGAGCTAATGACCTGACCAGATACCCCGTTAGCTGTGCTGATGAGACACCCTCTCTGCTTGACTCTCTATACAGTCGTCTTAAAGGCGAGTGGGAGAGATCCTCCAAGCTACATACAGTAGCACACCTTCTGCAGTGTAAATACAGAAGCTGACGAGCGTCTGAGTAGGCCATTGTGCTTCTTCGCTGCTAAAGGGCTCACGTGATCTCCTTGTCAAGAGACAAATCATTATTGACACATTCTTAAAATGTTTATCCAGGAAGTCTGATTGTGAGTATGTTTCTGACATACAGTGAGTATGTTTCCCTTATTGTGTCCTCTGCTTGGCGTTTCAACGCTTAGGTATCATAAGAAATCTTCAGATGTAGCGCAATAGACACGATGGGCCTCCAACGCAGCTGTCACTATGTGTCAACCAGGACAAATAAAGAAATAAGAAATAGAAATAAGGACCTATATACAGTTCTACAAATCTATAGCACCTTGTTATATCCTGGTCATCCTGTGTTGACCATAGTAGACCATCTGTGTAGAAATAAACAGTATAACTCTAGGTATCCTGTCTTTTCCCGGGAGTCATAATATGTAAATGTATTACAGTAGAGGCACTACACCAAGCACAATGTTTCCTGCATTACACTGTATCTGTGTGGGCTGAGATTTCTTTATTGACACATACATTCATAAATTCTAAACTAAGCTTTGAATATACAGTAGGCTATTCATTCAGAATGGCTCTCTCAACAATTTCAACTACCGCATACTATAAAACGTTATACATGTAAACTCCAAAAAAACATCCAATCAAAATGATAATGTTGAAAACAACGGCCTGGGGCAGTGTGGCTGCAACCTAGCGTTAACCCAAGTTACAAAGGCAAAGTTGTCCCTTTTATTAGGAGCAAGCATCACTGCTAGTAGGTCCTGCATAAATATTTAGGGTAAATACACAATATATAATTTTTTTCCCACAGTTGAACTGCATTATGATTTCCATGCAGTCTCAGGTGAGACGGGGTCACAAGGCTAAATTAAGTGGGGCTTGGAAGCAGCTGCAACCGGGGCTCTCTTTAACCACGCTTGGCTGGTTGAGCTATCAAAAGCCGCTTGTACATGCCCCATAAAAAAAAAAAAACATTGGGTATGTGTTTAAAATGGTATTAAAACGCTGTTGACCCTTAAAATTAGAAAGGAAAACGTGCAACTCCTTGCATGGTAATTATTTCATGTCTGTCGTCAGCGCATGTGGGAAATGGAGACGTGTGCCTATGGAGATGAGGCCCCCTCAAAATGTATTGACATCCAGGTAGAAATGTGAGGCGGTTCATTTATGATGGTGGAGCGTGATGACTCCATAAAATGCTGCCATAGGGTCAGCTGGCATAAGCAACGTGCATCCAAGCTTTTTGTGTTTATTATTCATGAGCAGAGAGTGGTGTAGGGTTTTAATTGTTGCCATTGTTTGTCTATGACGCATTGTCATTGTCGAGGGCAACTCCTGTCATTGCAACTCAGCTTTGTAGACCTACTAACTGAACTGGTGTATTGGCACAATGTGACCCTATGACATTGTATGTCGTATAATTAAAGTATAAACACACTCACCAATGAGGAGATTTGCTTTCATAGACTAAGTCAATTTTTTGGGGCATTTCAATAGAAAAATCTGTTGGGCTACAGGACAAGTATCACTGAAGGTGGTCTTCAAAGCTTTTTAAAAGCATCACTCGTATGAAGTACTTTCTGAAAACCTGCTTGGGTCAATGGGTCACTGTCATAGAGCTCACTCTGACAATACAGCACAAGCGCCACCCACCATGTTGTTTGTCTTTGACCTGCTTTCTCATGCACAACTGCATGTTGATTTCACCTATCAATTTTATTTGTAGAACATGAGACATTATGTGGTACGCTATGTTATATGTAAATATGTGTGTGTATAGCCTTCTATTTTAAGCTAGGTGTTGTGAATGTAGTGAATGTAAAGCCACCGCTGGCTGTTGTTTGGGCTGTTAATTGATCCCAATAAGCTGTTGTATATTCATTAGGGCATTTAATTGGTTCGCTTAGTGATTCCAGTCAGTCGAACACACCAACACACTGAATGGTATACCGAGAATACACACAGAGGAACATTTTAAATGGTCAAGACCTTAACTCACTACTTGTTAAACTTCTGTACACTCTTAAGGCATCCGCATGCTTCCCAGCCAAAACAGTTCAGAAGAGTTTGTGCATATATTATGACATTTTGTGACGTTTTTGTTCATTTTGGACTTTGGTGAGGGAAGTTCGGAGCTGAAATCTACGCCCCTTCGTTGGCGATTGGTCAACAGATTCTTCAATAAAGTCTTTGTTGTCATTCAATGAGACACAACTCTTTTTTTATTGAGAAATACTGCACCAAACATCTTAGTTAAACGTAAAATTGTGTCTAAGATCTCCTCGGCAAAAACGCAAAAATTAATGACACATTTCTTGAGTTATCTTAGATTACTTCAGTCTATTTTGAGGAAATGTATACTGGCTAGGGCGTCTCAAACTGTACAAACGGTACTATTTCTCATTTTCAAGCGAATGTCTTTTAAGGGACAGCCAAACTGAGGAATGCTAACACCTTTAGAAGTAAAGGAGCCTCGAAGAACCTTGTGGGGTTCAAAAGATTGCCACACAGGGGAACCCTTTCAGGTCAAAAAGGTTCCTAGAGGAGCCCCTGTGTAAAGGTTCAAACGAGCTTTTAGTGACATTTTTTTTAACCTTTTAACAATATATTGTAGCGGCAACAGACTATCAGAATATTGGAAGCATAGCTTATTGGAGACAGGGCTTTCAGATAGTTATTTTGGGCCATTCATGAAAGTAAATGGAACTCATACACCTCTGTAAGACTCATTGTAGCTACAAAACTGTGAGTGTTCAACCTTAACCTGTGATGACAATACCGGTGGCCAAGAAATGTCTATCTGAAAGCCACGATCCTACTAAGCCACGCCTCCAGTCCAGGGTTCCTCCAGGAACCCTTTGCTACATTGAAACATTAATGGTCCTCTCAACTAACCGAAGGTGTAACTATGAACCCATTGACTGCAATGGTACCTTGAGGAACTCCAGGGTTCCTTGAGAATCTCCAGGGTTCCTCGAGTCAACCCCTACTTCTAAGAGTGTAGATTATAAAGAGTTTATACCAGTTAGTTCCAGCTTTCAGTACAACTGTTAGTCTTTGCCAAAGTGAGGGAGTTTTCCACATAACGACTAGCTTTGTCCTTAAACAACGGGAATACCAGTGACATCTGCACACAAAAAATGTTTTTTTCTATATAATGACAAATCAGGGTTCTTTGGCTTGTAACCATAACGGATCCCTTTTTGGTGTTATATGGAACCATTTTTTAAGGGTCTATAAAGAACCATGCTCATGAGGTTCTAAATGGAATCTGTATGGTGCTATGAAGAACCTTTTCCTAAGGTTCCATTAAAACAGGTTCTATATAGCACCAAAATAGGGTTCTGCTATGGTTACAACCCTTTTTGAGGCTATATAGAGCCCTTTTTATGGTTCTTTATAGAACCTTATGGTGAATGGTTCTATAAAAAACGTTCTCAATCTCAAAGGTTATTTATCCTGGTTTAATAGCCATATTATATTGTTAATATTCCATAGGTTTTATTATTGTGTCTATTAAAAAGTTGAATCAGGTGTGCTAACTCTGGTACAGCTGGGGGTCCCTGAGGAGAGAATTGGGCACTACTGCCTTATTCAACTGTTCTCAATTTACACAAGGCCATGTCTTTCACATGACGGCGTCACTGGCCATAGTTATATATAACATGTAATAGCAAAACACAACAGATTAGATAAACTGGAATGACACTCTTACTTACGGTTGTACAAAAAGAGCTGTGAGCAAAAAATGGCCACAAAATATTCTAATGAGCTGCTGCCCCTAGATTTCAATTATCACTAAAAGAGGAAAGAACACTTTTTTGAACTGCAAAGAACCATTGAAGGACTCAAATGGTTCATTGGGTCAGCATGGTACCACAGATAAACCATCACCCTTCCCAAAGAACCCTTAAGGAACCCTTATTTTTTTGTGTGCGCTGACATGTTTGAGATAATCTTCCATGCATGTGATTGTCAGACAAATTGGGGGTCACTGGCGTGCCGACACAGGGGAGCGGCAGGGGACACCGAAGAGATGTTCAATCAGGGGCCGTCCCCATTCGGGGGCTCCCAGTCCCAGTGCAGGTCCTCCAGCAGCATGGCGGCCCAGGCGACTGCGGCCCAGGCGGCTCTCTGTGCTCTGTCTGCCCACAGCTGCCGGGCCTCCACTGGGAGAGCTGTATTATGGCTGGGTTAATTTACTGATTAATATCCAGCCACTAGATCCAGCTTTCCCCAGATGGCCAATTAAAAACTACAACTGGCAGCGCGTTGCCCTGGCAGCAGGTTGCCGTAGGCCAAGGGCTAGAGGCTGTGACAGAAGGCGTGGGCCCTGTTTCGCCAAGGAGCCACTGTCTCTGACTCTCATCAGGAGAAGGACAAAGTAGGTTAGGGCTGAGATACAAAGGCGAAACTGGGTTTATGAGGAAAACCCTGCTGCTGTTAGGTTCATGAAACTGATAAAATAACTGGGTTTGAAACTATTGACACATTTAGATTTAATCATTTTCTATTTTATAAGATGTGGGAGCCCTTTGTGAAGTGTAGTGGCATATCAAATTGCAAATGACCATTTTTTTACAGGTTCAGAGTGACAAAAAACTTGATAATTACTTTACCTCAGAGATAGTCGAGTAAGGAAAGCAATACAGATATCACACCTCCGCAATGTGGTGCGAAATATTAATATTCTTCCATCTAGTGTTGTCTGTTGAAGAGCTATTTTATTTCCAATAATAATCCCCACGAGTTATGAGCCACTGCTATATTTAGAGTGACTCTATTTGAATACAGGTCCTAATGCTGACACAAACCAAATAAATGGCCTGAAATCACCATGGAAACCCAGTAAATACAATGGCCACTGCTGTAGCGGCGCGGAGACCAAAGATAATTAATAACTGAATTATGGGATGGAAATAGCAAGGCAGACCCCATGCAGCCTTTGAGGGTCACTTGATAAAGGGGAGTTGCAATGCAAACTGTTTTACTTTCACAGGGTCATCCAAACCAGGTACATCTGGTGTCATTTCTGCTCCAACAGAAAAAGACTGAGAAGAGAATTGATGGCCCATTTCATTATGTAATTGCCTCTTTAACTTCCTTGTTCTGAGCAATCACTCTTTAAATTCCGGCTCAAAGTTAAAATATGCCAAGATATGAAACTGGTCTGGAAGATAGATAATTCCGTAAATAGGCGTAATTGTTGGATCACCTTCTATCACCCCTGCACTAGGTAATATGTCCAATATGCTCCAACCTGGAGTTAAAGAGGAAGTTTGATAAGGAGCGGAAGGGTTTTGCAGAATAGCGGCCCTGTGTTTGCTTTGATTCAGTGTAAGGCACCAGCAAGTTCAAAGGTCAGAGAAGAGAAAGCATCACTCTCATGTAGTAGGCAATCACATCCAGCTTCATGCTCCCTGTACCCTAAGACACCCAGGATGGCAGCTGAATGTCTGGGGGCTTGTTTCAGGAGATATACACCACACCAAGGCAGCATATCCCTGCTTCTGATGTACACAATCCAGATCATCTGTTCTGCTCTAGTCTGCCAGGGATCCATGTCTTTTTATATTTTTTCCCCCCAATTTCGTGGTATCCAATTGGTAGTTACAGTCTTGTCTAATCGCTGCGACTCCCGTACGGACTCGGGAGAGGCGAAGGTCGAGAGCCGTGCGTCCTCCGAAACACAACCCAACCAAGCTGCACTGCTTCTTGACACTCCACCTGAAAATTCAACAGACATGGATCCCTGGGCCTCCCAAGTGGCGCAGTTGTCTAAGGCACTGCATCGCAGTGCTAGCTGTGCCACTAGAGATTCTGGATTCGAGTCAAGGCTCTGTCGCAGCCGGCGACCGGGAGACCCATGGGGCGACGCACAATTGGCCCAGCGTCGTTCGGGTTAGGGGAGGGTTTGGCCGGAAGGGATATCCTTGTCCCATCGCGCATTAGCGACTCCTGTAGTGGGCCGGGTGCAGTGCACGCTGACACGGTCGCCAGGTGTACAGTGTTTCCTCCGACACATTGGTGCGGCTGGCTTCCGGGTTAAGTGGGCATTGTGTCAAGAAGCAGTGCAGCTTGGTTGGGTTTCGGAGGACGCACGGCTCGCGACCTTCGCCTCTCCCGAGTCCGTACGGGAGTCGCAGGCACCAGCAAGTTCAAAGGTCAGAGAAGAGAAAGCATCACTCTCATGTAGTAGGCAATCACATCCAGCTTCATGCTCCCTGTACCCTAAGACACCCAGGATGGCAGCTGAACGGCTGGGGGCTTGTTTCAGGAGATATACACCACACCAAGGCAGCATATCCCTGCTTCTGATGTACACAATCCAGATCATCTGTTCTGCTCTAGTCTGCCAGGGATCCATGTCTTTTTATATTTATATTTTTTCCCCCCAATTTCGTGGTATCCAATTGGTAGTTACAGTCTTGTCTAATCGCTGCGGCGGGAGTCGCAGCGATTAGACAAGACTGTAACTACCAATTGGATACCACGAAATTGGGGGGAAAAAATATAAAAAGACATGGATCCCTGGCAGACTAGAGCAGAACAGATGATCTGGATTGTGTACATCAGAAGCAGGGATATGCTGCCTTGGTGTGGTGTATATCTCCTGAAACAAGCCCCCAGCCGTTCAGCTGCCATCCTGGGTGTCTTAGGGTACAGGGAGCATGAAGCTGGATGTGATTGCCTACTACATGAGAGTGATGCTTTCTCTTCTCTGACCTTTGAACTTGCTGGTGCCTTACACTGAATCAAAGCAAACACAGGGCCGCTATTCTGCAATGCCTCTGAAGTGGAGAGACCCCAGAACACCACGCGGGGTGACCCAGTCCCTTTCATTTTATCCTTCATAAAGATCCCACAAAATGAAAAATGCGATGCAACACACAAAGCAGAGGAGAAGAGGCTGAGATGTTCTTGAAGGGTCAGTGACAGGAGCACTCGGAGAAGGTCACCCCATGAGCCCAAATTCACACCCCAATAATTGGGGAACAGGGGTCGCTGATTGTGAGACGAGAGCACAGCTACACGATCCAGATGGAAGGAAGTTCTACAGAGCTCTGGTGATTAAGGAAATGAAGAGAGACAAAGCATTTGATGAGCGTTGCCTTGAAAGACGAGAAGGACACTGAATGGTCTTCGGTCTATAACTGTGATTAAAACAGAGAATTCTGACTGCAACTCTACACAGAGACAGAAAGAGAGAAAATTCTCCCAGTGTAATTAGATCAATTGGGCATGAAGTGAAGTGGCTTCATCCAGGAGGAGTGTAGTGTGCAGGTCTGAAGTGGGATCAGTGAGTAGGGTTTGATTACAATTTGATTGTTAATGCAGAATTGGATGGACCACTCTGTAGAAAATCCCTTATTTTCTAATTAGAGGTCCCCGGAACTGTTTGTGTTTATTTTGAAATGACGATATCAGCATTAAGAAAAGCTTGACCTTAATGTACATCATAAATAGCTTTTATAGCAAACGTGGTTGTCATGATCAAACCATTAAAGGTAATTAATTACTTCTCTGATAATTCACCTGAGTGCTTTACGTCTCCTCACTGTACGAATCAATTACTTTAAAGCAGGGTTCCGTTCCAAGATAATTTCAACAGTGGATTTTTTTCAGCTGGGACTCTCTAATAGGGTACATTTCCCATATTTTATGTCACTAGAATATAACTTCATGACAGACACTTTGCCTAAATTTTGAAAGTTGAAAGAATTTTACGACAAACAAGATCCACATGCAACATTATTTCAACAAAGCCTCAAATACAACAGGATCTGAAAGTGGGATGAAACCATTTTCGTGTCATTATCATCCAGGCTGGATCCCTCCCAGGGGAAGAGCTAGTTGTGTGGCCCAGTGGAGCAGTGCTAGAACAGCCCTGGACCAGTATAGTGACTGCCTGTGAAGATGTACTCCAGCTTCAGTCAGAGAGGACGGCTGTGAGGGATGGGCCTCATCGGCCAGAGGAAGCAGCGGCTTGTGTCCGCCGCCCGCCGCCCGCCCACGCCCTCCTCCCCTGTGTGAAATTGGCTGAGATGATGTAGACATATTCCAGCCACTGATCCATGGCCGAGTATAAACAGGAGAGGATCGCACTTTCACTCCCAGAAGGTCACGCAGCTTCTCCGTGAAACAGTAAGTGACACCGCCTGTGCCTGAGACGCTAACAGAGTGACCGGCTGGAGTTGACCCCGCCAGCCCCAGCACCAGCCCCCCTCCCTTTGTGTAAGCCCGGGCTGGACTTCCCTGTGGTGGCCTGTGTCCTCTCCCTTCTCCCTTCACTGGGGTGTACTGATATTTGGTGGCACTTCATCAACACAACAGAGGACAGACACTCAAATTCACATTTAAGGAGCCAGGCACATACAAAGTCTGTGGGATGCATCCAGCGTGTTATTGAATATCCATTACCCTCTTATTGTCACTCCCCCACTAGCTAGCAGATCTGACCCGTTTGCTTACAGCTGTACTAGGGTCAGACAGAATTCCTGTGTAGATTAAGACACCACAGAGCCGGCACGAGATAGGGCTCAGAAAAATCTACACAAGAATGCTGTCTGACCCTAGTGCAGCTGTAAGCAAGTGTGACAGAATAAAAAGTGCCTTAACATACGTAACAAAAATATAAACGCAACACACAACAATTTAAAATAATTACAGTTCATATAACTGTCTAGAATGTCATTGTATGCTGTAGAGTTCAGATTTCCCTTCATTGGAACTAAGGGGCCTAGCCCGAACCATGAAAAACTGCCCCAGACCATTATTCCTCCTCCACCAAACTTTACAGTTGGCACTATGCTTTTGGCAGGTAGTGTTCTCCTGGCATCCGCCAAACCCAGAGTAGTCCGTCGGGCTGCCAGATGGTGAAGCATGATTCATCACTCCAGAGAACGCATTTCCACTGCTCCAGAGTCCAATGGCGGCGAGATTTACACCAGTCCAGCCGACGCTTGGCATTGTGCATGGTAATCTTAGGTTGTGTGCAGCTGCTCGGCCATGGAAACCCATTTCATGAAGCTCCCGGTAGTGAGTGTTGCAACCGAGAACAGACCATTTTTACGTGCTTCAGCACTCGGGGGTCCTGTTCTGTGAGCTTGTGTGGCCTACCACTTTGCTCCTAGACATTTCCACTTCACAATAATAGCACTTACAGTTGACCGGGGCAGCTCTAGCAGGGCAGAAATTTGATGAACTGACTTGTTGGAAACGTGGCATCCTACAGTATGACAGTGCCACGTTAAAAGTCACTGAGCTCTTCAGTAAGGTCATTCTTCTGCAAATGTTTGTCTATGGAGATTGCACGGATGTGTGCTCAATTTTATACACCTGTCAGCAACAGGTGTGGCTGAAATATCCATCATTTTGTATATATAGTGTATGTAAAAAATATAGGAACAGTATATACAAGGATAATTCGTGGTGATAATAAATAGTGGGATACGTGACGCATTTAAAAAAAGGTTAAAAGGTTTGTCATTGCATTTCAACGTGTCAATTTAAAAACAGGGATAATAAAGAAGGATTAATTGAGCCATTGTAATGTATAAATGAGACAATACTGGTTGCCTGAATAATTGCAACAACTTTGTAATTTGAGAGAAGATATTTTGTGCATTTGTGAAACATTATATTTTGTACATCTGTAAATGCTTGAAGATTTGATCAAAAAAAGCACTCATTACAAGTGACTTAAAGCCAAAACTACATATCTGTGTGATTTATATCTATGTTTCTCCCTTTCAAGGGTATAACACAAGCAGGTCAGATCTTCTGGCTATTCTCCCACCAGCAAAAGAATGTACAGGTAACTGCCAAAATAATGGAAACACTTCAGTAAATAAGGGATACAAAGTATATTAAAAGCAGGTGCTTCCACACAGATGTGATTCCTGAGTTAATTAAGCAATTAAAATCCCATCATGATTATGGTCATATATAAAAATGCTGGGCCGGGCCAATATTTAGGTCATTATTTGGCTACCATGTGTATGCCCCTATAGGATAACAATGCCCCCATCCACAGGGCACGAGTGGTCACTGAATGATTTGATGAGCATGAAAACAAATGAAAACCATATGCGACGGCCGTCTCAGATTTCCACCCAATTGAAAACGTGTGGGAGATTCTGGAGTCGCACCCGAGAGAGCGTTTTCCACCATCATCAACAAAACATCAAATGATGGAATTTCTTGTGGAAGAATGATGTCACATCCCTCCAGTAGATTTCCAGACACTTGTAGAATCTATGCCAAGGTGCATTGAAACTGTTCTGGCTTGTGGTGGCCCAATGCCTTATTAAGACACTTTATGTTGGTGTTTCCTTTATTTTGGTAGTTACCTGTATATATCTAGCTTTTCATTCATAGTAGCACTGTTTGGCTTCATGTGGATATCTACTATAGAGTTTTGCTGACACTACGGCTAAACAGTAGCAGAAGGATCTCGTGAGAAAGAAAGTAGGATGGTGACTCACGTGAAATTGGCATGGCATTTTCAGGGATTTTCAAAAGAAATGTAACAAATAATTATCCAGAAGAAATCAATAATATTAAAAGAGAAAACCTTATGGAAGAATAAAAGAAAGCTAGAGAACTGGCACAACGCTAGCACATCCCGCATTTGCCTAAACGGCTGAGATGGGAAGTTGAGCTGTGCATGAAATGCAATTGCGAATGGATGCAGTAAAAGGGGAGGACTGAGGAGGGAAGGCATGAATGTAATTAAAGTGTCTGACACTTTTATACTGGGTAATGGGAGTCCAGGGCCGGGCTATTCCCACACGTGCTCCCCTCACAGTATGAAGTGCATTTTAATACCACCCCTACACAACTACTTAAATGCCACTCTCATGGCCTTCATAGAGAGGTAATATTGATGTGTAAATGGGATAAATACCAACATCCAAGGGTTTAAGGGATATAGTAAATAAACATGACCTAATACATAACAGACATAAAAACTCTGGAGCATCTGCAGTGTCTCAAGCAGGCCAGAGGTAGGACTGCCTCACACTACAACGGCATCCTAAGGCTTATATGAAGATTATAAAACCCAATGAGCTAAATGCTTATCTTAAAAGAGCCATATGAACATGGGAATTAAATACAATGCTCTATATTCAAATATGTATTTGAATAGTCGTCTTAATGATATCAGGTAATAAGAATGAGGATATTTCACATTGAACATTCACCAAATTGTGTGTATTTCTGTTTTAGAATGTATATGTTATGATCCCAAAGCATATCCTAACATACATGGACATTGCAATATATTTTATGAACTTTATTGGTTTTCATAACATTGAGGCAGCAGGATAAAAAAAAGGCAATTCACCTCTCCTCTCTGGCATTTTTCATCTCTCCTATGACTTGCTGGATTAGGGATAGCTAGGGGACCAAAGTACAGGATCTCTTTGTAAATCCAAGCACATCTATCTGGTCATGCATAGTGCCCCTCCTAAGAGTTCTATCAAACTTGCATAAAGTAACTTAAGGTGCTATCTGAGTTATGATAAACGCACCAAAAAATGACTTTTTAACACCACTGCAGGTTACATTCCAGCACCAAGCGGCTCAAAATGCAGGCAACTCTTTAAAATCACAAATATGTTTTTACTGTAGTAGATTAACATAGGGTGGTTTATACCTTGCAATAAAACATACCCGAAAATATGGAGCTGTGCACAAAAGCAGTTTACAGTTAAAATAAAGACCTGCAAATACACTCTCTTTATAAGCGTAGGGTGTATTGACAATATCAAAGAGTCAGGTTAGGAGACTTAATACATTGGGTGAAGAAGTGGATTTTTTTTGTTTATCCTACAGGCAACCTGGTCTCAGAGCATTCCATATTATTCTGTACGTAAATCGGGACATTCCATTTAGTGTGATATGTTACGTTTTGTATGGCTACATAAGACAGATGCTTACTTAAGGCAAAAACGAAAGGAGGGTAGTTGGTGGGGTGGATTTGGTAGGCATATAATCTGATCGTCTAGCAACCCAAAGGATGTGAGTTCAAATCTCATCACGGACAACTTTAGCATTTTAGCTTATTAGGAACTATTTACAACTTTTTTGCTACTTTGCAACTACTTAGCATGTTAGCCCTTTTAGCTAAACCCTTCACCTAACTCTAACATTAACCCTTTAACCTAACTCCTAGACTTAACCCTAACCAATAACCCCTAACCCTAAACCATAGTTTAGCTAATGTTTGCCAGCTAGCTAGAATTTGTAACATATCATATGTGTTGCAAATTCGTAAACATATTGTAAGTTTTGCACATTCGCAACATATTATACGTTTACAAATCCATAACAAATAATACAAATTGTAATTCGTAACATATCATAAGAATTGGGTGATGGACATCCACAGACTAATATGTACCATACGAAATGCAACATATCATACTAAGCGCACGAAATGCTCTGAGAGCAGGTTGCGAAAGGGGCTTCTGTTCTGAACATAGTCAGCCTCAGTCAGATAATGAAGAAGTTATTAAGAGAAACGATACGCTGGAATCTTTCTCAACCACCCAGGTCGTACAATTTAACCTGTAATAAATAATCTGGCATCATTGGGAGATGGCATCTCATAATGGCAAATGAAATATGCTGGTAGGATAGGTCCAATAAATCGTGATACTCCTATGGTTCCCTCAGGCTAGTACAATTTGTAACTACAGTGCTCTCTGTCAGGAAAGGCAGATCTCTGAGCCATCATAAAATCTAAATGGGCACTAATTAGGCAAGCCTTCCCTCTCAGACTTACTATTTCTATTGACATTTTCGGCTGCGCTCCCGATCGACCCCCCCCCCCCCCACCCCCACAACACCATAAGTCACGAGATGAGAAGGAGTCCCAGGATTGTCGGGGAACAGAAAGCTGTTATAAGGAAGTTCAACTCCGAAATAATGACGACGTTTGCCCTCAGATTGCAGGAGTGTTTCTTCTGTGTTGGACCCCCGTTCACCATCACTGCACTTCATGCATCCGTGGTGGGGTAATTTGTTACATAAAAACTAATGCCATAATTAGTTAAATTATGCCAGCTAAATTATGCATGGCTAAATTATGCATATCCAAAATCTATCATTTTGGAGAAGGGAATCCATCACAGTTCACATTGTTCATTCATGTGTCTCTATTAAGCAAATCAGGCCTAGTAACTATGAGAGGGGGTTCCGGAAATGTTGGTGACATGTTGGATAACACAAGTTGCCGATTGGTTTACAGTTAATTCACTTTAATCTGTCTCGTGTGACTGCAGTCAGAGATCCACTAAGAAGACTGGGTTTCTTCCCTTGTCAGAGGTTTCCTTTATATCGTTACTTACGTAGCCTTTCCCATAGGGAACATAGAAGGGGGGGTCAGCTAAATATATATGCATCCCTCGCTGGTTGAAATTAATAAAACTCTGACGTGTGCTCGGCACAGGCCTGCTTGTTGAACATATGCTGAAAGCACGGCTAAGCTATCTGGCTCAGAGTCAAGTATTCCCACCAACTGCAGTCTTACGCTACCTGACAGTGGAAAAGCTTTATTCCCCTGGCATCCAGGGCACAAATGGAGAAATATTATTGAAATGATTATCTGCATCAAGACTCAGATTTGGGCTGACATTTCGACGGCTCTGTATAATCCGAGGGGTTGTCTAGGAGAGGGGGAGAGAGGGCGGAGAGGGGGTTTGCCGGTAAGCCTTGGCGGGATGATTAATGAAGCTGGAATACTGGGTGGACCCAGCCCACCTCCACCCAGACCCAGGGGCCAAGGCCCGCATATCAAATTGGCCTTGCACGCTCGTCTCCCTCAGAGAGAGAGAGAACCACTGATGATCCCCTAGCACAGCCCAGACACAGTCCGAGCCACCAAACAGGCGTATTGCACTGGCTCTACTGATCTACTCCACTCACTGTGTGGCTGCTGCTGCAGGGGAGGGCTACACACTACACAGTAGACCAACATAACCACACCTGCCTCCCACCACATTCCTGCAGTCTATCATTATAAATCATGATCATTTGTTCAGATGGCTGGAAAATCTTCATGTACGGTTAATGTATATCTGGTGTATTTTATCATAACGGGGCTATGAAAGATGAGCAGGGCACGCTACCGTCCCATTTTGTCTGTGAGACCAACACACGCAGTGTTGTGTATTCGTTGAAGTCTACAGCTGTACATTAGTCATATGTGAAATAGGCGGTTTTAACCAATCAGCATTCAGGATTAGATCCACCCGTTGTATAAAGGAACACAGTGAGCGCGTTTCTACAGGACAAGGGTCAAAGGTCATCCTGTCCCTTCATAGCGTATGCCCATCGAACATGGAGAACATACGGGAACGGTGTACCACATGTAGTCACTTAATACATGGTGTTGGTCTGCTCTGCATGTACAGTGTGGAGGTCCCCAGAGCTTTACATCATTGTGCCAGCCATGTCCAAGCTCTCCCACAGGCCCTTAGGCGTGATGGATGGGACTGTGAAAAGCCTCTTAGGACGCCCATAATCGGATAACAGTAAACTGACTTCTAGACCATGTGGAAAAACACTGTGTAGCCATGTACTGTAGCTCTTGAATGAATGCAGCCCAGTATAGAGCCAAGTAATTCAAGAAAGGGGAGTCTTGCTGCGTCGATGATTAGCCATAGACAATGTCGCTTTGTTCAAAGTGTAGCGTAGTTAATAACTGAGAGGGGAGAACAATGGAGGGAAAGCGCATCACGTGATGTACAGTAATGGCGTGGGGATTTCTAAATAGTGTAAATGTTTACGTGTTTACCTATTGTGATCAAGCTAGTGATACTGAAGCACTCTCTTCTTCTTCCCTGAGAAGAAGAGCAGAGAGCATGATTTAGGGTTAGGGTTAGCTCTCCCTAACCCTAACCCTCTTCCTCTTCCCTGAGAAGAAGAGCAGAGAGCATGATTCATTGCAAGCTCACAGGTTTTACAGCTTCAAGAGTAAATCAATTGGTACGAAGCGCTAACTCGCTAGAATATAAACTAATTTTAGGCCCCAGATATTAAAATATAATCCATCTTCTTCCTCCACGGGGAAAGCTAATTAGAAAATGTGACTGGCATAAGGGAGAAGAGGTGGGAGAACAGTTGGATTAGGTTCAGGAGCAGAAAATCAGAGCTTCCTATGAAATCTGTGGATTTCTATAATCAAGTCATTGCTCCATATGACCTTGTTCATTATTTTCTAAGAAATTAGATACCTCTATAAAAATGCAACATTTATGAAGAATTAATATGGATTTTTATCTGGTGTCTTCTCTCACAATACAAAAAAATCAACAACACAACAAGGTTTTGTAACAAAAAAATACAAATCCTGAAAAAACTAGCAATGTATTGCATGTTTATGCACTGAGAAACAATACTAGACTCAAGTTGTGAACATGATGATGCATGATGTCCCACATGCAATTAAATGAAAGTGTTCTCCCTGAGAAATATTTATACTACTGTATCTTTCCTTGCATAGGGTTTTATTTGAATATCTGCCTTCTAATACCTGTAACCAATAAACAACAATAGCTGCCTGAGGCTGAGAGGCTGGCTACCTGACTGTGGCTCAGCCTGCCTGCGTTCAGCTCTTGTGTTCTTCATATGTATTGACCTTATGCGGTAAAACATCCACAGCCTATTGTACATTGCAATTTATACCCTTGAGGAACAGAGAGCAGTTCAAAACAGGGCCGGTCACACCAGTTCAACTCTGAGGGAACCTTTCTAGACGAATGCCTGATTCTAGACGTACAGCAAATGCAGAGGGGAAAAAAACGTCTTCTTTTACACAATCCTGCACAACACAGATCAGTGGCTGGTGGAGACTTGGTAGAGATTTAAACGTGTGTAAGTGTGAATGATCCTTGTCAGAGTGCTGTGTAAACATGCCGGCGCAGACTGCACATGCAACAGAGTGGTGAGAGCCAGTGCCAGCGTCAGGCAAGCTCTCTATGTCCCTGAGGAGAATCCCATGAGAGATCCACCATGGGTCTGTCTGAGTGGTGACAGTTTAGAGGCAATAAGCTTGATGTGGCCCGAAATAACAGAGCAAAGTAAAATGGCCATGGGGAATGGAGTTTGTTCTACTCCTGTTACTTTTAAAACAGCAGAGCCAACAAGTCCCACTGGGCACACACTGGTTGGATCAACGTTGTTTTCACGTCACTTCAATGAAAGTAGGTTGAACCAACGTGGAACAGACGTCGAATTGACGTCTGTGTTTAGTGGGGTGTCACTCTGGTACTCTGTTTCCATCGAAAGCTGAAGTGATGTCATTTTTTTTTGGGGGGGGGCTTTCTGTGAACTCCCTTATTATTAATGGGAACGTGAAGTCCTTTCAGTTTTGAGGTTTTTCTCGATCACCTCTGCAAGCATCTCAGAAGGATGTAATTTAGTTGAGAGTGGCAATTTGTCTTCGGCAGACCTGGTTCTGTTAACCCTTTCACTGTAGGATATGTCTCCTTAATCCATTAAGATGAGCACATTTCCAGGTATTTTAGTCCTATAATAGCTACCGAATTGCTAGCCTGCTGAGTGTCCATTTGGCTACTCTAAAATGTACCATCGCAATGCCTTTCTCCTAGCTGTAATTACCCAGGAACACTCAGGAGAGAAAGGAATACGTTTTATATGGATAAAGACCTGTTTCTAACATATATCATGGGAAAGAAGAGTTTAAATAGTGGTGAATTGATCCAAATGATGTCGATAGTTTGAAGTGTCATTTCTTTACTTTACTTTACTATATTTACTGCCAAAAACGTAGTAAAAACAACACATTTGGAAAATATTGGATGCGAAAAGATCTGGTTATTATGTAATTTCAGTATAGTTTTATTTACTTTGGCAAAGCAAGCTTTTGTGACTTCAAATTGATATCAGCCAATATTGCCAAATTCATCCAATCAGATATATTTCTCATCTGTTCAGAAAATATTTTTAACACATTTTGCCACAATTCTCTTTTAGGAGGCACATATGAAGTGATGGATTTTTATTTGTCTTAAAAGCTATTCCTAAATCGAGCTACTTTGGCGGTTGACTGTCATGCTCTGTCTCTAGTGCAGTGGTTGTAATCCTGTCTGTATGCCAGATTTCTGGGCCAGTTTGGAGAAGTGTGTGCTGCAGGGGAAGTCTGTGGCCAGTCTATCAGGGTACATTGGAGGGTCAAGCAGTAGAAGGCTCATTTGGAATTCAGCACTGCAACATTGCCATCTTTTGGCCAGCCGCTGTAATCTAGGCTCCCAGGTATACTGGTGGAGATGCTTAAATTCACACAGATGTCTGGGGAAAGCTTTTGTTACGGGATAAACGGAACAAATATACTGTTTGGGTATATTTGTTTAGTCTATTTGCTAAAACTCATTTATGTCTCTTGTTTTTTGTTCATGAACTGAGAAGAAAATAATTGGTTTCTGTTCAAATAAAATGTTCTTAAAATATACAGTACATACCGGTATATATTTTTCTAAATACTACAATACGTTACATATAAACATACTCCCGTTCCAATTTAATTTCACTCATCAAAGACAACGCTGTAAGATGGAGGCTTGTGTGCAATAAGACTATCGTTAATTGTGTTGCAGAACTGAATAACAAGTCAAATTCTCAAAATGGATGTATTGAACATATCATAACAAATGCTCATATTCTTCACCTCGACCTACCATAACCTCTTAAACAGCAGCTTTTACTGGAGGGTTTGTAAAAACAAAAATAGCCTGCTAAGCTCTCATCGGACACATCCTTTGCTCCTCGTCAGGTAAGAGAACAGCAAATGTGTAGCTGACAAAACATGAGTGAGTGAATGAGTGCGAATACTTGTCCTCTATCTGAATATTTGGATGAAAAGCATATGCTGTCCTATTTTCCCACGGTGGTGTATGGGACATCAGGGATAAGAAAATGTATCTGCTCTGACAGAGTGACAATTCATCCTTCCGTCCCTCTAAATGACATGTCACATTTTCTGATGACTTTATTGTGCGCCCTGTCAGTGCACTTAATCTGTGTGTCAGTCAAGCCCAGGCTGTCCACACCACCTCCAAAGCACTGCTTATATCCACTCTTTTAATGACATTAGATTTGGTGTAATGTAATTCAGCAAAGCCAGATATTATCTTCTATTTGCATCATTCAGGTGCTGATACATGGTCGGGTGTCCGCGTGCTAGGGCGATAGAGAGCTGGTCATTTCCCCATCCATTTCCAGCAAGATGACAGATGTCAAGATGGCTATTATTTAGGCTGTTTTTTTTTTATCAGAGCCAGACATGATGTCTCACTTTACTCCAGCCAGCCTTAGGGTGCCTTGAGTCTCTCCCTCTATGCACAACTTTGTATTCCCATTTCAAATCTACGAGGCGATTTTGTTATTTGTTTATCGGTGAGCTATAAATGAGCTTCCCTCATTTGTTACTAACACAGAGGGCAATTTCAGTCATGACTCAAAAGTGCTCAAAGAAAATGACTAGTGAACAATACATGCTCAGATGTTCGTAAACTAAGTCTCAGATATCTCAGACCGGGTTATTTCCTACCGGTAAGAGGCGACGGCATCGCAGCGATTCACTTTTGACAGATGATTCGAAAACGTTCTAAGGTGACCAATCTACGTGTTACTAAGAAGCCTCGGATGATTCCTGCCTGTCCTGTCACTGTTTCCATCAAAGATACTTTAATAATACCCAGACCACAAACGAAACGATTCGAATTCTCTCGGCGTTATGTTTAGTTGACACGTCATTCTGAGTGAGTAAGCGAGAGCACCAGCCTGCAAGCTTCAAAAAGGTAACCAACATTATTTTTTATTTTTTTTACTGACAATGCACTTTCTCCCATCAGAGCTCCAGCTCCTAATTAAATATATTTAGCATCATAAATATTCCAGGGGGACAAGTTGACACAGTGAATTAATGCCTCGCCTTAATACAAGAGCCTCTCAGTTACTGGCTGTGCTGAGAATGCGAGAGCTGCATCATGCCCCACTGCAAGGTAGATGGTACTGAAGGTGTTTCTTATCTTTCCCTGGAAAGACTTTGTTTCACTGCAAAACTGCTTCAAATGACATCTTTTCAACGAGTTTTGCTCACTGGGGCTCGTAGTGTATGACGCATAAATCTTTAAGGGGACATCTCAAAACTTGATAGGCAGAGAGTACTATAGCTATGAACATTTACCATTGACTATTTATTCCCGCCGAGGACATCCCTGAGGAACAGTATGAAGAGGTGCTCTTCTTTAATATCATGTTAAACACGTTGCCTGCTGTATCCAAACGGGTTTTTGACTCACTTATTTCCGATGACTTTATATGTAATGAGGAAACTCTTCAGACATGGTAGTGAGTGATATATCAACACTCACAGAGATGCTGACTGGGTAGAGAGGTTATAGAGAGACGGTGGGTGGACAGGCATGTCCAGCATTCAGGGTGTCTTAGTGCTGCAACTTACTCTCCCAAACAGGGCCATGTTAACTCAAGGTCTACTGGCCTCTCAGCTCCACTCTCCATCTTTTGATCCTTAGTGGAAAGGAAGTGACTGGGAGCAAACAGTCCAGGCGGAGCGTTCAGCCAGTCTCAACCAAGCAGCGTAAACCCATCCGGGCTGTCACCCAGCCCTAGTACTCCAGCCGTACCTCACCTTGCTGCTACATTCAGAATGGAGCGCCTCTCCACCCCCTCGCCATAATGCCTCCCGCAAGCCCCTTAGGAGGACAGGCAGACTGGGGGATTTTGGATGACTTCCTGGGGCTTGAAGCCCTTCCCAAGTCTTCACCCTTGAAGAGGACGATGTTTCACAGCTTATTTGTTGTGCATTTTCTGTGGCTGACTAGCGTGTCGAAGCGTGCAAGTCTGCTTCCCCCCTCCACCATAACAAACAGGTATGGCTGCCAAACAGAGCTGAAGGGGTAGAGGACAGAATTATACATTATTATGTTCCATTTTAAATCCGGATATTTTTCTCATTTTCACAACTCTCGCTGCCTGGGAATCTGCACGGAGATCAATTCCCCTCCTCAACACTTGTAATTGCAATTTGTGAGAGCTAAACTAATTTTACGACACAGAACACCTGTATTCATCTCCATGTTAATAGAAAACAGGAAGTATAAATCCCAATTTTCTAGCAGCCAATGTCACTTGAGATGTTCCTTGAGGGAAGTGGGCTGTCCTCTGCATTAAAATATCGGTGCTCTCCCCTCGCCTCTCCCTGTAGAGCTTTTGAGCTTTTGAGTCCAAATCAGAAATTATAATTACGAACGTCACCATATCTACATCCCTACGTTTGACACTTGTAATATCCATATACTGTACGCCATTGCGCATTTAAGTTCCACCCGTAAAGGTGTTCTCTCTGCTGAGTTATAGTATTCTGTGGAGCCATCCCGGAATACAACAAGCTCCTGTGAGCCTCATTTAACCGTAGAACAGAGTGCTATGAGTGATAGCCTCATTTGGATTAAGCACAACCACATTGTCCTGAAATATCCCAAGAGAAGAGAAGAAACTTACCTACCACACTTGGAAGCCACCGAGTAGCAGACAGCTTTTTTCAAATACAGTCAAACACTACAGAGTCTGTATAAGAAAACATCCTTCAGTAGCTATAACGCAACAAACAACATAACGCATGTTCCATTAATCAATGCAGACCTCATAACACAACTTGATAAAATGTAGTGCTTTTCAAATCAATGAGTGTAAAAGCCAGACTGTGAAAACTCCTGCAGGTTGCAGCGTTCCTCAGTGTGTGTCGTTTCACTGTGCACAGGAATGCAAGGACAGAGCCAGTGTTAGGTCAGACGCTACAAAGCCCAGGACGTTGTAGGAGGGCCATGCTGCCTCATTAGAAACGACACGAGCCCTGCTATAATGAACTTAAGACAATGCTAATTAATGTACGAGAATGAAGACAATGGTTTGACTTTTTTTTTTAAGTGCAAGGCGCTGAGCCTGCTTGTATGACAGTGTTTAAGCCACCTTAATCCATTTGTGATGCCGAGCCCGACCCGGAGTGGCGCCGGGCAGGTCGGGGGGTGCAGCTCCCCAGCACAGCTGATACATTCACCTGTGACAATCCTTTATGGGCCGATAAAGTAAGGGAAGTCTCTCAAGGAGCGGCGCGGTGACTTGGCTGCGGGAGTCCCCGAGGACCAGGTGTCAGTGTTGTCTATCAGAAGGCTGAAAGGAGAAAAGGGACGTGTTACTGGGCTCTATTGTGCCACAGTTGTCACTGACTGATCGGGTCCATTTAGCCGCCTTTCACAGTGAATGAAACCACCCGAATAGATGAAAGCGAGACAGGCCTCCCCGACAAACAAGGAGCCGCGGAATATTCATGGAGGATCTGCACGGGAAAGATTAATGTATCAGAAATTAAAATGGGGCCCGGACGTATGATCTTGCTCTAACACTTGGCCAGACCTGTGTCACCCGTCGCTAGCTGCCTGAAGTCGGCACACAGTGCTGCCAAGGTGGAGAGGAATCATTAAGTACCCTGCCATTGTGTGAGCGGAATAATCAAACTTCACCCTCCTATTCTTCCCAGCCACGCCGACAATGAATAATTCCGGACCCATTTGCAATGTTAACGGCACCTATCTGGGCCATCCATGGCTTTATGATAAGAGCTCCAAATATGCATTTCAACAGTCTGAACAGAAGCTGGTTCAACGGCATTTCAAAGGACACCTGTCAGTCAACTGAAAGACCTGTCAGTCTCTGTCATGCACCGGTGCCAGGGAAATGGTCGAAAAGATCATCTGTACTCTCTCTCTTTCTCTTTTTTCCCCCTCTTCTCTTTCAGATTGTAACAGTTACATTTGCAAAAGAGTGACAAGTGATTTACAGTGGAAAATAGATTTTGTTTAAACTGAAAAAGGTTTATTCTCTTAGGTAGGCTTATTCTTTGCTGGTTTACAACTGTATCAAATATACTATCTTAAATGTGATCTGGGCGACACTGAATGTCATTATGCTTGATACCATGAACACCAGGTGGGCTTCGGAGCTCAAAGGTGACATTGATAATTCATATCTCTCCAAACAGAGTCCTACGTGTGAGATGCTGACTATGAACTGGAAATGTGTTGATCAAACATGTTTATATCTCTGAAACTTACTGAACGTTTTGCTATTCTAACCTTAGATTTGTTGAGTCTACAGGACAGATCACGAGCAGAAATTAGGCAATGCCAAACATAGAAGTAATTACATTAGTATTGCAGAGAAAAAAACAATAACATTTCAAATAAGTTTTGTTGAGTGACAAATTCAGGATTTTTTTTTGTCAAATGCAGTTTCAAAACATGCCTCCAGGTCAACAACGCATACGGCCCTGTACATCACTGGAGCCAAGCTTCCTGCCAACCAGGACCTCTATACTAGGCGGTGTCAGAGGAAGGCCTGAGAAATTGTCAAAGACTCCAGTCACCCAAGTCATAGACTCTCATAGACTCTCTGCTACTTCACGGCAAGCGGTACCGGAGCACCAAGTCTAGGTCCAAAAGGCTCCTTAACAGCTTCTACCCCCAAGCCATAAGACTGCTGAACAATTCATCAAATGGCTACCCGGACTATTTTCATTGACCCCCCTTTGTTTTTACACTGCTGCTACTCGCTGTTTATTATCTATGCATAGTCACTTTATTCCTACATGTACAAATTACCTCAACTAACCTTTACCCCCGCACATTGACTCGGTACCGGTCCCCCTGTATATAGCCTCGTTATTGTTATTTTATTGTCTAACTTTTTTTTACTTTAGTTTATTTAGTAAAAATGTTCTTAACTATCTTTTTATAAAACTGCATTGTTGGTTAAGGGCTTGTAAGTAAGCATTTCACAGTAAGGTCTACATGTGCATGTGACAAATAACATTTGATTTGAACACGTCTAGACTCTAGAACTGAGAATGCCTACATTTTCCTGATCCAAATCTTTGAGAAGTCCACAACATAATTTGAGGGCCTTTCTGCCTACTCTGGGGCCTCTACTGGACAGGGGCACAGCAGTTCATGTGTTCAAATCTAGACTGACAAACTACGTTACTGTCTATAGCACTAAATAAATCATTTTTGGCTGGTATTACGATATGGTACAATATAGCCTAAGTGGCAAGTAACTATGGCTGAAGCTGTTTGTTCATGTAGGCCAATAATTTGTTAAGCACGAGTAACTTGTGTGCCAATAGCTGCCACTGGCATTTACAGTCCAATGCAGAGGAGGATGTATGTTTGAACCTCAGCATGCAGACTGGACTGGGCCTGGACCCAGTTCCCTATGGGCACTCCATGGGCCAGGACACCCTCCATCCGCCACATCCTACAGCACACCCATTAACTAGAAGGCTCTTTATCAGGGCCAAGAAATAAAGATATTGTTAGTTATGTTACAATATTAAATGTACATTGTTAGGGTCACGCACAGACATTGTATGGATGCAGGACATACTTGTTGCTTTGTTGACTCGTGTGAAGTGCCTAAAGTGGCAGGAAGTGGCTTGAGAATGAAATGCATCATTTACCCCCAAATAAAAGAATAAATATGCATTATCCAAGATATTGTAAGCTCATTCCAGACTGATAAATGGCCTAACCAATCACAGTCCGGATAGGGACCATAACAAACAAAATGTCAAGATCAAATGTTGAACTATATTAAAAAGTCAGTGAAGCTGTGGCTCAGTTTGCCTACTGGAACACAACCAATGACCAGTGTCATTTTAGGTCATCTACCACAAGAATATGCAGAGCTTTGTGAAACAGTAGTGAAAGAGGCTGAATACCCATCTGCTTACCCCTCCAAAATTCCTAGTTGTTTTCCAGCAAATTGGTCAATTTTCGAACAGGACGAACACAGATTTTGTGAATTTTGGACACTCCTTTCTCTCACATAGTTTCCACACCATGTCCCTCCTCTTAACAATCTTCTCATTGTGACACAGGATGACATGGTTCAACAAGTGACTCAGTCCATGAATGTTCACTTTCATTTCAGACTCCAGTAGGCCGGCATAATCACTGATATAGAGCCATGACTCGTGTTTCCTGCTCTGTGTTGTGGTGTTTTTTGTTCTCTTTGCTTTTTTTGTTGTCCTTTTCATTGCCTGAAAATGGCTCGCAGCAGGCTTTCAACGTGAAACTAGCTATATCGCTGCAGATAATCAACTGCCGCATGATTAAGGCTTTACAAAAATGCTAAACATTTTGGTTGTTAACAAAGAAGCATAATAATGAAACATAACAAAGACATATGTTCAGATATTACAACATCTTACTGTATGAGTAAACCAAACTAACTGAATATGAGAAGAAATGCAATTGGTTTTCTCATCTTCTGTTCTTTTATTAGGCATTTTTTTCACGTAAATGAATGTCAATAGATCTGCCTGTACTACATCTTCCTTACAAATTATTCATTGGCTTCTGTTTTGCCATTGTGGAAGTCAACGGAACAGCATATACCTGAGTGACAAATGAGTGTGTAATTGGGTCCTCAGGGAAAATAATTCAGCTTAACTACTGGAAATAGCGTGTAAATTCAATACATTTCCTAATGAGCTAATTTGAGTTTGCTGCAATTATATTGGCTAGTCTGGGTACAGAGAGACATTCTGCGGCCGAGTTAAGGTAAATTAAACCACAGCTCTGTTGTATTCATTAAAATTAGCATATGGACCTGTCAACACTTCTCGGAGGTGCGTTGTAACAATGCCATTTAGCCCCACATCAAACCATGCCATTGAAATGAATGCATGTGGTGGGTAAATGCTTCCCTACCCCCAGCGACAGGGAGGACTGGGACTGGCAAGCAATGCTCTGACACACAAAAGACCAAGCCTTTTTACAGCCAGGCCCTGGCTCCTGACCAGAGGCCATCCACATCAACACGACTTACACTCCACCATTGCTCTAAGCTATTGTCTCCTTCTGCTCCACGCTACGGCTGCTTTCCCTTTCCCCACACAACCCACACGGCTAGAGAGAGGCAGAGGGTGAAGGAGGAAGGGAGGGAAGGAGAGCCCTGAGTGTGTAGTCAAGCACAATGTGATTTTCATATTGTTATTCAAAGCTTTTGCTATTGTCTTGGGATCGATCCCTGTTGTACACTGTTATTTTGTGTTTGTTAGGGTTTAGGTTATCAATTCTTGTATACAGTGCTTTCAGAAAGTGTTCACACCCCCTTGCTTTTTCCACATTTTGTGGTGATACAGCCTGAATTTAAAATGGATTAAATTTAGATTTTTGTCACTGGCCTATACACAATACCCCATAATGTCAAAGTGGAATGATGTTTTTAGGCATTTTTACAAGTTAATAAAAAACGAAAAACTGAAATGTCTTGAGTCAATATGTATTCAACCCCTTTTTTAATGGCAAGCCTAAATAAGTTCAGGAGTAAAACATTTTTGGCCTGAATACAATTTGTTATGTTTGGGGCAAATCCAATACAACACATTACTGAGTACCACTCTCCATATTTTCAAGCATAGTGGTGGCTGCATCATGTTATGGGTATTATTGTAATCGTTAAGGACAGGGGAGTTTTCAGGATAAAAAGAAATGGAATGGAGCTGAGCACAGGCAAAATCCTAGAGGAAAACCTGGTTCACTCTGCTTTACATCAAACACTGGGAGATGAATTCACCTTTCAGCAGGACAATAACCTAAAACACAAGGCAAAATCTACACTGGAGTTGCTTACCAAGAAGACAGTGATTATTCCTGAGTGGACGAGTTACAGTTTTGACTTAAATCAACTTGAAAATCTATGGCAAGACCTGAAAATGGTTGTCTGTCAATGATCAACAACCAATTTGACCGAGCTTGAATAATTTTGAAAAGAATAATGGGCAAATTTTTCACAATCCAGGTGTGGAAAGCTCTTAGAGACATACCTAGAAAGGCCCACACCTGTAATCACTGACCAAGGTGCTTCTACAAAGTATTGACTCAGGGGTGTGAGTACTTACGTAAATGAGATATTTCTGTATTTCATCTCCAATAAATTTGCCAAAAAAATCTAAAAACATGTTTTCACTATTGTATGTAGATGGGTGAGAAAATAAATACATAAAAAAATGTGGAATAAGTCAAGGGGTATGAATACTTTCTGAAGGCACTGTAGCCTATACAGGCTTGACAGTTTTAAGCAGGTACAACATTTGGGAATATATATATATATATTTTTTTTTTTACAAAATATGATTATCCAAACATGTCAGAATAAAAAGAAAAGAGCTCTTTTGTTGTTGTTGTTGTTGTTGTTGTTTTTCATCTTTACGTTTGAACCCTCTAGTGAAAACAGGTATTGTTACTCAGCAGAGCACAGCAGGCCTTGGTTTCATTGTTCTGCGAGGGTTTTAAAACAGGCTGCTAGTTATCAATACAACACAGGCTATTCCAGTCACTCAGCTGTGCCTCTCGATACACTTCAGAACCTTGCATGCTGAACAGCCAGCCATGATCTCACACAATTGGGCATCTTCACTGACAGATCCTTTCTTTCCAGATGGATTCTTTTTTTTTTATCTGTTTCAAATGGATTGGCCAGGCCCGTGCCTAAGCTCTGGGCTTCCTTCGGCTCGCATATTATCTGACTGAACACTATTTCAACTAATTAAATCCCATTAGAGAATGTGCCGTTCTATATATTGGTAGCTACTCCGGATTAAGACCTAATTAACCCTGCGATTTGCTTGTGACAGCAGAAATGGAGCATCTGAATTCAGCCCTATAGAGGAGGGGGTGTAGGGAAGACAGGCCAAGAAGGAGAAGACCGTCCCTCCCTTCGTCACTACCTCGGCTGATCTCCCCACTCCGACTACTTGGAGCAGAAGAGCAAATGTAAAGGCCTTGGGCAGGCTTTGATATTTCAGCTGTTCGTCTGCTATGACCTAGACTATATCTAACAGACCTAGACTAGAGGTCAATGGGAATCAGAGGAGAAGGGATGGGAGAAAGAAAGAAAAATAAAGGAACAAAAGAAACAAAAGACAGAAAGACAGAGGCCCGTGTCCGAATATCCATACTTGCATTCTAAATAGTAGACATTTTAGGTATGCGAAAATATTTATTTTATAGTATGTGAAATTTAGAAAAATCGAGGATGCTTTAAATGCCAGGATGCTATACTAATTTGATTTTCGTCTTGTAGAAACGGCGTGTTTGACAACAACTGATAATCAGCTGATAATGAGAAAAGGTGACACAAAAAGATATATATTTTTTTCTGCATAAGCATACCTCTTGAGCTGTCTGCATCCTCCTGACTGGTGGTTCTTTTATTTTAAGAAACTTAATATGCTTCTCTGCTAAAATCTGGGTGAAAGATGGAACACAAGTCTTACTCCGTACATTTAGTTGTTGCTTGCTTTTCTAAAGTCTACCTTGCCAGCAGGCATGCCAGCTAAGATACAGTTAACTGCCAAAATGATGGAAACACTTGAGTAAATGAGGGATACAAAGTATATTGAAAGCAGGTGCTGAGTTAATTAAGCAATTAACATCCCATCATGCTTAGGGTCATGTATTATTTTGGCTACCATGAATATGCCCCCATCCACAGGGCACGAGTGGTCACTGAATGGTTTGATGAACATGAAAACGATGTAAGCCATATGCCATGGCAGTTTCAGTCACCAGATCTCAACCCATTTGAACACTTACGGGAGATTCTGGAGTGGCGCCTGAGACAGCGTTTTCCACCACCATCTACAAAGCACCAAATGTTGGAATTTCTCGTGGACGAATGGTGTCGCATCCCTTGCAATAGAGTTCCATACACTTGTAGAATCCATGCCAAGGTGCATTGAAGCTGTTCTGGCTCGGTGGCCCAACACCCTATTAGTGTTTCCCTTATTTTGGCAGTTACATATAGTTAGACAAGCTAGCTACTCTGTCTTGATTTGTAGGCTGAAATGGCTTCTTGGTAGCTAGTTATGAGGTTGGGAGATTGGGAACCAATCTGGGCTAGCTAAAGCCTACTTCATAAAATTGCTAGGTGGCTAGTAGTATTACAGAGAAACAACAACAACAAACATTTTTTGAAATTTGTGAATTATTTTATTTTACAGGACAAATCTGAGGGGGCACGTGCCACTGTGCCCCTTATGGGCATGATGCCTCTGGCAGGAATCAACGCAATTGCACATTAGATGACACATTCTCAGGATGGTGGAGCCTAGTATGTTGATATTTCTTGCTTACTGTATTCGTTTTACTAAACAGTATGTTTGAAATTGTATGCAGTACGATTTGTAAACAGTACGTAGAAATAAAAGAGAAAGAAAGAACAAACGAATGAAAGAACAACCAAAGAAAGAATGTTGAAGATACCCTCCTCCCTCTCTCACTAAGTCACACCCCTGTGATGGCAGTATCGGGAGAGATTTAGGAGACACAGGACGCATAGCAGCCTCATTACGGACACCTTTGTCCAGTATTGTGTTCTATTACCTCTCCCTCCCCAGCATTAAAACCATTAGAAGCGCCTTCATCCTGTCACAGTCCATATTGGAGCATTACATATTCACACCTCTGTAGGACAGCGCTTTAATGAGGATGAAGGGAGACTAATAGTTTTTTCTGTCCCCTTTTTATGACATAAACTATGGGCAATAATGAGCTGGGGGAGGGGAGACGGGGAAACAGCTCCCCTCTTCTCCGAGTCAAAGCCAACGTTTATGAGAAGTACGGCACAACAAGAAAACTGAGGGTCTGAAAGCATGTGAATACCGATAAATAAAAGGTTTAGAATGTTTCGAAATGTTCACCTGCACCATACAAATGATACACCGAATTATTAAGAGTGGGGTACATGCCACTCACTCAAAGTGCTCAAGGGCTAATCTTCAAAATTCAGCTTAGTGTTCAAGCTCAACGATTTCAAAAAGACCAGTGAAAGCAAAACTTTGAGTGTGAGTGTGCGGTCAGAACCAGTATGCATTGTAGTGACCGGCCGGCACGTTAAAACTGACTGTAGCCCAGATACAACAGCTCCCTCTGCAGTCTCACCCCCTCTGATTGAAAATATGCAATAGAGACACATTTGCAATGTATAATATTTTCCAGTTCATTTAAAAAAAATATCAATAATAAATAGCAGCTCAAGATCTACTGTCTCATAAAATCAGAGGCCAGAACAATGATAATACCAAAGCACACTATAAGGTTAGCCGTTAAGGAATAGACCATAGGGCAAAACCCCAGCAATGGGATTGTATCAATCCCTGCATTAAATACAATTTTATTCAACAATCCTACAACTGTAAATAAAGTGAAACAGGATGTACAACCATGGGAGAAATCTGATTCCTGACGGAGAATTCAAAAACATTTTAACTCTGCTTCTTCACATGACAGCTTACAATGCTTTTCTGAAAACATTTCTTTCTCATTTGAAGTAATACAGCCAAGATCAAATTTCTCTCATCCCTTCAAGCGCAAAATACAAAAAGCCTAGGCTGCCACTACCTGATTCAATCAAGTGTGCTACAATGTATACCCATGGGCTACAGGGCGACTTGTATTTTAATTAATAATGTAATACCCTGTTCTCAATGGTTAGGTCTGTGGTGTTCTGAGCTGACTTTTCTTTTTTTCTTGTAAACACTTTGAAGAAACCCAAAAATATGCTAGGAAGCACATTATCCCTCATGCAAATTGTATGTGATCTACATTTTAACACCATGTGCTCAGACTCTTTTGTGACTAAAAGACATACTGTTATGCTTGTGTGTAAAGACGGACCAAGGCGCAGCGTGCTCTGAGTTCCACATCTTTTATTTAATGAAACTCACAAAACAAAAAGGAAACAAACACGAACCGTAACGAAAGAGGTGCTACATGCACTAACTCAAAACAAGATCCCACAAAACACAGTGGGGAAATGGCTGCCTAAATATGATCCCCAATCAGAGACAACGATAAACAGCTGCCTCTGATTGGGAACCATACCAGGCCAACATAGAAAAAACATCCTAGATAACCCACCCTAGTCACACCCTGACCTAACCAACATAGAGAATAAAAGGCTCTCTATGGTCAGGGCATGAAAGTACCCCCCCCCCCCCCAAAGGTGCGGACTCCGGCCGCAAAACCTGACTCTATAGGGGAGGGTCCGGGTGGGAATCTAGCGTTGGTGGCGGCTCCGGTGCGGGGCGAAGTACCCACTCCGCTCGTGGATCCGCCACCATTGGTGGCGGCTCTGGTGTGGGACTTTGGCCCCTCCCAGACCATGGGTCCTGCCATGGAGCCGGGTAGAACGCCATGCCCGGACTGGGCCTCGGCGCAGAGGAAGGCTCCGGCCATGGAGCTGAGTTGGCCGCCGTGCCTGGACTGGGCACCAGCGCAGAGGAAGGCTCTGGCCTTGGAGCGGGACTGGACAGCATGCCTGGACTGGGCACCGGCGCAGAGGAAGGCTTCGGCCATGGAGCTGGACTGGGCACTGTGCCTGGACTGGGCACTGGTGCAGAGGAAGACTCCTGCCATGGAGCAGGACTGGGCACCGTGCCTGGACTGGGCATCGGTGCAGAGGAGGGCTCCGGCCTGTGGACCGTCGCAGGAGGCTCCGGACTGGGCATCGGCGCAGAGGAGGGCTCCGGCCTGTGGACCGTCGCAGAGGAGGGCTCCGGCCTGTGGACCGTCGCAGGAGGCTCCGGACTGTGGACTGTCTCAGGAGGCTCCAGACCGTTTCAGGAGGCTCCGGACTGTGGACCGTCGCCGGAAGCCCTGGACTGGGAACCGTCGCCAGAAGCCCTGGTCTGGGAACCGTCGCCGGAAGCCCTGAACTGGGAACCATCGCCGGAAGCCTTGGACTGGGAACCGTCGCCGGAGGCTCTGGACTGGGAAGGCGCACTGGAGGCCTGATGCGTGGGGCCGGTACAGGTGGCACCGGACTGGTGGCACGCACCTCAGGGTGAGTGCGGGAAGGAGGCACAGGACGTACTGGGCTGTGAAGACTCACTGGAGGCCTGGTGCGTGGAGCTGGCACAGGGAGTACCGGGCTGTGGAGGCACACTGGAGGTCTGGAGCGCAGAGCTGGCACAATGTGTCCTGGACAGATGACAACCCTCACACGGCAAGTGCGGGGGGCTGGCACAGGACGCACTGGGCTGTGGAGGCGCACTGGAGACACGGTGCATAGAACCGGCACATATTGTACCGGAGCCATGACACGCTCCTCAAAGCGAGTGCGGGGAGGAGACACAGGACGTACCGGACTGGGGAGGCGCACTGGAGGCCAGATGCGTGAAACCGGTGCAGATGACACCGGACTGGTGTCACGCTCCTCAGCACGCCCATGCTGCAGCTCTCTCATCGCCACCACCTCTCTCCGGAATCTTTCATTCGAGTTCCTCCTCCATCTCCCTGACGGTCTCTGGCTCATTCCTCGGCTCCGCCGACCACCCGGTGTGCCCCCCCCCCCAAAAAAAAAAACCCAATTTGGGCTGTCTTTCGGGCTGTCTTTGTGGCCGCGAACCCGGCGTCGTTGCTGTCCTCCCTTCTCTCCCTGCGTCTGCTTCAACGGCAGGCTTTCGTATCTTGCCAAGACCTCCTCCCAAGTCCAGGCTATTCTCTCCTCGATCTCCTCGTAAGTCCAGGAAGCCATCTCCTCCTGGGCACGCTGCTTGGTCCTGTTGTGGTGGGATCTTCTGTCACGATTGTGTGTAAAGACGGACCAAGGCGCAGCGTGCTCTGAGTTCCACATCTTTTATTTAATGAAACTCACAAAACAAAAAGGAAACAAACACGAACCGTAACGAAAGAGGTGCTACATGCACTAACTCAAAACAAGATCCCACAAAACACAGTGGGGAAATGGCTGCCTAAATATGATCCCCAATCAGAGACAACGATAAACAGCTGCCTCTGATTGGGAACCATACCAGGCCAACATAGAAAAAACAACCTAGATAAACCACCCTAGTCACACCCTGACCTAACCAACATAGAGAATAAAAGGCTCTCTATGGTCAGGACGTGACACATACCATCAAATCGGAAGTCGTTTTTAACAGCGATTAATGAAAATGCAAAAGGTACATTTATCTTACAATATGCAGGCATTCAGCAGCAAGCCCACGGAAATGTTCAGTGGGAGGAAGAGGAGGGTGAGAAGAAGAAGTAGAAGGAGCAGAAGAAGAACAAGAAGAACAATAACAGGAAGAACAAGAAGAAGAACAAAAACAAGAATAACAAGAAGGGACAAGAATAATGGAAGGATCTCAAGGAAGGATAAAAAAAAAGCAAGAAAATGAAAGAAAAAGAAGGGTGGTGGAGGAGAAAAGCCTAAGTACAGTACATGCCATGTACTACATGGTGTGACTAACGTAATGTTTGAGGCTATTACCACAGAGACATGGCTGTGGGTGCCAGGTTTTGAGGAATAACAAGCACAGTGAAGGGTGAAAAGCACGCTTGTGTGGAGAGGCTGAACCGGAAGGAGCTCTGGGGGAACCCTGGGGTTTTGGGAGATGGGGTGTATTCAACCTTTCTCTTTCTCCAGTCTCACAGTACACCCACAACTGATGTGACTTTTTTACTGCTGAAGTAATGACTCATTTCATATTCTCTTATAAATCCATGTATGATCATGGGAAAATATGCAGTAATATACGAGTCCAAAACGATACAGACAAGATGTTAAGACAACATATGAAAATGGATGACGTTCTGTAACTTGAATACAGGTATTTGACTTTGAACATGGCATGCTCTCCTGCTCTCAACATGAAATGTCAAACATTCTGTTCCTTACAGACCAATATCGGTTGAAGGACAGCTATAACATAGAAACAGAGCTTGTGTTATAATACATCCGGATAAGAAATTCAAAATTATTTTAGAAATCGTTCTTATTTTCAACCCAATCTGTGACAAAACATTTTCATTACCTTGGATGAGCACGGCTCCCAGAAAATCTAACGTGATTATTCCTGCCCTGGGAGAAGGGCTGGCTCCCTGCGCTCTGTCAAAAGGTCAATTATGGCCCCAAACCGCCATGCAGTGACACTGACCTGGAAAGAGTACTGATGACCCCACATCCAGGAGCCCAAAAGAGTTGATCATCTAACATGCACGCTGCCTGAAGCCATGGAAATCTGACATTTGTCCTTATTCAAATGAACACAAACAATATGCATCTCAGGCCTTTCCCTAACCTGTGCCAAACATAAGACATGAGGACCAGCAATCTGTTTCGCAATGTCCTCCATACATGTTCTAGTCTTTCCCTCCGAATAAAACCAACCAGCAATCACACTGATACAGACGATACATGGTGCCAGTTTTTACACTTTAGATATTAGGTTCTGTTTGGATTTGCTTACATCAGACAATGTTATGAGCAGGATTGAATAAGTATTGCGTGCAAAGTTATTTTCACATTAATGTGGTAGCCTATAATATACTATTAATGGAATGCACACTTACAGCACAGCACTCTCACGCTGTGGTGGGCTAAGTATTGTACAGTACCACATTTAGCTGGTAAAAATGAAACAGATATACTACAGAGTGCTGGTGCCATAATACAGGTTTATCCACAGTACATTCCCTCTGAATTGCATTTGCCCGGAGCATTACCTTCCACTGTAAATGTTTATCCATGTAGACTTCCCATCTCATGCTGTTTGGTCTCTGTGCTGAAGGTAAAGGGGTGGCTGGTAACCATATGACACAGAGCAAGGGCTCTCATGTCTTCAGGGCGTTTCACAGAGCATGATCATGAAATGCAGAAACATGGAGCAGACGGTAAAAGGTTGAGCACGGGGACCGTATTTCTCCTGCACGTCAGTTCATTTCCTTTCCTTTTTGTTCCACATCACTTTTCTATTATGCTTTGGCCACATTGGCAACATAGTACAAATCATTATTTTGCTCACAAAATCTAATCATTACCCTCAAACGAAAAATGGATAGCCGTTGAGGGGAATGTGAGGGGAATTGTTATTTTTCACATTCTAATTCACATCACAAGGAACCCAAAAGAAACACATATATCAGATTGGTTTGGCGCCTTTCGCCCGCAGCCATGCAGCACACACTGATATTAGTTTTAAATACAGATTGCTGGCAATAACACAGCAGAGGGGTCCCTGTCTGGTACACAAACCACAGCCAGGATTGCTTCACATAGCCGGCTCGCTGTAAGTGAGACACCTTCAATCAAAAAGCTCAAATAAATGTAGTTCTTCGGCTCTGTCAACTGTAAACTGTTATTGATCCCAACAAATTTAATTTGTTCACGCTGATCGATCAAACACATTATCTGTTTTTTTTTCTCAGTCTATTACCAGCAAGTGGAAACTCAAGAGGCATCAATAAATACAGCCGGGTCACCCAGGATAGATTCTCTATGCAGCCAGAGGCCTGTAAAAACAGTAGACCAAACCTAAGCACTTGTACTTAAAAGGTAATGGACCTGTATCATGACTAAACGTTAAGTGCCTGAGGTAAGATACAGGATGCAGCTTTGTGGCACCTCTAAGGTCTGCTAGCAGACACATGTATTTGTTTGTCTCGCTTTGCCCCTGCTAATATCTAACTCTCTCCCCCCCTGTGTAAGCCTTCCAGCTGGCATGCTGCTGTGCTTGGCAGGTTGGGGGGAACATGAGAATTAAACCTATATCGCACCAGCTACCAGTTCTCAAATATCAGCGGAGTCCAGCACTTCACAGGGGACTAGCGGGAGGAAAGCATGTCAACGGCACAAACAACCAGCTCATCCTCGCAGAGCTTCAAGAAAAAAAAGTTTTCAGAAGAAAGTTTTCATCCTTGATAGGCATTTTTCAAAAGATGGATTACATAGATGTAACCATCAGACCATAGTTCATATTTGTGCAGTAATTTGTGGGCCAACGGGATGACTACGGGTACAGTTGTGGGAAAGGCACAAGGCAGGACAGGTTTTGGTTTCTCCAAAATAGGAGGAGGGGGAATAGCTACTCCCCATAATTCCTGTCACTAACAGGTTTTCCATTTCATCATTTCAATACAAACATCCTGAACTCCCAGCGTAGAACCACTGCCACGTCTACTACACTGACCAGACAGGGAGAAGCGTGATGTCGTACTGTAACCCCACTAAAGCAGCCTTCTCAACTATTGGGTGCTCCCCAGCCCCCCTTTCAGTACAACCATGGCTCACGGCCCAGAAATGCATTCATTCCCTTCCCTTCTAAACAAACAGAAGCCATTAAACCCAAATATCAGAAGTATCAAAGTCATTCATACAGTACTAGTAAAACTCAGAGGTTGAAGAGGAAATTCATAGAGTAAAAACACGATTCAGTTGACATTCTTATGAAATTCCATTAGGCTATTCTTTGTGATCATGACCTTAAATGCCTGAATGAGCTTAAAGACAGATCCAGATACTGTAAACAGAGACACAGACTGTACCACAGGAAATGACACGTTTAGTTGACGTGACAGCATAAAAGGTGCATTTGCCTGGTGCTTGAGAAGAGCTACGGTCTAATTATTCAACACTTTGGAATAAGTCCAATGTTCTCGATACTGACTGTAACCCCTTTATTACCGTCTAGGTCCATGGAAATGAAACCCTTTCACCTCCAGTGTCTCGTGTTAAAGAAGCCTTGCCTGAAGTCAACCCGAAACTATCTTCTTCAGTTTTGGCATTTCCTCTGAATACCATGAGAAGAGTGACAGCTTGTCCACAAACCAAAAGGAGACTTCTAGAAATAAGACTATCCGCCCCTCCACTGTGATAGAGCAAGGCTGATAAGTCTTTTATTATGGAAAATCATTTTAAACAGTGTAAAATGTGGGAGGCTCAGTTTTTTCCCCCCATGTTTCTCCCACTATCACTCCAGCTATTGATAAGATGTCTAAATGTATTGCAGAATAATTCTGCAGGAAAAGAGATAAAAGGTTGCTGAATAAAATATGAGGTGAAGGCTGTAAATTGTAGCAATGCATATCATTTCATTCAAATGTAGGACGCAATTACCATCTGCTACACTCATCAGTTCCCTCCTTTATGACTTAATTATATGTTTAATGTTATCAGATCAAGGAAAGGGCAAAACAGATGAACGAGGGAGAAAGAGAGAAGATTCCGCAACAAGACAAAAGGCAGATGAAAAGTAACATAAAAGGATAGAATTGATTTCATTTACCGGGAAATAGAAAAAGCTCATTTAGATTCAATGTTCCCTCATTTTCTTTGCCATTGTGAGATAATAAAGAAGCGTGTTCGCCAATAGGTCTCGTAGAAATGTAACAAAAAGAGTCAAGTTCCTCAAAACCAGATCGGCCCGCATTCATTTCGAAAGTATTGTGACTTTGTGAATTTTTCAAAACGTTGTTGTGTGACCACTAACAAGAACCAATCTCTAATTGACATCAGTGCGTGATTTACGTGCAAAATGTGTAACTTCAATTAACTCTCTCACTGATGGAAACCCAGTCTATACATCCTTATACGATACACATCATTAATAGCAGTATTGATGATGCACTGTCCACATATTTAAACAGATCATATATTTTCACCTTTGCTTTATATTGCATGGCATAACATTCTATGTATTTCTGCATATGTACCAAGATGTTCAAATAAACTTAACCAAAGCCAGACCCCGAAATCATAATAGAACTGACTAAAACTTTATTTGGATGCATGTGTAGTCCAAATGGCTGAGGGCTATGTGGCTGCCTGACCAGTGTCATCCCAGGTGCCAGCGGGCTCCATCTCCTAACTGTGTACCTTTGGCCAGAACTCATTACAGCCTGACATTTAGGACTTGCTGCCCATGCCAAGTCAGCCCACTGGATTGAGACAAATTATGTAGTTATTTTTTATGTCACACATTAACTCACGTCCAGTGGGAGCCAAATCTGTATCACCTTCATATCAACTGGTTAAAGGATATGGATTTGACCGTGGTGTTATGCTCCTTGCTTTCTTCTTGCAGGATGATGTGCGTGAAGATTTTGTTCACCTATGCAGAATAAATATGTTAGCCTCTCATCCTCATATACGTATCCATGGGCCATGCATGGTGTTCATAAAGTGCTGGTAGAGAGTCAACAAGACATTCAACCTCTACGGTGTGGTTTCCCAGACACAGACTAAATCTAGTCATGGACTAAAAAGCAACCTCAAAAGAGAATCTTGATTGAAAATCCTTTTAAATCAGGGATTAGGCTTTATCTGTGTTGGGTAGCCGACCCTAAGAGTGGTAAATGCCTATTGCTATGTGACAAACCCCATAGTATCTGTTAATAAAGTTAATAATCATAATTTACCTATCTATTTAATCTTTGACAGAAGGCAACCAAATATTCCACACTAATATTTTAAAAATATGACTGACAAGTTTCTCAACTTTACCTGAGTAGAACGCGGCGATGTTCCCTGTGGTGTTCTGTCCCCACAAATGCTGAGAAGAAATGAAAAAGAGATGGAAGAAAAAGAGTGAATCGATAAGAATAGATTTCATTGTTTCACCCCTGACAGCATATCCTATCTGATCTTCAATTACATCTTAATTGAAGCATAATGATAACGAATATTTTTTGGGACTATTCTATTCTAGATTATGAAATGAGTCAAACTATTAACATCAAGAGAAATGACTGAGATGAGAAAATGAGAAAGATTTACTTAAAAAAAAACTTCATTTGGGTATTTCTGTGGGTTACAATGAGATAATGCTTTAAATGTATCAAATAATGTTTGGAACTTATTCTCTTTCAATATTAGAAAATGTCCTATGAATGGTAGGGGTTTGATTTTGGACTACTAGACCAAAGGAAAGAACATGAAGAGAACAAAAGCTCCATCTTGTGGTGTGAAAGGAGATGGAAGTTCAGAACAAACAAATACATTCCCAGGTACTCTACACTACAGTACTGAGGCAGTATACTACTATACTAAACTATACTATACTATAGTAAACCTCTCATAATAGAACCATTAGAATTCAATAAGGTAACAAATACTAGATGCAGGCAAGTCACTGGTTAATATCAAGAATTTGTGAGATGGAGTACCAGAAAACATATTGGTTGGAAATATCATTCAAACCAATGATAATGTTTTGGGGGAAACAAATACAATGATACTGAGTAGCAAATTAATGAGACAAATTAAGTGGGAATTAAATATCCCCTGGGGAGCAAACAATATATCATATGTAGTGGACCCTTGTCTTGTGAATGATATGGCAGACAATATTCTACCTGGTTGAAGGCCTAGTTTCATCATTATGAAGACCTATACGGTACCTTTGGTGATTGAGATGTTCATAGATGAGGGGCTCTATGACACAGGCTGTGTCTCAAACGGCACCCTATTACCTATATAGTGCACTACTTTTGACCAGAGCCCTATGCGCCCTGGTCAAAAGTCGTGTGCTATAAAGGGAATAGGATGCCATTTGAGACGCAGGCATATTGTCACTTACAGAGATTTGATGGACTAGAGACCTAGAGATGCTCCATGACAATTGAGTAGCAAGACTATATTGCTATATTATATGAAATGCTTAATTGCTGATTAAAGCTAGACAACCACTGTATGTGTAAATATAGTATGCAGGAGATTTACAATATATTGAGTTTACAGTCATTGAGTGAACTATCAGTGCTTAGTTAAGAGATAAACTGAAAACTTTAATTGAGTCTGGCTCATTTGTCTGACTTGTACATTGTTAGGGGAATTGTAGATAATAGACCATTAAATTAAGCTGAAGTAAAAACCCAGTTGATGCATGTGCCATGAATATTTTTCACACAAATGGAAAATATGTTACAAAAAGAAAAAATGGAAGTAATTGATTTCACATTGATTGTGCAAAGGTCTCCCTGATGGGTACCATCTGTCAAAACAAGCTGTACATTCAGCAAATCTAATCATAATTAATGAAATGGCTAACAAATTACATACATCATAGTTAACACTGGGAGAAACTACCGCAGGAACTGTTATGAAACAAATTAGCTTTAACAATTAAAGAAAATTACATCACATAACTAAATATTACACTCATTTCCCCCAGCCATATTTCTTAATGAATTCTGTAATTAATTTAATTCACACATTGTGCATAATTTGGCTGCTGAAAATGTCAGTGGGTCAGACTTAACCACCATTCTTGCTGGCTGTCGGTTTCAGCGAGAGACATATTAGCAAAACATGACCTCTTATGTAAATTACAGAGACCAAATGTTGTCATTTTAATTCCAAGGTCTGATTAGCATGTTCTAAAGATATCATACAACTACATGTTGTCCATTTTACACATGCCAGTGTCAAATTAAGAGCTTCAATTGTCAGTAATGTTTTTTTTTTGCATAATCCCTCGCAATTTCAAAAGAAAAATGGCTACCAGTAAACAAGGACAATATACAGCGTATTGAGAATTCAGTACCTATCCCTATAACACAACGTAGGACGTATATTCATTCACCTTCAACCAAAAAGCGGATCTATCCATTCAATAATCACTGCATGTTTGTGGGTGCCATAATAGATAAATGATAATGAATACATGAATAACTTGTCAAATGAATAGGATATATAAACTGACACATGCATTGTGAGGCTTCAGGGCTTTCCTGAGGCCAATCATTTAGCCAAGCCACTAATGAAAGCCCATGTACTGTGGCTAAGGGCAGCCACCAGGAGAGACAACACAACATCCACCCCGCTGCCTGCCTCTCTCTCTCTCTCTCTCTCTAAGTGTTGGGAGGCACTTAATGGTCTGGATGGAGCCAATAGGGCTCCCAAGAGATGACTGCTGATGAAGTGAAAACCTGTTGTTTCCGCTCTTAATCACTGCCTAATGGCTATTGCAATACAGCTTTTATGACGCTTTGGTGTGTGTGTGTGCGCGCGAGTCAGTGAGTCAGTGAGTGACAAACACTCAGTTGAAAGTTTTACTTCAATTGTGAATGTATGCATTGCAGACACAAAAGTAAGCGACACACCTGTACTGGTTACTCCAGTTGTGCTTGTTTTACCCAATGATCACCATATTGACACATCACACGTTGCTATAATTTGAAAGTTGAAAAAAAACGGACGTGCAAAAGGTCCATTACTGACCAAAAACCTGTCGGGGGAAAGAAAAGCATCCTAAATAATCCGTTTTTGTTTAGGCCTACACTTACTGTGCGACGCATCATGCCTTCTTTTGTTGACATTAAACGGGAAACACCCACTCCCACGCCACCTTTCGGTGTGCCCTAAAACGGGTTGCTTTAAAATGAAGCTATCTATCCAATCACTGTGGGTGCCCTCAAAGTTGAAATATGTCGTTGATGGGCGCTACCGCCACGACAGAACAGTGGCAAATGTGTCAAAGAACTACATTGGATGTCTGTGGTTTTGCATTCTCCTCAAGGGAGTATGAGCCTTTCCTTTCTCATTCAAAGACAGGTGAGGGCAAGTAAGTTAACAGCAAGTTGCAAGATAATTGCCTGTGTACTTCCATAATAGTGGGCAAGCGCATGGATACTTGTGATATACACTGTACCATTCGGGGAAGTAAACGTGGGGGGTAAGTGTTATTGATACATTGTTGCGTTTGTGTTTTCGCTACAAAATTCACAATAGTTCAACGAATTCTACCAGAAGATTCCAACCGTTGTTTGGCCAAAACAATCTTCTCCGCGTGGAATGCCACGCAGGCAATAGCCTACTAAAACTACCCCAAAGTATGACTTGCGCATGCATTAATAAGATACTGTGACCTAGTATATCTAGACGTACTAAAATGAAGGCAACAAGGAAATACTTTATGGGTAGTGGGAGGGCACTTGCGTTTGTTTTCATTGCATCTGTCATTTGGCTACTGTTTGATATGGTAGCACTTTTCCTGTCAATGAATGATGTTAACAGCCAACTTCTGAAAGAAAGCGTAGTGAAGGAAAGGCTGACTGTCATACAGCAGGCCACGGAAGGTACACAGTTCGACTTAGACCTGGACCAGGCAGGTAATAAAGGTCCACTCCAGAATGAAAAGAAAGTCCTTGAAGTGGGCAGAAAGCGAGGACCTGCTGCCAAAAAGGCCCCGCAGTTGAAGGACAAAGTAAATTCACATGAGCAACAAGGGGGGGATGCCCAACCAAAGTCAGAACAAGGAAATTATGTCATTTTTAAGCCTAACCAAATCGAAACATTGAATCATGTCACAGGGCAGTTGAGTGTGCCTTTGAATACGAAAACGCCTGTCAAAGATCCTCTGCCTGTCAAAGACCTGTCAAAAAAGGCAGTGGACTTGGTACTAAATATGATTAAGACGGAGGATAAGAAAGTGGCAGTGCTCTCGAACTTCACCAAAGTGCCACCTGGTGTTCATGAAGGAAAACATGTTGAAACGTTGACCTCAAAAAAGACGGAGAAAGCAGAGGAAAATATAGGCATAGTGCAAAAAGCCAACGCAAATATGGACCCAAAGACAAATGAGAGAGTCTTAGATCCAGTGGAGCCTGGCATAGAAGAAAGCTTTATAAAATACAAAGTTGCCGTGGACCGCACAGTTAAATCTGTCAAAAAGTATGTACTGAAAGGAAAAGAGGTGGTTGTCAATATTAAGGACAAACGGATCAATGCTGTTGATAAAGGTAAGCCTTATGCCTTAAAGGAGACCTTACTTCCCAGAGCAAAGTTTAAACTCCAACCAGGAGTTCCCACAAACTCCACAGATGTTCGAAACACAGGCGTCCACAAAGTGCTGGCATTAGACATGACCCAAGCCCCCAGAGATGCCAATGCAATTGGGCAATTTGGGAAAGCAGCCACGGTGCCCAGTGACAAAGAGCAGGAGGTGAGAAACCGGTGGAATGAAGGCCATTTCAACGTGTACCTGAGTGACCAGATCCCTGTGGACCGAGCCATCCCAGACACCAGACCTCATACGTGAGTCACAATATGGCCTTGACCACGTCATGGATACTCACGTATTCCCACACTTGTATTCCTCATACAGACACTCATATAGTACAGTTGGCATTAGGTAACCTCTCTTGTTACTGTGTTGTTTTCCAGGTGTTCAGAGAGTGTGGTCCATGATGACTTGCCCACCACCAGTGTGATCTTCTGCTTTGTGGATGAGGTATGGTCCACTTTGCTCCGGTCCGTCCACAGTGTCCTCAATCGCTCTCCACCACACCTTCTCAAAGAGATCATCCTGGTGGATGACTTTAGTACCAAAGGTAAGAGAGGGGAGGAGCTTTCCTGGTAAACAGTACAAGATGGGTTCAGAGTTTTTCCCAGCCATGTGATGTGTCCAGGGAAATTCTGGGCCCAACTGAAGACAATTTCATGACTCTAGGACCAAGAAAATGTATTCAAACTAGCTAATGAAGTTTTGTAAATGTATATTCCTGATGGTAAAATATGGCATTTCTTTTGCAATATACTGTAAAGTTACAGATTTGGAGATCTTCAGACAGCAACGATAGCTTTATAAATAGGGCCTGGAGTTTTTCTTGGGCAGGTCACAGTCAGAATAAACTCAGGGCCCTAATCACACTCGCTCTCATCCACTCTTTCAGAATATCTCAAGGACCACCTGGATGTGTACATGTCCCAGTTTCCCAAAGTGCGGATCGTCCGTCTGAAGGAGAGGCAGGGCCTGATCCGAGCTAGACTGGCAGGAGCCACCATTGCCAAAGGTAACCAACCACATCCTGCTATATCATATGACCACTCTCGCTTACATTGTATGCTGTTTAAACAAAAATATTCTATGCGAAAGAAATCTCAGTCTTGTCCTTCCGTACATGAGGCAGTCAACCGTCCCTGTGGGTTTGTTTGTCTTCAGTGGTTTGTTTGCCTTTCCCTTCAGGTGACGTTTTGACTTTTCTTGACTCGCATATTGAATGCAACGTGGGCTGGTTGGAACCTCTGCTGGAGAGGGTGTACATGGACAGGAGGAAAGTGGCCTGCCCAGTCATCGACGTCATCCGTGACAAGGACATGAGGTAATGTATCATTACCATAATACTAAATGCTTGCGTCTCAAATGGCACGTTTCCTATATACTGTCCATTTGGAAAGTATTCAGACGCATTTGACTTTATATAGACGGGTGTGTGTGCCTTTCCAAATCATGTCCAATCAATTGAATTTACCACAGGTGGGCTTCAATCTCAAGGATGATCAATGGAAACAAGATGCACCTGAGCTCATTTTCGAGTCTCTTAGAAAAGGGTCTGAATACTTACACTACCGGTCAAAAGTTTTAGAACACCTACTCATTCAAGGGTTTTTCTTTCATTTTTACTACTTTCTAAATTGTAGAATAATAGTGAAGACATCAAAACTATGAAATAACACATGGAATCATGTAGTAACCCAAAAACTGTTAAACAAATAAATATATTTTATATATAGCCACCCTTTGGCTTGATAAGTGTTATTTCATAGTTTTGAATTCTTCACTATTATTCTACAATTTAGAAAATAGTAAAAATAAAGAGAAACCCTTGAACGAGTAGGTGTTCTAAAACTTTTGACCGGTAGTGTATGTAGATAAGGTATATCTGTTATTTATTTTGTATAAATTTGCACTATGGGCCCAGGTCAAAAGTAGTGCATTATGTAAGGACTAGGATACCATTTGGGACGCCCCCTATTAGAGCTGGGCGACATGGAAAAAATTCATATCACAATAAATTGAACGATAAATATCTAACATTAATATGCATCAGTTGCTTGTTTTTTTACTTTACACTTAAAACTACTACTACTTTAAAAGTTGTAGCTATCAATTGTTCTGTTAGTAATCGCCCATATTAGCGTACTTATTTCATTTCAAACTTCACATTTCTCTAGTGTAGGTTACTTTATCGTAATTATCAGTAATATTTTCTCAAGAAGTGAGTGTTTCGGTTGGTGTTACATTTTGGTTTATCGTCCCAGTTCTAATTTCAGAGTTATTGTTCAACCTTATTGTCTAGGAGTTAGACCCCCAAATTTGGTCTGTCAGTATCATCTTGGGGCACTATGTCTCTTTATTTACCTAGACTGGGCCGTTCTGGCTCGGACACTGCTTACTTAGCTGACCTTGTCCCTAGAGTTGCAAAATGTGTGATAACATTGCAGCAATGGAAGCTTTGTGTGTTACCTACAAATCCAAATTTTTTCTAATGATGTAGATTCACAGCTATCCATCTGATACATTTTCTGAATATTTGGGTCAACGGACTTCTGACTTCTAGGGTTCATGTTGGACTTACCTGTATATATTGCTGTAAAAAGTAACCCCGGCGACCAGAGTTGTATCAACTTATTTTAATGCAGCCAGGTTTGATGCAACATTCTGTTTACTGGATGTTGTTGATATATGTGATTCATCGGAGTTATCTTGAGTTTCGTGCATTTCATTCCCTCACGCATTGTTAATCCAGTAATGTAATACTTGTTTCATGATATTCTGTTTACAGCTATGAGTTGGTTGACAACTTCCAAAGAGGGGTATTCAAATGGCCCTTGGTGTTTTGGTGGCGCAGGTTATCAGAGGACGTCATTAAGAAGAATCACATGAAGGCTTCAGATCCCTTCAGGTAGTTCTGGATTTCATTACATCCCTCATTACTGTATGTTTACATACACAGCAAATTGGCTAGTGTTTATTTTTCTTCAGTGTAGCATTTCTAGTGTTGATTCAGGGGTTAAATTAACTCTAAGAGTGAGAATTACACATCACTCTGCAAGCCAGCATAATGTGATTTGCTGGCATGTTGTGGCCTGTAAGCAGGAGGTTCCTAACACCACTGTTACGGTAAAACTTGGCTATCAAAGTAAGTAATTCCCACTGGGCACACACTGGTTGACTCAATGTTGTTTCCACGTCATTTCAATGAAATTACATTGAACCAACATGGAATTGAAGTTGAATTGACGTCTATGCCCAGTGGGTTATGATATATGTAATGTATTGTCATAAACAGTTACATTTTTATGACAACATTCGCCTACAGTAGGAACTCACTTGGTGAAGTCCACAGGACTGAAAACTGACTAATTAAAAAAAATCTAAGTTTATTGGTCACATAGGCAGATATGTTTCTAGCTCCAACAGTGCTCCCTCCCTTTATCTTTCACCCCCTCTCACTCACCAAGTTACTCTCGCTTTCACTAAACTAGACAGAGCTTTCCCTCTTGTGCCTAATTCGCACATAATCCAAAAAGTAAAAAGAAAAAAAATATCAGAACGAGCGATGTCATAGTCCGGAATATACACTACCGTTCAAAAGTTTGGGGTCACTTAGAAATGTTGTTTTTGAAAGAAAAGCCCTTTTTTTTTTTTTCCTTTTCTCTCATTTAAAATAACATCAAATTGATCAGAAATACAGTATAGACATTGTTAATGTTGTAAATGACTATTGTAGCTGGAAACTTTATTTTTTAATTATGGAATATCTACATAGGCGTACAGAGAACCATTATCAGCAACCATCACTTCTGTGATCCTATGGCACATTGTGTTAGCTAATCCAAGTTGATCATTTTAAAAGGCTAATTGATCATTAGAAAACCCTTTTTGCAATTATGTTAGCACAGCTGAAAACTGTTGTGCTGATTTAAAGAAGCAATAAAACTGGCCTTCTTTATACTAGTTGAGTATCTGGAGCATCAGCATTTGTGAGTTCGATTACAGGCTCAAAATGGCCAGAAACAAAGACCTTTCATCTGAAACTATTTTTGTTCTGAGATACGAAGGCTATTCCATGCAGAAATTGCCAAGAAACTGAGGATCTCATACAACACTGTGTACTACTCCATTCACAGAACAGTGCAAACTGGCTCTAACCAAAATAGAAAGAGGAGTGGGAGGCCCCGGTGCACAACTGAGCAAGAGGACATGTACATTAGAGTGACTCGTTTGAGAAACAGACGACTCACAAGTCCTCAACTGGCAGCTTCATTAAATGGTACCCGCAAACATCCGTCTCAACGTCAACAGTGAAGAGGTGACTCTGGGATGCTGGCCTTCGAGGCAGAGTTCCTCTGTCCAGTGTCTGTGTTCTTTTGCCCATCTTAATCTTTTCTTTTTATTGGCCAGTCTGAGATATAGCTTTTTTTTTTGTTGCAACTCTGCAAACTTAACACTGTCACTAACCAGGTTTCCATCTAAACTTTTTATGTATGTAAAGTACATGATGGATAAAAAAATGTCATGACAGGCCTGATGGAAACAACATTTTTGGGTAAATTTTCCAAATGTTGAAAAAATGAAATGCGCTAGACAAGGTGGGCTCTTTATGTATTTGTAAAATGAATGATGGGAGATGTCGGTGGAGACGGTTTTATGTGCAAATATTGTTATAATATTGAAGTAAACATGGAGTCATGTGATGACGATGTTGTGTGGTCCTCCCACTATGACTCATTGGGAAATCATGCAATTTATTAAACTACAGATTAAATAAACTATGATGAACAGTGCAAGGGGATGAGCTTGATGCTCCTTTCCAATAAATATTGAGGGTCTTATTGTGGTGACATGATGATCGACACTTGCCTACCTTTTGAGAAATAAAATGAATCTGGCTCTTTTGTCCATAATAATCTCCCTCATGTGGGCTATACGTGCGCTATAGCCAACCATATTTTTATTTTTTTTAATTCGGTACATGGGGAATTTTAACCGCAAGATGTATTTTAATGTGCACTACGCCATCACGCACAGCCTTTTTATCTGCAAGTCAATTTGATAGCAACGTGTCTCTGGTCTAAAATGAGCATATTGTTTTTATGCACATTTTTGGGAATATTTGCATGAAACCTAGCTAGTGTTGATTTAACACTGGAGAATTTGTTGTGTAGTAACAGTTGCGGATTAGTTCAAGTGCATAGTATTGGGCCCTCTTCCAATACTTCGGAAATTCATCCTTTGTTCCTTGTTTCTTTCAGTTAATCATCGATCTATACATGATTGGATAGGTCAATGCTAGTTTACGCCAACCTATTACTTTCACCAATCCAACCAGTTGAGATCAGCGATTACTTAAAGGAAAGGAGGAAGGAAGGCTGCAGGATGGAAGTATTCCAACAGGGCCAAGATCTGACTAATTACTCTAAGTTAATAAGACCAAGGAGGAATGTTGTGTTTTGTGATTAAAGTGAGTAATACAATCTCCAGGAAATATCAACGGAAAACGTTTCGCAACGAAAATAATGGTACTTATTGCATAAGTTCAGGTTAGTCCCTCCCTTGTGTATGACTGTGTACTTTGTTTCTCAGGTGTCCCGTCATGGCAGGAGGACTTTTCTCCATCGATAAGAAGTACTTCTATGAACTGGGCTCTTATGATCCTGGCTTGGACGTATGGGGCGGAGAGAACATGGAGATCTCTTTTAAGGTCAGTGACTCATTTTCTTTCTCTCTTTTTTTATTAGAGATTAACAAACCTGCAAATAGTGCATTCTTCAACCTGTTCCAGGATTACACACTTAACTCAGCTCATGATCAAGGCCACCTCTTAAATGGCACCCTATACCCTATGTAGTGCACTACTTTTGACCAGAGCCCGATGAGCAATAGGGTGCCGTGTGGGACTTCGATCAAATGTTCTGATCACGTCCTACTTGTGTTGATTTTTGCAGATTTGGATGTGTGGAGGTGAGATCGAGATCATCCCATGTTCCAGAGTGGGCCACATTTTCCGAGGCGCCAACCCATACAAGTTCCCCAAGGACAGGCAGAAGACGGTCGAGCGTAACCTGGCCAGGGTGGCAGAGGTGTGGCTGGATGAGTACAAGGACCTGTTCTACGGCCATGGATACTACCATCTGCTGGATAGGAGTGTCATCGACATCGGCAACCTCACAGACCAGATCGAGCTCCGGAAGAAGCTCAAGTGCAAGAGCTTCAAATGGTACCTGGATAATGTGTACCCAGACATGGTCGCTCCACTGGTCAAAGCTGAGGGGCTAGTAGGTGTACTTTTTCTAATAAAAATAATTGATTTGAAATGTATAGCTCTTTTCCAGATGCTCAACCCTTATGTAGTTTATTCCTGTGGTTTATAACTTTATTTGAAACACAATCATCGTCTTTACTGAATTAGTAGGAATCCAGTTTTAGCTTTTAGGCTGTTTATCTTAGAATATATTGCATTGGTGCTCTTTTTCTGGCAAACAATTGTTACTCTTATTTTTCCGTTAACTTATCCCTCATCTCGATGCTGACAGACAATTGTACTTTTTTTCTGAGCGGGAGATGTATTGCTTGTCTGCTCTCAATGCCTCTGCAACACAGATGTCAATTGTCCTCTTATCTGAACAAAAAGTGATTGTATTGTGACAGTTCTGTCAGGATTTGTTGAAGGCGCAGAATGGAAAGAAAGGAGAAGCTTTTCTACTGTCAATAGTGCAGTGACACTACCTATGTAAACTACTGTTATGACGGCTCTATGCATTGTCATGAAATGTTATACATGTGATCCTCCTTTGGTAGGTTTTCAATCGTGGAGTAAGAAAATGCCTCGCTCTGCAGAAAGGCTCCCTTGCCTTTGAGATATGTGATCTCAGCAAGCTGGTAAATACACCTAACTTCCCCATTTGAAGTGAAAAGCTGACTATAACCCACTATGGAATCCCTGTTGAGTTCAACACACACCCAACCGGCATTGAAAACCCCATAGTTATCATGAAACCTAATTATACACTACCAGTCAAACGTTTGAACACAAACTCATTCAAGGGTTTCTTTATTTTTACTATTTTCTACATTGTAGAATAATAGTGAAGACATATGGAATCATATACTATCCAAAAAAGTGTTAAACAAATATATTTTACATTCTTCAAAGTACAGTGGGGGGGAAAAAGTATTTGATCCCCTGCTGATTTTGTACGTTTGCCCACTGATAAAGGAAGGATCAGTCTATAATTGTAATGGTCTATAATTTGAACAGTGAGAGACAGAATAACAACAAAAATATCCAGAAAAACACATGTAAAAAAAATTATAATTTGATTTGCATTTTAATGAGGGAAATAAGTATTTGACCCCTCTGCAAAACATGACTTAGTACTTGGTGGCAAAACCCTTGTTGGCAATCAGAGGTCAGACGTTTCTTGTAGTTGGCCACTAGGTTTGCACACAAAAACATTCCTCATGAAGCTGGTTGAGAGAATGCCAAGAGTGTGCGACGCTGTCATCAAGGCAAAGGGTGACTACGCTGAAGAATCTGAAATAAAATATATTTGGATTTGTTTAACACTTTTGGTTATTACATGATTCCATGTGTTTCATAGTTTTGATGTCTTCGCTATTATTCTACAGTGTAAAAAATAAAGAAAAACCCTTGAATGAGTAGGTGTCTCCAAACTTTTGACTGATACTGTATGTCTGACACTAAGGCTGCATCCCAAATTGCACCATATTCCCTAGATATTGCACTATCCTATGGGTCCCGGTCAAAAGCAGTGCACTATATAGGTAATGGTGCCATTTGGGACACATCTTAACAATCCCCTCTTTCCCTAAACCTCAGAGTCAGCACTTCAATTACACCTGGATGAGGCACGTTCGCCAGAAAGATGTCTGTCTCACTACTCAGGACAAAGGTAGCAGCCTGGCTCTGCAGCCGTGCAACAACACCAAGCCACAGCTACGCTGGCTCCACAAGGCCTCCTCCTCTGCTCTGGTAGGTTCGCTTTAGAGTGGGCCTTTTCCTCCTCTACTAGAGTTCTCGGAATATCGATTTTTGTGACGATGATTTGTTATTCTTATGCCAAGCTGTCAACTACTAGCATACAGAATATGTACAGTCTGCTTGAAGGTGGAAGTGAAGAGGAAATTCAGCAACTCTTGGAGGATAGTGTATGTTGATTTAAATAGCTTTTTTTTATTGTTAAAACCATCGCTTTTTGGCCCTTAGCCTTCGTCAGCGTTTGCACCTCAATTCACGACACCTTGGTTGGAGAGCGAGGTAGAAGCAGTGTTCCTTTGCTGAATGAAAGTTAACATTATGTACATTGTGGTGCTTACTGTACTATTTCCCTGTGTTGTCTTTGTTCAGATGGAGCACCTTGTTACGGAGCTTGCTCCCAAGCGTTTGTGTCTTGAGGCTGGGGCTCTGGGTAACAGCATGCAGCTGAAGAAGTGTGCGCCTACCAGTCCCTACCAGAAGTGGCAGTTCACGCACTACCACGCTGAATGACGGGAGTACAGGGCTACAGCACTATTCATGCATTAGTGATCGACACTCAAGTACTTGACTGTACTGTGTGTGTTTAGATGTGGTCTGCTGCAATAGGAATACGCATGGTGTTGGTTTGAGGGTGGTGTTGGGATGTGCAATGTTTTAAATTTTTTTTTTTTTATCATGATCAACCTTTGAATTTTGCATGACTTATGAGGCCCCGGAAGTGATTTGAAAGGGCAGCTATTAGACAATGTAATTAGTGTTTTAGGAAGCATAGTTTACTGGAGTTGCACTTTTTATTGAGCTCTTTGGTTTTACATTGTATGTTCATCAGCTTTGCAAAAAAAGTATTTTCTCTAAAGAGCCGTGGCAAATCGACCACGAATGTGCCTTGACTATTTACGTGAGGATTTTTCTACAGATGTTCTCTATATTGTAGCACTCGGTTTGACCACACAATTTACCATATTTCTTACTGTTTCAGTGCCAAATGGCTGGATATATTATGCCACTTTTCCATGTAAATACATATTTTCTGTCCATGTACCATTTTCACTGTTTGAAATACCACTTTTATGTACAAATTGAAATGCATGCAGTGTGCCTGTGTAGACATTACATATCACAGATAGCTTTGCTAAAGACATCAGATTTTATTTTATTTTTTTCTGAGATAATACAATGCAATTTATTTTATGTGAGGTTATGACTCAGCTCCGGGTTACCCCTAAGGTACAGATCTAGGTTCAACTTCCCTTCCCCCAATCCTAACCTCAACGATTAGTGGGGGAAATGCAAAACTGACCCAAGATCAGTGTCTAGGGGCCACTTCACCCTACACCTTATGGCACACCTAGGATAGTAAGAGCTGCTTCTTTATTACTATATGGTTATAGGTTTAGTACATACTGTATGTATATTTCTCTAACACTAGAGGGGACTGTTGTTGATAAAATATGATATTCTTTCTCCTTTTCTGAATAGATATTAAAGATGGTAATTTAATGTGGGTGTCTTTTTCCAATTTTTTGCAACAGATATTTCACGAGAACATAGGCCTACACTTTCTCACTGTTCTTATGGCAATATTACAGCATGGAAAGGTATGGCTGTTACAGAGAGCTTTAGGGGTTAACTTTAGGAGTTGATCTTATAGCCTAACGGGAACTATATACATTTACTATATACATTTAAATTGCAGAACTTCTTCACATATAGGGTTGATCACCTGGAAAAAATATAAATAGATTTTAAAAAATTACATTCATACTTCCAGTGCTTACCAAACTGAATTGAAATCTATACAGGCCAGGGTCCTTGGGAAAGTATTCAGACCGCTTTACTTGTTCCACATTTCGTTACATTACAGCCTTATTCTAAAATTGATGAACTATTGTTTTCTCAGCAATCTACACACAATACCCCATAATGACAAAGCGAAAACAGGTTTTTAGAAATGTTTTCAAATTTATAAAAATAAACACACCTTATTTAGAGAACTATTCAGACCCTTAGCTTAATTTCAAGTCTCATAGCAAAGGTGTTTCCTTGATTGGAGTTCACCTGTGGTAAATTCAATTGATTGGACATGATTTGGAAAGGCACACACCTGTCTATATAAGAACCTGCAAAAACCAAGCCATGAGGTCGAAGGAATTGTCCGTAGAACTCAGAGAGGATTGTGTCTGGGGAAGGGTACCAAAACAGTGGCCTTCATAAATGGAAGAAGTTTGGAACCACCCAGACTCTTCCTAGAGCTGGCTGCCTGGCTAAACTGAGCAATCGGGAGAGAAGGGTCTTGGTCAGGGAGGTAACCAAGAACCCAATGGTCACTCTGACAGAGCTCCAGAGTTCCTCTGTGGAGATGGGAGAGAATTCCAGAAGGACAACCATCTCGGAAGCACTCCACCAATCAGGCCTTTATGGTAGAGTGGCCAGACAGGAAGCCACTCCTCAGTAAAAGGCAAATGACAGCCCACTTAGAGTTTGCCAAAAGGGACTTAAAGACTCTCAGACCATAAGAAACAAGATGAAACCAAGATTCAACTCTTTGGCCAGAATGCCAAGCTTCACGTCTGGAGGAAACCTGGCACTATCTCTATGGTGAAGCATGGTGGTGGCAGCATCATCCTGTGGGGAGGTTTTTCAGTGGCAGGGACTGGGAGACTAGTCAGGATCGAGGCAAAGATGAACGGAGGAAAGTTCAGAGAGATTCTTAATGAAAACCTGCTCCAGAGCGCTCAGGACCTCAGACTGGGGCGAAGGTTCACCTGCCAACAGGACAATGACCCTAAGCACACAGCCAAGAAAACGCAGGAGTGGCTTCGGGACAAGTCTTTGAATGTCCTTGAGTGGCTCAGCAAGAGTCCGGACTTGAACCTGATCGAACATCTCTGGAGAGACCTGAAAATAGCTGTGCAGCAACGCTCACCATCTAACCTGACAGAGCTTGAAAGGATTTGCAGAGAAGAATGGGAGAAACTCCCCAAATACAGGTGTGCCAAGCTTGTAGCGTCATGCCCAAGAAGACTCAAGGCTGTAATCGCTGCCAAAGGTGCTTCAACAAAGTACTGAGTAAAGGGTCTGAATGCTTATATAAATGTAATATTTCAGGTTTTTACTTTGAATAAATTAGCAAATATTTCTAAAAACCTGTTTTTGCTTCATCATTATGGGTTATTGATGAGTGAAAAAAAAGATTTAATCAATTTTTGAATAAGACTAATGTAACAAAACGTGGAAAAAGCCAAGGGGTCTGAATAGGCACTGTAAATCTTAATGTTTGCTCGTAGGATTACTATGTCCCCAAGCCTCTTATTTGTTTGATCTGCTAATCAAATACCTGCCTTACATAAGTAAATGTTTCCCACTGTTATTTTCTGGGGATTATATTTTTTACTAATTATTACAATACTTCTGTGCGTAACTTTACAATACTACTATGCATATTGAGCTCTTATCAGTAGTCATTCCAAGTCTGTGGGAACTTGGACTTTTTACGTCCATCATTCATTTATTTGGCTTGAGTAGAGACATAGCATTACAGTAAAACGTCAACATTTGAGATATAATACACAGTCTTTTAAGATTGTGTATTAGAAAGATAAATAAACCCCTAACAATAGGGAATCATTATGCCAGTTTGCATAGTGACTGGTTTAGCATGCCCCTCAGTCCACATCCAGCTCCTTGTAGTTGAAGTAAAGCTGCAGTATAGCCTACTTCAAGGAAACTGACATCAATAGAATGTTATAGATTCTTCATCATGGACTCAAACTCGTCAGTCTTTTGGCGAGTGTTACCTTTGCGTGTCTTCCTGTAGGAGACAATGCTATATTTGGAGCTGATGTTGTGGTTGGAGGATTTCTTATGACGGGGTCGGCCAGACTTCTGTCCTCATGAAGACTGGGAACTGTTACCTTGACAGGCCAGGGAATCTTGGGAACCGTTGTCTGTCCTCCACCTCATCCTGACTCTCACTGTTGGGCTCATCACCAGAGGAGGTTGTGGTTTCAGGCTCCGTGTTCAGCTGAGTCACCTCCTCCTTACGTACAGACGGGTGTAGTAATTTCCTTGAGTGCAGCAGAAACTTAAAAGCAAAAGTACACAACATTTATGCCCCTTGTTCTTAGAACAAATTAATATTCAGGCTTTTCTCTGCTTGTAGTGACCTAAATATTCCATTCACATAACTCCAGCTCATGAAAAAGTGTATTGTATCTGGTTGGATCATAAACCTGGTTATATGGTGATTTACCAAAAATATTCATTGTGGAATGTATGTGCTGGATAATTGATACTGACATTTTTGCTTTATTGTAATGCAGATTTCCTTAACCTTGTCTGTCAATGTGTTCTACCCTGGCTGTTTTTGTGGCTCTGCAGGTGTTGGAGTTGGGATATGTGCCAAAGTTTCTGTTTTGGCTGTCTGGGGCTCAGTTACAGCACTGTTGTTGTGCTGAAGTGACCCACTGTCAAACATGGCAGAGGTACGTGTCTCCTCCGTCAGTGACCAGATCTGTTCCTGTTCCACTCTCCACGACTACACCCGGCTGTCTCAGCCTTGAGTAGGATCACCTCCCCATTCTGTTGTTGAGCTGACTTCTCTGTGGAACTACAGATCAAGGGATAAGACCTTCCTTCCCCGTCTAATGGAGCATCACCCTCATCATAGAACACAGTCATCTCCCTCCTCCTCCAGAGTGGCAGCAGCTCTATCCACAGCCTGCTCCAGAGACTGGATGGCTCCCAGACTCATCCCACTGATGATCTCCACCACCTGGGATGCCATCTTGTTCATATTCCCCTCCATCCCATCCACTTCCATGTCCAGTGGACGAGCAATGCTTTCTTCTGTGTCGACCATGTTTTTGTTTGTTTGTTCAAAATAGTTTTTTGGACCCCCTTTGTGGTAATGAAAAATAATCAGAGTTCTCTGATGTTGACAATTGCCCACCTCTTGTTTTTCCTGCTGAGATTTTGTCGTATCAGTTGCCCGAGTTTGTAAATCCTCAGCTGGCCAATGCGGTCGTCCATTCCAGTTGTCCAATGAAAATGCTCATTCTCGGTCCAAGTTATCCCTTTTGATTGTAAGAGAGATTACCATCCTGCATTTTAATCAATGATGTGATGCCAGTTTGTCTTTTTTTGTGCTAGTATGCTTGTAATTCTTGAAGCATGTTTGAGCCAATGAAAAACGTTTTGTGTTGGGCCAATAAATGTCTCTTTGTCTGTGTGGCTTGAACAAGTGAACTTATTTGACTGATTCTTTAGTTTAATCCATCCTGAGTGACCACCTTCTCCCTATGACATTCTGAGGCTAGATTAACATTCTACTGTAGATTTACCCAAAAAGAAGGGTAAGCTACAGAGTAGAGTTTATTTCTATAGAGGCCCCATTACCTATAGAGTGCACATGTTGCATGCTTAAAAGTCCAATGCAGCCGTTTTTATCTCAATATCAAATCATTTCTGGGTAACAATGAAATACCGTAATGTAATTGTTTTCAATTAAAATTGTCAAAAATAAACAAAAATTGCATCTTAGAAAAGAGCAATTTTGCTTGGACTGTCTGTGGTCTGAGTGGGAAGGGGGAAATGAGTTGTCATTGGCAGAGAGTTTTGTAACTCCCTTTCTTATTGGTCTATTGTTACTCCCTCCCACCAAAATAGGCTGACATTTCAGGCAGTTTTTTCAAACAGCTCTTACACTATAATGTTCATAGTATATCCCAACCTCATAGCATGCAAAGAGTGTGTTCTAAAGGAAAAGGGTAGCTACTTTGAAGAGTCTCAAATATAAAATATATTTTGATTTGTTTAACACTATTTTGGTTACTACATGATTCCATATGTGTTATTTTATCGTTTTGATGTCTTCACTATTATTCTACAATGTAGAAAATAGTAAAAATAAAGAAAAACCCTTGAATGAGTAGGTGTGTCCAAACTTCTGACTGGTACTATATTTTTATTGTGTACTAGATCATATGTGTTGAAAAGTGTTTTTTTTCTCAGACATAAATAAACAATTCCAGGTGAAAGCCAAAAGTTATAGCTTTCTTGGGGTGGAAAACACAACTACATGAATAAAATATTGCAAAACAGCTGTAAAACAGCTGTCAGCTCAAATGGTTTTAATACACCAATGGTAACATGATATTCGTTTACCTAAAATACTGCCTTGTAACCAACATTGGCGAAGGTTTGTTTGCAGAGGGGCGTGGTTATATATATATATATATACACTGCTCAAAAAAATAAAGGGAACACTTAAACAACACAATGTAACTCCAAGTCAATCACACTTCTGTGAAATCAAACTGTCCACTTAGGAAGCAACACTGATTGACAAATTTCACATGCTGTTGTGCAAATGGCATAGACAACAGGTGGAAATTATAGGCAATTAGCAAGACACCCCCAATAAAGGAGTGGTTCTGCAGGTGGGGACCACAGACCACTTCTCAGTTCCTATGCTTCCTGGCTGATGTTTTGGTCACTTTTGAATGCTGGCGGTGCTTTCACTCTAGTGGTAGCATGAGACGGAGTCTACAACCCACACAAGTGGCTCAGGTAGTGCAGCTCATCCAGGATGGCACATCAATGTGAGCTGTGGCAAGAAAGTTTGCTGTGTCTGTCAGCGTAGTGTCCAGAGCATGGAGGCGCTACCAGGAGACAGGCCAGTACACCAGGAGACGTGGAGGAGGCCGTAGGAGGGCAACAACCCAGCAGCAGGACCGCTACCTCCGCCTTTGTGCAAGGAGGAGCAGGAGAAGCACTGCCAGAGCCCTGCAAAATGACCTCCAGCAGGCCACAAATGTGCATGTGTCTGCTCAAACGGTCAGAAACAGACTCCATGAGGGTGGTATGAGGGCCCGACGTCCACAGGTGGGGGTTGTGCTTACAGCTCAACACCGTGCAGGACGTTTGGCATTTGCCAGAGAACACCAAGATTGGCAAATTCGCCACTGGTGCCCTGTGCTCTTCACAGATGAAAGCAGGTTCACACTGAGCACGTGACAGACGTGACAGAGTCTGGAGACGCCGTGGAGAACGTTCTGCTGCCTGTAACATCCTCCAGCATGACCGGTTTGGCGGTGGGTCAGTCATGGTGTGGGGTGGCATTTCCGCACAGCCCTCCATGTGCTCGCCAGAGGTAGCCTGACTGCCATTAGGTACCGAGATAAGATCCTCAGACCCCTTGTGAGATCATATGCTGGTGCGGTTGGCCCTGGGTTCCTCCTAATGCAAGACAATGCTAGGCCTCATGTGGCTGGAGTGTGTCAGCAGTTCCTGCAAGTGGAAGGCATTGATGCTATGGACTGGCCCGCCCGTTCCCCAGACCTGAATCCAATTGAGCACATCTGGGACATCATGTCTCGGTCGATCCACCAACGCCACGTTGCACCACAGACTGTCCTGGAGTTGGCGGATGCTTTAGTCCAGGTCTGGGAGGAGATCCCTCAGGAGACCATCCGCCACCTCATCAGGAGCATGCCCAGGCGTTGTAGGGAGGTCATACAGACACATGGAGGCCACACACACTACTGAGCCTCATTTTGACTTGTTTTAAGGACATTACGTCAAAGTTGGATCAGCCTGTAGTTTGGTTTTCCACTTTAATTTTGAGTGTGACTCCAAATCCAGACCTCCATGGGTTGATAAATTGGATTTCCATTGATTATTTTTGTGTGATTTTGTTGTCAGCACATTCAACTATGTAAAGAAAAAAGTATTTAATAAGAGTATTTCTTTCATTCAGATCTAGGATGTGTTGTTTAAGTGTTCCCTTTATTTTTTTGAGCAGTATATATATATATATATATATATATATATATATATATATAATATATATATATATATATATTCACATTATATATACAAAAGTATGTGGACACCCCTTCTAATGAGTGTATTTCGCTATTTCAGCCAAACCCGTTGCTGACAGATTTATCAAATCGAGTACACAGCCATGCAATCTCCATAGACAAACATTGGCAGTAGAATGGCCTTACTGAAGAGCTCATTGACTTTAAAACGTGGCACCATCATAGGATGCCACCTTTCCAACAAGTCAGTTTGTCAAATTTCTGCCCTGCTCGAGCTACCCCGGTCAACTGTAAGTACTACTATTGTGAAGTGGAAATATCTAGGAGAAACAACGGCTCCACCATGAAGTGGTAGGCCACACAAGCTAAAACGGGACTGTTTTTTTAGCTTGCGTAAAAATGGTATGTCTTCGGTTGCAACACTCATTGCCTATTGTAGTTCCAAATTGTTTCTGGAAGCAACATCAGCACAATAACGGTTTGTCATGAGCTTCATGAAATGGGTTTCCATGGCCGAGCAGCCGCACACAAACCTAAGATCACCATGTGCAATGAAAGCGTCGGCTGGAATTTTGTAAAGCTCGCTGACATTGGACTCTGCAGCAGTGGAAACGTGTTCTATGAGGTGATGAATCACGCTTCACCATCTGGCAGTCCAAGGGACAAATCTGGGTTTGGTGGATGCCAGGAGACACTACCTGCCCCAATGCATAGTGCCAACTGTAAAGTTTGGTGGAGGAGGATTAATGGTCTGGGGCTGTTTTTCATGGTTTAACACTATTTTGGTTACTACATGATTCCATATGTGTTATTTTATCGTTTTGATGTCTTCACTATTATTCTACAATGTAGAAAATAGTAAAAATAAAGAAAAACCCTTGAATGAGTAGGTGTGTCCAAACTTCTGACTGGTACTATATTTTTATTGTGTACTAGATCATATGTGTTGAAAAGTGTTTTTTTTCTCAGACATAAATAAACAATTCCAGGTGAAAGCCAAAAGTTATAGCTTTCTTGGGGTGGAAAACACAACTACATGAATAAAATATTGCCCACTTGTTAGATTGATGACTGAAGCCATATCGAAACAGTGTAAAACAGCTGTCAGCTCAAATGGTTTTAATACACCAATGGTAACATGATATTCGTTTACCTAAAATACTGCCTTGTAACCAACATTGGCGAAGGTTTGTTTGCAGAGGGGCGTGGTTTATACATCTAGATAGCTACTCTACAGGTGGCAGAATTTGACTGTAGGTTGTCCACAAATAGAAATTAAAGGTTTACCCTATTCATCAATGGGTAAACTGTGTCTGATGTTAGCTAGTTACTGGCTAGCTAGGTCTTCAGCCAGTATGGAACAAAGGGGGAAGGGTTGTTCAAAGCTCAGATGCAGTTGTCATGTCAACACAAGAGACATGCCAAACAGGAGATGTATTAAAAAAAAAAATACATCATTGATGCAATTTCAATGTTGTTTGAGTTGCTTTGTGTATCACCATTTACTTGAGATTATTTTACTGCAACACTGTATCCAAGTTGCTTTACATAGGCTTAGCCTGTGTTTTTCAAACTTCCTGGTAGGTATAATATTATTTTGTAATTTCTATCCAAAACAAATATTATGGGTGATATCTTAGTCACTCAAAAGGCTATTTTACATGGGAATCAGAATGACTGTTCAGGACCTTTAAGGGTTCCTTGGGGGATGCCAACAAGAATACCTACTGTTGATGGTTAAGTTCCATCAGATCATATAGCTGCGACGGTCAAAAGACAGTTGACCAGCATACATTTAATATAACAGAGACATGGACCAGGACAGGAACAGCGTCACAACCGGGTAACAAAATGACAATTAATGCTGAAGCGGGGAACAGAGCTGGGGAACAGACAGATATATGGGAGGAAATAACACAGGTGATTGAGTCCAGGTGAGTACAATGAATCGCTGATGCGCGTGACGAGGGAAGCAGGAGTGCGTAATGCAGGGCAGCCTGGCGCCCTCGAGCGCCAGGGAGGGAGAGCGGGAGCAGGCGTGACAGGTTATAATATGGATTCTTTACTGGCTTGGCTTGCTCCAATGTTTTTACCCACTTACCACTTGGTGAGGGGGTTAATCTGGTCTCTCATGGTATGGAAGAGTAAGCATCGTACTGGGCACAGATGTCAATTCAACGTCTATTCCACGTTGGTTCAATGTAATTTCATTGACATTATGTGGAAACAGCGTTGATTCAACCGATGTGTGCCCAGTAGGATGGAGTGCTGGCAGGGTCCCAATGGTGTGCTTTCAGATTCCAGTCTATTGGTTTAGGTCAACCCAGAGCCATATATTTCTAAATACATGGCTCTGGGTCAACCGTACTGACTAGTTTGTGAGGCTATCATAGCCATCAAAAAGGCATTGCTTGTAAGTGCTTCTTACCTGACTGTTGTAGTGTTCCTTTTCTTCAACTATATTACTTTGTTTCAGAACCCAACTGCTGAACCTAAGAAAGGCGATCTGGACACTATTTTCACATTTGTTAAGGTATTGTGAACCTCTATTTAATACTTTTTTTGCGGTGTGGAATTGTAGGTTTTGATATAATTCCAAAATATTAATGGCTATATTCAATCAGATCCGCTTAGCGGTTGTTTTGATGGTGTCAGAGGTGGAACTGTGTTAGAGTTGTCACAAGTCGCGTTAACAGAAATCCCTTGTTACCAAGTTCGAACACTGGAATGTGAGATGTAATCAACACCTCGATTAGGATGTGAATGCACAGGTAATGTGTTATCTTTGCACTGTTATGCAAGCAGACAGTATTTCAACCACATAAAATATGCACCCAAGACGAACTGATGTCTTACCAGTACGGAGAAAAAAATGTATGAAATATATGCATTCACTACTGTAAGTCGCTCTGGATAAGAGCGTCTGTAAATGACTCAAATGTAAATGTTATCAGAAACGTGTTTAATCGTTTTCCATTACCTTAAAACCGGTCAAACTGATGACATTTAGACATTTTGCACAGGACCAATCTTTCCACTGTTTGAGTTATTGCATTTTCTCCCCGGTTCCTAAACGAAACAGACAACTTTACCGGTGTTAACTAGATTACTAATGCATTCATTCTATCGGTGTAAGACATTATTCTGGTGAGCACTACTTTACTGTCTTCTGAGGAAACAAGTTATGATAGATACATGCAGTTCATATTTTAACTATAGTTAACAAACAAATGGCCTTCCAAATGTCAGAAATTAGAATATGGCCTTCCAAACCTGTCTAAATTAGGGGTGAAAGTGGCCAGTAGTCTATATTGTCCAGTTCAGAGTATCAGCAAAATAAATTACTACGGAATTATGCTGGATCAAACTGCGCAGGTAGCCTACTTTTTAAAGTGATTTGTTTGACAATCAGATGCAAACATCACACAACACGAAACTGTACCCGCACAGACCACATAAAACAACAGTTAACGGGATAAGATGTTTACATGCCACAGTATCCCGTCTAAAATCAGCATATCCCAGGCATCTTATCCGGGTTTCTCATAACCGGAACACAAGCTTTTTCAGGTTATTGTAAATGGGATATGATGTTTATGAGTCAACAAACAAATCTGAATACTTCAGTATCCAGAATAATAATGGGATATTGATGTGCATGTAAACGTGGTATGACTGCAAGAGCAGCTTCTCACCAATTTGATCCAACACAGTTCCACCTCTAACACTGCCAGTCACCGCTAAAATATCCGTTATGTGGGTGTCTGCTATCGCTGGTTCATGCTTGATCTGATTGAATTTTAAAGAGCAACTGCCCCTAAAAAAACCTTCTCATTTAGAAATCAGCCTATGGTCATTGATATGAGTCAGAAACATTTATTATACTGTCAAAATTGACTACAGCGACCAAATAGGATAATTTTGGTCACAATGTCAATCTAATCCAAAACAGAGTTTTGTGAAACTTGTGGTCTGACTGCATCACAAAGTAAATGGTTGGGTTTGTTTCAATCCTGCCCACATGCCCACAGCACACAAGAAATCATCAATTTGGAGTGCAGCTGCACAAGATCCCATCATAATGCCTGTGTAACTTAGTTGTAGTCAAAATTTCATTGCCGAGTGTGCATTTCACTAGCCAATAGTTTTTTTTAACGCATCAGTGGAGGTTGCTGAGTGGAGGAGGGCTCATAATAATGGCTGGAACAGGAAAACTGAATGGCGTCAAACACATATGTTTGATGTATTTCATACCATTCCACTTACAGTGCATTTGGAAAGTTTCAGACCCTTCCCCTTCTCCACATTTTGTTACATTACGGCCTAATTCTAAAATTGATTGAATTACATTTTTTCCTCATCAATGTACCCCATAATGACAAAGCGAAAACAAGTTTTTTTACATTTTCAGACCCTTTGCTATGAGACTCGAAATTGAGCTCAGGTGCATCTTGTTTCCATTGATCATCATTGAGATGTTTCTACAAATTGATTGGAGTCCACCTGTGGTAAATTCAATTGATTGGACATGATTTGGAAAGGCACACACCTGTCTATATAAGGTCCCACAGCTGACAGTGCATGTCAGAGAAAAAACCAAGCCATGAAGTTGAAGGAATCGAGCTCCGAGACAGGATTGTGTCAAGGCACAGATCTGGGGAAGGGTACCAAAACATTTCTGCAGCATTGAAAGTCCCCAAGAACACAGTGTCCTCCATCATTCTTAAATGAAAGTAGTTTGGAACCACCAAGATTCTTCCTAGAGCTGGCTGTCCGGCCAAACTGAGCAATCGGGGGAGAAGGGCCTTGGTCAGGGAGGTGACCAAGAACCCGATAGTCACTCTGACAGAGCTCCAGAGTTCCTCTGTGGAGATGGGAGAACCTTCTAGAAGGACAACCATCCCTGCAGCACTCCACCAATCAGGCCTTTATGGTAGAGTGGCCAGATGGAAGCCACTCCTCAGTAAAAGCCACTTGACAGCCTGCTTGGAGTTCGTCAAAAGGCACATAAAGGACTCTGACCATGAGAAACAATATTCTCTGGTCTGATGAAACCAAGATTGACATTTTTGGCCTGAATGCCAAGCTTCACGTCTTGAGGAAACCGGGCTACATCCCTACGGTGAAGCATGGTGGTGGCAGCATCATGCTGTGGGGATGTTTTTCAGCGGCAGGGATTGGGAGACTAGTCAGGATTGAGGGAAAGCTGAACAGAGCAATATACAGAGATATCCTTGATGAAAACCTGCTCCAGAGCACTCAGGACCTCAGACTGGGGTGAAGTTTCACCTTCCAACAGGACAATGAACCTAAGCACACAGCCCAGACAACGCAGGAGTGGCTTCGGGACAAGTCTCTGAATGTACTATAGTGGCCCAGCCAGAGCCCGAACTTGAACCCGATCGAACATCTCTGGAGAGACCTGAAAATAGCTGTGCACCGACGCTCCCCATCCAACCTGACAGAGCTTGAGAGAATAATGGGAGAAACGCCCAAAATACAAGTGCCAAGCTTGTAGCGTCATACCCAAGAAGACTCAAGGCTGTAATCGCTGCCAAAGGTGCTTCAACAAGGTACTGAGTAAAGGGTCTGAATACTTATGTAAATGTAATATATAAATGTGTAGTTTTTTGTAAATGTGCAAACATATAAAGTTTTTGCTTTGTTGTTAGAGGGTATTATGTGTAGACTGATGAGGAAAAAAACTATTTAATCAATTTTAGAATAAGGCTGGAAAGTAACTAAATGTGGAAAAATTCAAGGGGTCTGAATACTTTATGAATGCACTGTATATTGCTCCAGCCATTATCATGAGCCTGTCCTCCCCAATTTAGGTGCCACCAACCTCCTGTGAGTGCAATGCTGGCTCTTGCTGCGGAGTCCCCACTCTTGAGGCTCCAAGTCAAGTAAAAAAAAATTCTATCCATTTGAGTCTCAAGTCAGACGCGGGTCAAAGTCATGTGACGTTTGTGCTACCTATCCTTTAATTAAAGTTACGTTTGTGCTACCTACCCTTTCATTTAAGTTACGTTTGTGCTACCTACCCTTTCATTTAAGTTACGTTTGTGCTACCTACCCTTTCATTTAAGTTACGTTTGTGCTACCTACCCTTTCATTTAAGTTACGTTTGTGCTACCTACCCTTTCATTTAAGTTACGTTTGTGCTACCTACCCTTTCATTTAAGCAACAGAAGAAGATAATATGAGAGTATGAGATAGAGAATATGTGAAGAGGGACAGTTTATTTGTGCATTTTTTTACAGGTCACTTGTGTTCAGAGAATTTCAAAACATATTTTCTTTGAATCTTAATTAAAGCAGCAATATGAAGACAGCAAGCATAAAACAAATTACATTTCACGACACTCCAAGTTACTGAAAAATGTCCTGAATTACAGGAAACTTCAGATGTGTAGTTTATCAAGACAAAGTTGTAGATACATAAGCAAGCCAAACGTGGCAATGGGAACAGAAATAGTGAAGAATGTAGCACCTTCTCTGCCCACATCCTGTTTTGAACTGTGCAGTTAACCACACTTTTTTGTGACAAAACTGCCAGACATGCTGTCCAATATAACTTATTTGATCACATTTAAATATGCAACGCATACATGTCTTAAGTTATATACAAGCAAAATAATTAATTGAGGAAGATCGGGCCTTTTCATTCATAGTCATCACCCTACATCCTATGGTCACAATTTTAGAAATGGCAAGCACAATCTTTGTTTCATTGGCTGCACACACATGAACTGAGTTCTTGCGTTCCTTATTACAAATAACTGCATTCTTTATGACAAACAATTGTTGCAATTTTAAGAATTGATGCCGTTTTCTCTAGGATTTTGGTCAAGAACAAATCCTCTGAAAATGGTTGTGTGAAAGTGCAACACCAAAGCAGTCCATCATGCACGCAGTATCTGTAGATAACTGAAGGCTTTTGTCAAAGGGAGAATGCTTGCTTCCTCCTAATGCTTCTCATGTCCATAATGCTCATATAGTATGTGTCTCTTCCCGAGTCCAGGTATGGCATCCATATTAGGACTGTCTCAGCAAGAAATGTTTGTATTGAACGTCACATCACACAAAGACGTACTGTAGCGTTCGTTCATAGCTCAGTTCAGGTGTCCTCCTCCTCCACTGAGTGGTTGAATCCAGGGATGAACTTCAGGATGTGTTTGCGGACGCTGGCTCTCCTGGCCTTCCTGGGGAGAGTCCCAAACAGGGACGACGAGGCTCTGGAGGCGTCCCATGTGGGGGAGGGGGAGGAGAGGGAACTGCTGCGGCTGGTCAGGCTACCGCTGCGGGTACGGCTGAGGCTGGCTGGGGGCCTGGGGGGCCCCTCCTCGGTGAAGTCTCTGGAGAAGAAGCAAATATCGTCTGGACTGGCCACACTGCATGGACTCGGGGAGCCCAGGTCGCCAAACACACTGGCCAGGTCACTGTCCTCCGTCATCCCACTCTGGCAGCTACTGTCACTGGAGAAGCGGTGGCCGCGGTGGCCACTGTGTCCTGACAGAGACATTGGAGATATCAGGGAGTCCATAGAGGGGTGTAGAGAACTGTCATTCAGGTTACCTTGAGACAAAAGAAGGGGAGTTAGTTGACAGTGTGAACTTATCCAACCACAGTATTCATGTGCACTATAAAGGATGTGGTTGATTGACAGGATTTTTTTTCTCAGTCAATTTCTCACAATGACGTTCAACAAAGCTCATTAATAGACAGATCAACGATTTACTCGTCATTTTCACATCAACAAAATGAGAAAGGAAGTTCTGCAGTTTCAAAGCTGGGAAAAACCCCTCACCTCGCATAAGACATTTTTCCTGTAATGTGAGCACTTGCAACTCCACTCTTTTCTCTCTCAGGGTTTGCTGTGTGGACAAAGACGCAGAATGACGATTAGACTCGGTTGACTCGGAGGTCAGCCATACAGTACTTAACATGACCTTTATAGTGATGCGTTTCCCTGTGACCCAATTCATCTATGTAGGATTAGTGATGAAATGGTGTTGAAAATACATATAGCTATACTAAACCTGTTTCAATACTGTGCTACGGTTGTTCTGTCACGTGTGCTTATTTGTGCTGTGCTGGGTGGGGTTATGTGGTTGGCTACAACACAGAGCACGCCACCCATATTTTCCACTGTAAGGTCTTATTCAACTAGGGTGTGTTACTGAAGCCAAACATCCGCCCTGTAAGAGAGACACACCTTGAGCAAGCTCATCTTCTTCTCCAGCTCAATCCTCTTCACCGCCGTCCCACACACCGTCTCCATCCTGAGATTACACAGGGACTAAATGAGCACAAACAGCAATAGCTCCGAATATAGTGCGCCAATACGGACCATGTCCCATAGGGCACTTTATAGTGCACTACTTTGACCAGGGCCCATAGAGCTCCGTTCAAATGTTGTGCACTATATTGGGAATAGGGTGCCATTTGGGAGGCCACCAAACAAAATCTCACAAATAATTCTGCACACCGTGGTACAATATCAAGGTTCATCAAAATGTTTCTATGCTCAATGTTGTTCAGAGTTACAGACAGTAACCTTTTGGCTTGGGTCTCATTGCAGGTCTTACTCACCGTAATAGGTTGGTGGATTCTCGAATCAGGTCAACGATGCGCTGATGGCTTGACCCCTCAATGCTGACCCCATTGATGGTGACGATAACATCACCTATGTGAACAGAGCAAGAGGGATAGAGAGTGAGAAAGAGAGCATATGAAAGATAGACAGAGAGAGAAAGAGTAGTCAGGCCTTTGCGTTGTTGGCCTTCCTCTGTGTGAAAGTTACATGTATTGTAATGGGTGTAACGTGGCCGTCTCTCTGAGTCAATCAGATCAAGCGTTAAGCGGCGATAGCCGACACCCGCATAGCTGATATTTTGGCAGTGTCAGAGGTGTAACTGTGTCGAAGCTAAATAATAATGACGCTCAAATTGAAAATCATAACTATTCATTTCTACCAGCCTAATCGGGGTGTACTGTAGATCACATCTCACATTTCAGTGTTCAAACTTGTAAACAAGGCTGCATGGGATTTGTCAGAATGCGACTCCGTGCAGCCAATGGCAATGTCCACTTTAAGTATAGTGACAGGAGCCGCTTGTGGATTTGACAGCCTGACACCACCAGAACAAACGCTATGCGATTGTCAGCTAAAGCGGATCTGTGAGTAGAGCGCCGAGTTTGAGCCACAGGTAGAGGAAGTAGGAGGTGGGTGTCTCACCGGCGGTCAGACCTGCACTCTCAGCTGAGCTGTCCTCCTGCACCTTGCACACAAATGTGCACATCTCCACCGCCATGCTTTTCTTCAGCTGCATGCCATACGTCTAGAACAAGAGGAATCATACTTCTGTCACTAGGCAGGACTGATGGCGCAGATAAATATTTCTTAAATGTATTTTGTATTAATTGTAAGACTGATTAAAATGTCTTACCTGAATTTCAAATCCAAAAGTCTCATTGTCTTGCTTTTGCAACATAATGGTAGTCCTATGTGCAGGCAAAATTCAGTTACACACTTGTCATAACTTGAGTCATTAAACAGAATTGTGGTGGTATCATAGTATTAACAGTCAATCAAATTTCAATCAAATGTATTTATAAAGCCCTTCTTACATCAGCTGATGTCACAAAGTGCTGTACAGAAACCCAGCCTAAAACCCCAAACAGCAAGCAAACAGTGCACTATACAAATGACAAAGGGCTTGTATTTACCTCTGAGGGTCAGTATAATCCACTAAGGAGTTTGAGCGGGCTCTGTTGGACTGGAAAGTCAAAAGTATATTTAAATACATTTTCATACATTTTATAAAAACAGTGAAAATAACTATTCTGATTATATATTCATTTAATGTAAAATAAACAATATTTAGACCAGTCTCATCATATTCCTGGTAAATAATGTGACAGAATATGTTAATTAAATCTTAAAAACACAGTATGTTTCCAAGTCCTTTTTTTCTGCTAGTGAACTAGTTTGTCTTATGTAAAACATTCATGGTCTTGGTAAATATTCATGTATACCTCTCTGATGCCAATGAAACAGTTTTATATACTATCTACAAACATCAATGACCTCTAAGAATAACAAACCGAGTGCAACTTTATAGGTCACATGACTGAAATGATACACAGTAAAACCGTTCAATCTTTTCCTGTTTCTTTCCAAGGTTTCTCACTCACCTGTTTCCAGCCTCTTGGCAGAGTCCCGGGAGTAGTCCCCCCATTCTGACTGGTTTTGTTATGGGGTTCCTTCAGAGAGTGCTGATACCATAGACGACCCTTCTTCCTCAGAGAGCCCTCCATAATGTAACTGTCCTGGCTGCCCTGTCGCAGGAGCCTGTTGAGGTTCATGGTGGATTGCATGGTGGAGTGGAGCGCTCGCTCTTCACAGCACCATATTGCAGCTCTGCTACAGATAGTTCCGTACAGTAACTCTGCTTGTGTCGTATGTGGTGTGTCCCTGCCCTGCTGTGCTGCTGAAAGCAAATGTGTCAAAGCGGAAATCCACACCATGTGATTATGGTGAACCTGTGTTAGTCGATCACAGCCCTCGCTCACTTTCTTTTCATTTCTTTCTTATTTTTCTTATGAACTGTTCGTCTGCTCTGCTGCGGCCGGGAAAAGGAATCTGCTTACGTTTTTTTTCTTTTCAAACATCCCCCTTTTCTTTTTTTCTCTTCGATTTACGGTCTGTCAGAAATCAGCAATGCATGAAAAACTACCACCTCTGTGGTCTAGTCTAGCATCACCTGCTTCCCCTTACTCCAGTTTCTGTTTTCTGAATGGGTTGGAGTCAACCTGAGCCTCTCTGGTCCGCCAAGCAAAGAGCTTCGTCTTGCGAGGACAGACAAAAGCAGGCTTTCGCTCGGGGCTAGAGACTTGCTTTACAAACACACGGCATGGGTCAATGGCTAGAAGCCATCAGACGGGGTTTGATCAAAGAGGAAATCACACACAGGCCAATGGTCAAGAATAAAAACAGGGGACAGATGTGCTAAAGAAGACTCTCACAGGACATTAAAAAAAAAAAGTTTATATTGTTCTTTGAGAGTTTAGGATTTTTTCCTAATTCATTTTCTAAGATAAAGAACAATATGTATTAAGATGATTATACAGTACCTTTGCATTCATTCAAATACCCCAAACTGTATGATGTGTTTGGGATACAAAACAAATTAATTGGTCAAATAGAAACATCAGAATGTCCCACACCTAAAGCCTGTCTTTGTGACGCTGTCCCAAATGGCACTGTATTCCCTATATAGTGCACCACTTTTGACCAGAGCCCTATAAGTTGCCATTTGGGACCAGCCCTCACGAAACAGAACAGTTGACGGCAGTGTTGCGTCACTCGAATCCTCTCTGGTTCATTGAACCTGTGTGACCCATAGCAGAGCCAGCGACCAAGCTTCCACGGGACTGTCAGGCCAGTAGATTTCCCCTCCACTGTAACACTGTGTACAGACAAGGAACGCACATCATTCGCTATACAGTGTATTCGGAAAGTATTCAGACCTGTATTTGGAGAGTTTATCCCATTCTTCTCTGCAAATCCTCTCAAGCCCTGTCCAGTTGGATGGGGAGCGTCGCTGCACAGCTATTTTCAGGTCTCTCCAGAGATGTTCGACCGGGTTCAAGTTCAGGCTCTGGCTGGGCCACTCAGGACATTCAAAGACTTGTCCTGAAGCCACTCCTGCATTGTCTTGGCTGTGTGCTTCGGGTGCTTGTCCTGTTGGAAGGTGAACCTTTGCCCCAGTCAGGTCCTGAGCGCTCTGGAGCAGGTTTAAAATCAAGGATCTCTCTGCACGTTGCTCTGTTCATCTTTCCCCTCGATCCTGACTAGTCTCCCAGTCCCTGCCGCTGAAAAACATCCCCACAGCATGTTGCTGCCACCACCATGCTTCACCGTAGGGATGTGCCGGGGTTCTTCCAGACGTGATGCTTGGCATTCAGGCCAAAGAGTTCAATGTTGGTTTCATCAGAGCAGAGAAACTTGTTTCTCGTGGTCTGAGAATCCTTTAGTTGCCTTTTGGCAAACTCCAAGCAGGCTGTCATGTGCCTCTTAATGAGGAGTGGCTTCCATCTGGCCCCTCTACTATAAAAGGCCTGATTGGTGGAGGGCTGCAGAGATGGTTGTCTTTCTGGAATGTTCTCCCATCTCCAGAGGAACTTTGGAGCTCTGTCAGAGTGACCATCAGGCTCTTGGTCACCTCCCTGACCAAGGCCCTTCTCCACCGATTGCGCGGAAGTAATCTAGGAAGAATCTTGGTGGTTCCAAACTACTTCCATTTAAGAATGATGGAGGACACTGTGTTCTTGGGGACCTTCAATGCTGCAGAAATGTTTTGGTACCCTTCCCCAGATCTGTGCCTCGACACAATCCTGTCTCGGAGCTCTACGGACAATTTCTTTGAACTCATGGCTTGGTTTTTGCTCTGACATGCACTGTCAACTGTGGGACCTTATATAGTCAGGTGTGTCCCTTTCCAAATCATGTCCAATCAATTGAATTTACCACAGGTGGACTCCAAATCAAGAAGTAGAAACATTTCAAGGATGACCAATGGAAACAGGATGCACCTGAGCTAACTTTCAAGTCTCATCGCAAAGGGTCTGAATACTTATGTAAATAAAAAGGTATAATTTTTATATTTTTAATTAATTATCCCCCCCCAAAATGTTATGATTGTCCAAGTTCCCGGTCACAGTGCTGTAGAATTGAATGGAGATTATGGTTAAACCGAAGCACATTCGGGAGTGGCTGACTCATCTGAGTAGTGCCGATAACAGCCAAGGTGACAAGGCTTACTTCCTCCATTTAAAACGGACAAATCTGCTGTAGTTGTCAGGTTAGCCGTCATGTCTTCTGAACCACAGTACATTTATGAATCATTGCAGAGGATAAAACGGATGACATACATAAGAAATTGTCATTTCAGGTAAACGACTGAAAATGAGAGGGAAACACTCTCATTCCGGAAGTCATGCCCTGATACTATCATAATCTGTCATGGGGAATTACATATGACAAACAAATAAGGTATTAAAAATATCAAAGAAAAATGTAATTTTCAATTAAATGTAGTTTATTGACTCACCGTTGTCACATATTTATAATAAATAGTGTAAGACTGAAAGACATATTGACATAAGAGACCCATATCGGAATTCACAACACAAAATAGTTGCTCTTGTCAACAGAAAGAATGAAGCTAATTCATTGGAGGGTGACATTTCTCAACGTAAAACCTTCTTTAGAAAACGAATACCACATTCCCAGAGCAGGCAAAACTTCCAAATTGTGTCATACACAATTTTCAAAAGATATTTGACCAGAAATTTCAGAATTAGTCTCTTTTCTTCAGAATGACAGATGGTCTATAGAAGCAAAACAATTCCACACATCATCTTGACCAGTTGTCAAACAGTGATCAGACTGTTCAGTTCCTCAGGGAAACTGACTCGACTGTAGGCCATGACAACAAAAGCACATCTTCATTTCCAATTAGACAATTAACATTAGCTTGCTTGTCCACAGGATACAGGCAGAGCACTAAATACTGCAATGTCAATATATATTTTGTTACAATTTCGGGGAAATAATTACACATATTAAGTGAAACGGTCATTGTTTTTAACGCACAAAACATAATTGTAACATTGACTTAATGATACAGCTATACGGGCAGCAGAGCAGCAAGCCTGTCACTATGTACACCTATGAAGCAACTGCAGATGCTACATTGACCATGCTACTGTACATTGACCCCCCCCCCCCCCCCCCCCCAGGCAGATGCTGACTTGCATGAACTACAAAGATGTTAAACAGCTTAGGGCTCTATTCAATCTGTATCGCTGAAGCGTTCCAGGTTGTGAGATCAAAAAGGTAATTTCCGATTGAGCCGACATATGCAGCGTTTACCGTGAATGCAGTCTTCGCTAACGCGGGAACATTGCCTTTAGATTTCAATCACGCTGTAACTCTGAACTTTAGCGAGCCAAATTCAATAGAGCCCTTATTTGCATAAGCAAACAATATAAAAGTCAACAAGAACAAATCTACATAAGTCATTAAAAGCCAAGTGTATTTTTCTAAACAGCACCCATCTTAAACAATCTCAAATCGCAGGCTTTGTTTAAGCAAAATGACACCACAGGCAATACATGGGCAAATTTTCAAACATACATTGGCAAAATGTCTGTGTGATATACACGTCGTATACCTCTGATTGAACTTGCTGCAGGCCTACACAAACAGAGCACCAGGCCTGCCATGTTGTGTACAGGAGACACCCACTGCAGATTTAGCTTATGTCCCCGTTCCTAAGCCTGTTATGGCAAGGGTTTACAAGCCAAGTCTGACAATGGCATTAGTGTTCACATAAGCAGCCTGAACACAGCCACTGTTCAAACTCACGGCTGTCTGGACTCACTGAAAAATCCCTCTTTAGTAGACAAACAAAAATATCTGGTGAACAATTGGTCTTTTTTTTTTTTTGGTGCATATTATCTTGGGTAAAGGGTGTACTGCTTTGAGTACATTATACCAACAATGTAGTACATTTTGTACTTCATTTAAAAAAAAAAAAACAATGCATGTATATATTTTCACATTGGCATTTCATAGTGTCCCTACATATTGTAGTGTTCAATTAAAGGCTTTGGATATATAAACAATATTTATATGGAATAAAACTCTTTCCATTATTACATCTATATATTAAATATATCAATATATTTAAGTGTTTTTTTTCTAAAACTTCTCTCTTCTGTAATATAACAAAAGTTGTGCTTCACAGAGAAGATGCGATTGTTAGAAAAAATACAAATGCGTTTGTGCATGTGTTTAAAGGGGCAATCTGCAATAGCTACATCTGTTTTTTTTCTTCACTTTTATTACATTAATGATATACACCCATTGATTCTTAAAGAACATAACTTATAAAATGCCTCACGAGCTAAGTAAATACTGTCGTAGCACATCGAAAACCAAAATATAAGCTTGTTTTACGCCATTGTTTGTAAACAGTGCCATTGTACACAAATACTGTATATCCTCGAAGCATGGTTAAAACCAGAGATCCTATTAAATGACTATTCTTATTTCAACTATTAGTATTCTAATTCCTAATTATATGGTTAATACTATAATATTGATATCATGGATGGTCAGTCCCATGCATCCATAGCTCGGTCTATGAATTTGAGAGTAGTTCCATTTCTCCAGCCCCGTCCCTCAGCTGTTAACCAAAAATAGCAGTGGGTGTCCACTTTGTCATTGTTAGAACTGCAGATTGCCCCTTTAACAATAATATATTGTGTTATACAACATCTTGGACTTTTTTAAAAGTTAAATACAGAGTATAGTTGATATAGGCATTATTTTTCAAGTCATATACAAAAATATATATGGATGCGTAATAGAATAGGGTGGGGTGGGGGCAGCACACACATAGCAGTTATTTTTCTGGATGTAGACCTTGGGTGTCCTTTACTAATCAGGCATAGCAGTGAGTGCATTACTCAGTAACATTTACAATATTTTTTTGCATGTTGCCTAGCACTACAGTACATACACAATTATATGGCGTGAAGCATTCAATGTGCAACTTCAAGCTTTGGGCACTTAAAAACATCTGAGGTAGCAGAGAAAAATCGGTACATTATAAATCATCCATTGACATCTAAAAAGGTCACAGTTTCATTTCCTGTTCCTTCTTGATTGGGTGATGCAGTTCCAGTCACACACTGCAGGGCAGGACAGGAGTGTTCCCTGCTGGGTAGCAGCAGTAGGCTCCTTTGGCATCACAAGCTGAGAATGCACACTGCTGTGTTGTATTCATTAGCGCACAACATAGCAACAAAAAAAACCCCGAAAATGTTAGTTTCTTATTTGACAAATTCAGGTAGACCCCTCCCTGCTCCAGTCTGTTTGGTTTCTAATGAATACCACCCAATTGAGTGTTTAGTGTGGTCCAGAGGATGCTTTGCTCCCGACTAATAACAGTACATTGGATGGGGGGGGGGGGCAGCCAGTGGACTAGCTTACCTAGCTAATCTTTGATGTCCTTGAGTACAGTCACCTGAGAGACGGTTTTCTTGACCCTCAGTGCGGTGAGGCGAGCTGCAGCATTGGCGTACCAGCACTCGCGCATCAGCTTGCCTATCACCCGCAGTGCCTAACGAATCCAGAGGGATTTTTATCAATTAAAAAGGCCCAGATTTTACATGGTCAGACCAGATTATTATGGTAATTTAGCACAGGCTCTTATCCAGAGCGACTTACAGGAAAGTGCATTCAACTAAGAATACAATGCCTTCAGAAAGTATTCATACCCATTGACTTATTCCACATTTTGTTGTGTTACAGACCGAATTAAAAATTGATTAAATATTTTTTGTTCTCACCAATCTACACACAATACCCCCTAATGACAAAGTGAAAGCGTGATTTTATAAATTTTTGCAAATATATTGAAAATACAGAAATATCTAATTTACGTAAGGACTCACACCCCTGAGTGAATACTTTGTAGAAGCACCTTTGGCAGCGATTACAGCTGTGAGTCTTTCTGGGTAAGTCCCTAAGAGTTTCCACACCCGGATTGTGCAACATTTGACCACTATTCTTTTCAAAATTATTCAAGCTCTGTCAAATTGGTTGTTTTGATCATTGCTAGACAACCAATTTCAGGTCTTGCCATATATTTTTAAATAGATTAAAGTCAAAACTAACTCAGTAACATTCACCGTCTTCTTGGTAGGTTATTGTGGTTTAGGTTGTCCTGCTGAAAGGTAAATTCATCTCCCAGTGTCTGTTGGAAAGCAGACTGAACCAGGTTTTCCTGTAGGATTTTGCCTGTGCTTAGCTCCATTCCGTTACTTTTTTAACCTGAAAAACTCCCCAGTTCTTAATGATTGAATTAAGGACCTTACTGATAATTGTATGTGTGGGGTGCAGAGATGCGGTATTCATTCAAAAATCATGTTAAACACTATTATTGCACACAGAGGGAGTCCATACAACTTATGTGACTTGTTAAGCAAACGTTTACAGTAAATTCCGGACTATAAGCCGCAACTTTTTTCCCAGGCTTTGAACCTCGCGGCTTAAACAATGATGCGGCTAACATATGGATTTTTCCCGCTTTCAATTTTTTTATATATACATTTTTTTAAACACATTCTGTGACGTTCTCAGTTTTTTGGCGGCATGAAGCTTTCATTAGACCAATGAAATTGCCGAACGGGTTAAGGTCAAACAACTTTTTTGTTTACTGTTTAGATTAAATCGAGCGCTCTCAAACTTCCCATCATTCTGATTACGGTAGTCATTTTGTCACCCTCATCATGGCAAAGACACGGAGAAATGCATATGATGCAGCTTTCAAGTTGAAGGCGATTGATCTGGCTGTTGGAAAAGGAAATAGAGCTGCTACACGGGAGCTTGGTCTTAATGAGTCGATGATAAGACGTTGGAAACAGCAGCGTGAGGAATTGACACAGTGCAAAAAGACAACTAAAGCTTACTGCTAATTTTTTATTTCTTGTTACAAGCCGTGTTTCGTTAAAGCCTATTTATTTCTTGTTACAAGCCGTGTTTCGTTAAAGCCTATTTATTTTTGTTACAAGCCGTGTTTCGTTAAAGCCTTTGTAAAGTTCATTTGTTTCAATGTACCGGTAGGCACCTGCTGCTTATAGACATGTGCGGCTTATTTATGTTCCAAAAAATATATATATATTCAAGTCAGTGGGTGCGGCTTATCATTCAGGTGCGCTTAATAGTCCGGAAATTACGGTACTCCTGAACTTACTTGAATACTTATTGACTCAAGATAATTCAGCTTTTCATTTGTAAACATTTCGAAAAACATAATTCCACTTTGACATTATGAGGTAGTGTGTGTAGGCCAGTGACAAAACATCAATGAAATCCTTTTAAATTCAGGCTGTAACAAAATGTGGAAAACGTCAAGGGGTCTGAATACTTTCCGAAGGCACTATAGGTAACATAAACCCATATTACAGTCAACACAAGTAAAAACTTCTTCAGAAACAGCAGTTCAATTTACAGAGGTAAAATTCTAAATGCTAGCCAAGCCAACATACAGTACTTACCTTATGGCACTGTAGCGGTAAAGCAAAAAAATATTTTTAAAAACATTCCAGTCTAGGGTTGTAAAATTCAGGTAACTTCACCTAAATTCCCAGGCTTCCCGGTTGGAGTATTCACAGATTTACTGCGGATTCCAGGAATCTTCCAACTAGAAAAACCTGGACACTTTGGGGAAATTACCGGAATTCAGTCAGAATCTTATCTCACCTCGCAGCTCTGCCACTGGTTGGGAATGTTAGGTCTCAGTTTCTGGTCACAGACTATCTTTCTCATGTCCTCCACAGAGGGATCTGAAGGCACCATATCATAGTAAGGCAACTGAAAATCTTCTTGAAGTCCTTTGGGGAAAAAAATACATTTTATCATCAGTTCCACGGCACAAATGTACCTCCATGAGTTCCACGGCAATATTAAACATTTTGTTTATTCAATATCAGTGGTAATATAATGATTCTTTGAAAAAAGTTCCCCAACAGTGAAAATCATGTTTTTTTTCTCTTCATCAAATTTGAATGAAAACAGTTCATATAGTAGGTTGATCCAAGTATGAAAAATGACTGTAGCTTGTATATTGAGAAAGTTGATCATAAAGTTACTTACCCCTGTAAGTAAGCATTTCATGGTTAGTCTACACCTGTTGTTTACGAAGCATGTGACAAATAAAATGTGATTTGAACGTTGTCCACATAAGGATCTGCAGTTTGTATAGTATTTGTAATTTACCCCTGAAAATCACATTTTGCCATTCCATTGTGTGAGTTATTTTTTTACAGTTGTGGTTTGTCTCATTGGGACTAATCATGATGATTGGGGGGGGGGGTTATTATTATTATTTCACTGTCCATCCCCTTTTGTCGTCTTTCCACTACCATCAAGTTGTGTAATGATAGACATTTTAGAAAATTCAACATCTACTCTGTCTGCACAGCTTCCCAGGCAACCACCGCATCAGAAATGCTGTGATACAAAATCAAAGCATATCCCCCAAGGCAAAGAAGGGGGATATCCTGTGAAGCCTGTGAAAACAGACCAAAGTGTGGGGGGGGTATTTATTTTTACCTTTATTTAACTAGGCAAGTCAGTTAAGAACAAATTCTTATGCTGTGAAGCCCGACGCAAGATACTATAAGTCATAGTTATTCATGGCTTCCTGTTAAGGCAAGGGCTGATTTCAAGGTTTTACTGCTAACCTACAAAGCATTACATGGGCTTGCTCCTACCTATCTTTCCGATTTGGTCCTGCCGTACATACCTACACGTACGCTACGGTCACAAGACGCAGGCCTCCTAATTGTCCCTAGAATTTCTAAGCAAACGGCTGGAGGTAGGGCTTTCTCCTATAGAGCTCCATTTTTATGGAATGGTCTGCCTACCCATGTGAGAGACGCAGACTCAGTCTCAACCTTTAAGTCTTTACTGAAGACTTATCTCTTCAGTAGGTCCTATGATTAAGTATAGTCTGGCCCAGGAGTGTGAAGGTGAACGGAAAGGCTGGAGCAACGAACCGCCCTTGCTGTCTGTGCCTTGCCGGTTCCCCTCTTTCCACTGGGATTCTCTGCCTCTAACCCTTTTACAGGGGCTGAGTCACTGGCTTACTGGTGTTCTTCCATGCCGTCCATGGGAGGGGTGCGTCACTTGAGTGGGTTGAGTCACTGACGTGGTCTTCCTGTCTGGGTTGGCGCCCCCCCTTGGGTTGTGCCATGGCGGAGATCGTTGTGGGCTATACTCGGCCTTGTCTTAGGACGGTAAGTTGGTGGTTGGAGACATCCCTCTAGTGGTGTGGGGGCTGTGCTTTGGCAAAGTGGGTGGGGTTATATCCTGCCTGTTTGGCCCTGTCCGGGGGTATCATCGGATGGGGCCACAGTGTCTTCTGATCCCTCCTGTCTCAGCCTCCAGTATTTATGCTGCAGTAGTTTATGTGTCGGGGGGCTAGGGTCAGTCTGTTACATCTGGAGTATTTCTCTTGTCTTATCCGGTGTCCTGTGTGAATTTAAATATGCTCTCTCTAATTCTCTCTTTCTCTCTTTCTGTCTTTCTCTCGGAGGACCTGAGCCCTAGGACCATGCCTCAGGACTACCTGGTATGATGACTCCTTGCTGTCCCCAGTCCACCTGGCCGTGCTGCTGCTCCAGTTTCAACTGTTCTGCCTGCGGCTATGGAACCCTGACCTGTTCACCGGACATGCTTGTTGCACCCTCGACAACTACTATGATTATTATTATTATTTGACCATGCTGGTCATTTATGAACATTTTAACATCTTGACCATGTTCTGTTATAATATCCACCCTGCACAGCCAGAAGAGGACTGGCCACCCCTCATAGCCTGGTTCCTCTCTAGGTTTCTTCCTAGGTTTTTGGCCTTTCTAGGGAGTATTTCCTAGGGAGTTTTTCCTAGCCACTGTGCTTCTTTCACATGCATTGCTTGCTGTTTGGGGTTTTAGGCTGGGTTTCTGTAAGGCACTTTGAGATATCAGCTGATGTACGAAGGGCTATATAAATACATTTGATTTGATGTAAAATCAATTGAGCATTTCAGACACACACATTCCAAATACAAACATTGAAAAGTTTCAGAAAAAAAGTCTGACTAAATATTGCATATTTCAAATTGGGTACTTCAAAAATACCACAATACACATTGTAGAATGAGTATATCACTACATCAACGAATTGATAGCATCATAACTCTGAACAGTAAATAAAAGGAAATTAAATTCACTACCCATTTAACAAACATTTCCCTCATAACATTTTTGAAAAAAGAACAGGCTTGCAAAAGTATTCATCCCCTTGCAGTTTTTGTTGTGTTACAACCTGTAATTTAAATAGATTTTTATTTGGATTTCATGTAATGGACATACACAAAATAGTCAAAATTGGTGAAGTGAAATTTAAAAAAATAACTTGTTTAATTATTATTTTTTTAAACTGAAAAGTGGTGCGTGCATATGTATTCACCCCCATTGATGTGAAGACCCTAAATAAGATCTGGTGCAATTAGAAGCCACATAATTAGTTAAATAAAGTACACCTGTGTGTAATCTAAGTGTCACATGATCTCAGTACACAGTTGAAGTCGGCAGTTTACATACACTAAGGTTGGAGTCATTAAAACTTGTTTTTCAACCACTCCAAATGTCTTAACAAACTATACTTTTGGCAAGTCGGTTAGGACATCTACATTGTGCACGACAAGTAATTTTTCCAACAATTGTCTACAGACAGATTATGTCACTTATAATTCACTGTATCACAATGCCAGTGGGTCAGATGTTTACATACACTAAGTTGACTGTGCCTGTAAACAGCTTGGAAAATTCCAGAAAATGATTTCATGGCTTTAGAAGCTTCTGATAGGCTAATTGACATCATTTGAGGCAATTGGAGGTGTACCTGTGGATATATTTCAAGGCCTACCTTCAAACTCAGTGCCTCTTTGCTTGACATCATGGGAAAATCAAAAGAAAAATTGTAGACTTACACAAGTCTGATTCATCCTTGGGAGCAATTTCCAAACGCCCGAAGGTACCACGTTCATCTGTACAAACAATAGTACGCAAGTATAAACACCATGGGACCACGCAACCGTCATACCGCTCAGGAAGGAGACGCGTTCTGTCTCCTAGAGATGAACGTGCTTTGGTGCGAAAAGTGCAAATCAATCCCAGAACAACAGCAAAGGACCCTGTGAAGATGCTGGAGGAAACAGGAACAAAAGTATCTATATCCACAGTAAAACGAGTCCTATATCGAAATAACCTGAAAGGCCACTCAGCAAGGAAGAAGCCACTGCTCCAAAACCACCATAAAAAAGCCAGACTACGGTTTGCAACTGCACATCGGGACAAAGATCGTACTTTTTGGAGAAATGTCCTCTGGTCTGATGAAACAAAAATAGAACTGTTTGGCCATAAGGACCATTGTTATGTTCAGAGGAAAAAGGGGGATGCTTGCAAGCCGAAGAACACCATCCCAACTGTGAAGCACAGGGGTGGCAGCATCATGTTGTGGGGGTGCTTTGCTGCAGGAGGGACTGGTGCACTACACAAAATAGATGGCATCATGAGGAAAGAAAATTATGTGGATATATTGAAGCAACATTAGTCAGGAAGTTAAAGCTTGGTCGCAAATGGGTCTTCCAAATGGACAATGACCCTAAGCATACTTCCAAAGTTGTGGGAAAAAGGCTTAAGGACAACAATCAATGACAACTACGTGCTACAAACTTGTAGGCCTATTGTCTGTTGTCACCAGACAATAGGCCTACAAGCCCTCTTTCCAGCCTCTCTCAACCCATTGTGGACAGTGAGCACTGATGGAGGGATTGTGCGTTCCTGGTGTAACTCGGGCAGTTGTTGTTGCCATCTTGTACCTGTCCCGCCGGTGTGATGTTAAGATGTACCGATCCTGTGCAGGTGTTGCTACACGTGGTCTGACACTGCGAGGACAATCAGCTGTCCGTTCTGTCTCCCTGTCTTAGGCGTCTCACAGTACAGATATTGCCATTTATTTCCCTGGCCACATCTGCAGTCCTCATGCCTCCTTGCAGCATGTTCACACAGATGAGCAGGGACCCTGGGCATCTTTCTTGTGGTGTTTTTCAGAGTCAGTAGAAAGGACACTAGGGAGGCCTATGTTTTCATTACCGTGACCTTAATTGCCTACCGTCTGTAAGCTGTTAGTGTCTTAACGACCTTTCCACAGGTGCACGTTCATTAGTTGTTTATGGTTCATTGAACAAGCATGGGAAAAAGTGTTTAAATCCTTTACAATGAAGGTCTGTGAAGTTATTTGGATTTTTAAGAATTATCTTTGAAAGACAGGGTCCTAAAAAAGAGACGTTTCTTTTTTTTGCTGAGTTTAGATGGCTAGACTATATTTGCTTTGCTTATATGGTGGTGAGGACAGTAGTCCTACTGACAACTTCACTAGGACGAGGATCAATTGATGTTTACTGATCATGAAAAGCATGCAGTTACATGCTGAATAACTCTGATGATAGAGATAAATGTGGAATAATCTGAAATGTGTAGTTCTGACAATGCTCTTCAAGAGGTGATGATATTAAAACCAAATAGTTATAACATTTAACAATCCCTTGAAAATGGCACGTAGTTGTCATTGGTTTTAGCAGAGCTGGTGGTCTCCTTGCCCCCCGGTGGCCAAATCGAACACTCTGCACCATATCGTGACGTTTTATTGATAAAAGCTGTCAGTCAAGGTGCGCTCATGAATATAAACTCCCTTACCACTCCGCCTGTTCTTTCAGGCTTCCTGATAGTTAGAGATGAGAGAAAAAGGTACAACTTGATTCAATTCTGAACATTTTAATAGTGTAAAAATATTATGGGTGATGTTTTGGTCATTCAAAAGGCAATTTTTACTTGTGCTGTACCTTTAATATTTATAAAATGATGAATCACTGAATAAAGTCATTTGAGTCATCTACCCAATAACTGCATCAGTCACTGCTCCAGGCTCATTTATTTCAGTGCATTAGCTGCACAGACTGGACACTTCCATTCCATTTGCTTAAGGTTGCTTTTGTACTAAGAGTTAAATAACTTGATTTGTGTCCCAAATGACACCCTATATAGAGGTTCCCTGGTCAAAAGTAGTGTACTATACAGCGAATAGAATATTCGTTTCAGCTTTAAATAGTGTAATTCCTAGGAGTGCATTAGTTGCACAGTCTGGGGATTTCCATTTTATTTGCTTCAGCTTGCTTCTTTTTTATTTTTTATAACTTACCCCTTACAGAACACCTCCGTGCCAGTTCCCAGAACACCAGGCCCAGGGAGTAGATATCGGCCCGCTTGAATGACTCAAAGCTGCTCATATTGATCGTGTCATCCAGCAGTTCTGGTGCCATGTACCTGCCAGGAGGGAGGATACACTTGTTAACTTCTAATTAACTGGGTTTTAGGGTGAGAGTCAACAATGACGCATCTGTCCTTTAGAGTACGAAGACTCAATGTCCTGGCAGAGATACACAGAGATACGCATAGTCAGTTTATTATTATAGATACAGGGCTCCATGTGAGCTGTGGTCCAATCATTCTGTTAACAGTTTACAAGAAAAGCATATGGTGGCCCTAAACATTTAAAAAAAAAGAGCTCTGAATGATGGAGAGAGCACGTGGAAGGGGATACCTGTCGGTTAGCCATCAATCTCCTAAACGAAGGCGAGTGACGTGAGGTAAAGGCTTGGTGTATGTAGCAAATGGCACCCTATTCTCTAGTGCACTACTTTAGACCAGAGCTGTGGCATTTGGGACGTACACAAAGTCAATGTGAGACCTTCCTGATCGTCGGCTCAATATTTCTCCCTCCATCTCTCTAAAAGGACATAAAGATAAAATACTAATAATTGAATAAGTTGATTAAAGCGGCCAATAAACATGCCCATCTCTCTCTTCTCTCAGGTAAAAGCTGCCTAGTTACCTCTTTGTTCCTACTCTGTGATTGGACGGTATGTCGATGGTGTTGGTGCTGGAGTCGTGTTTCACGGCCAATCCCAGGTCTGCTATGACGGCTGTCCCATTCTTCTTCACCAGGATGTTTTTAGACTTGATGTCTCTGTGGGCAATGGCAGGTTTCCCTGTAAGACAGATCCCAAATCAGAGTTATATTACATGTCATTTCAACTTGCTAACGTGACACATGGGGTTTGCTGTCACCGTTGTATGGCCCTTGCAAAATAGATTCCCAGGGCTAAGAATAATAGATGTACACATTACAATACAGTTATACTTCATGTCATTTCAATAACTTGCGAACAGGATAGATGTTTGTTTTCACTGCTTTATGACCCTTGCAAAACAGAAGTCTGGTGCTCACAATCGACTAACAGTAGTACTGTGTAAACAACTGACACAAAGAAAACTCATTCAGAAGAAAATAACGTATGTGTTATATTGTAACTATTGAAGTAGGGCTTTGGTTATGAATGTGACACGGTCACTACAGCAAGTAACAAGCAACACAAAGAACTGTGCTTGGGAAAGTAGCTAAGAATAACAAAGCGCTCCACAAATGAGGGATTTCTGCTGTTAGTGCTTTGTACAGTAGGAGGCTCTCACCTAGTCACAGTGAGTAATCTTCTGACCTTTGGTAAATAAATACATGTGAATCCTGTGGGATGTTAAATAGATAATCTATAGCAGGAATGGCATCATTGCAACACTAGACACAGATACACAGGTCTGCAATTGTTACTGAATTGGAGGCTACTATACTGCAAATAAGAGCCGAGGGCATGGTATATATATATATCTGTGGAGCTATGGCTAGGACCTGGGAGCTGTAGTGCCCGATCTAGGCAGAGAGGATTGCGGTGCCAGTCCCTCACCCTGAGTGCCAATGATCTCCATGTGGAGGTGTGCCAGGCCGCTGGTGATGGACAAGGCCAGGACGATCATGCAGTCCACAGACACTGTGTACCTGTTCAGGTAGTCAAACAGAGAGCCGTGCTCGTGGTACTCTGACACCAGCCACAGCTGGGTCCAAGAGCCGTTATCTGCAACACAAAAACAGCAAAGGGCATGGTCATACACCTGGGGGTTAGTGTATGCGTACAGTCCTATTGAGAACGTTGGTCTCACATGGTCAAAACAACAGAGATGACCCTGGTCAAAAGTAGTGCACTTAATGAGGAGCAGGGTGCCATTTGCCCAAATGTGTCAATAAGTACCTTTGTTATCGGCTGCGATGAATCCCAGGATGCTCTCGTGTCGGAGCATGATGGTCTGGTAGATCTCTGCCTCTCTGAACCAGGACCTCTCGTCTCGGGATGAGAAGATCTTCACCGCTACATCCTCCCCTCGCCACCTCCCTCGCCACACCTCCCCGAAGCGGCCCTTCCCAATGGTCTCCTGCAGCACGATGGTCCGAGCTATTGTCCGCTGTACCAGCAGCGGCAGCCCTGTGAAACAAAAACGAAATCAGTTTAATCAGGATTTCATGTTTTATTTTCTTTAACCAGGCAAGTCAGTTAAGAAAAAAATTCTTATTTACAATGACAGCCTACCCCGGCCGAACCCGGATAGCGCTGGGCCAATTGTGCGCCGCCCTATGGGACTCCCAATCACGGTCGGTTGTGATACAGCCTGGAATTGAACCAGGGTCTGTAGTGACGCCTCTAGCCATGAGATGCAGTGCCTTAGACCGCTGCGCCACTCGGGAGCCCTCGGGAGTTACAACTGATCTGCCAGGAACATCATCTAATTGAAAACTCTCTGAACTCGACTTGTTTCTCTCACTTCCTGCCCATTGTGTCCATATCAAGCAAATAAAATGGTGTTCAATATTAAAACATCAAATTGATTCAAAACGCTACACTCACCGTGAGATCTATCTATCAGAGCGCCATTACCTGCTCTCCTCTGTTGTGCGCCTAAATGGAATCCCCATTACAGACCCAATGACTTGGAAAGGGATGGCCGTTCTAGTGATTCTATTTCTATGACTGTAAATGCATTTGTAGACCCTCTCTTACCGGAGCCTGAGCCGGACGTGCTCATGTCATAGATGAGATCTTTAATACACTTGTCGGGGGACATGAGACTCTGGTCGTCCAGGGGCTCCTCCACGTCATTCTTGTGGGCCCGGTTGTAGGCACAGCGCTGGCCCTGCACCACACACACCCCCAGCAGGATGCTCACACACAGCAGGGCAGAGGGAACCAGGATGGCCGCTGCCAGCTCCAGCCTGCCCCAGCCGGGCTCCTCCGAAGGCCTCTCAACATAGCCTACACAACACACAGAAGCATACACACCATACTATGTATTCAAAAACAGAGGGCCTCATTCAGTAACAAGACGATCAGTAGATTAAATGTGCAATGGCCCACACATTTGTGATATAAGATTTTAAAAACACGGATGGAGAATGTTTAGGGATGAAAAAAAATATATATATACACACACTTCCTGAACTCAAATAATACATAGGCTAATACTTCATGATCCCTATGCCCTCTAGTGGTCATTTTCAACTTTATTCATTAACCCATTACTACCAATAATGTACAGTACGTCAATGTAGTAACATACGGTACCAGCTTGTGGTCAAAATATGAAGCGAAAGAAATCTCGCCAAAAACAAAGGCTCCATTCTGTTCACCAGCAGCTAACAATGTTATGAATATGGTTGTGTCCCAAATGACCTCCAAAAGTAGTGCACTACCTTTGACCAGAACCATATGGGGTTGCCAGTATAATTTACTCCATGATCATTTAGTCAGACCGATCCTGGACTGGGTGCTATTCTGCTTAAAAACAACTTTGACTTGCCAAACGATGTTGTGCGTTAGTATGGATACAGAAAGGCTCAGGCACCCAGGCTAGACAGAAAACCATCCATCCAGAAAATTAAATACAGCCCTTCAGCTAGTCTAAATCCTCTCAGATCCTGAGAAACTTGAATTTGGCAGATGCAGAGTTAGGTTTGCAATTAAACACGTTTCTAAAAAGACCTGTTCTATGCCAGATGTTCTCAGGCAAATCAGATTCATCAGCAGCACAAGATACAGAAGCAGGGTTTTACTGGCCATAGCTTTTATAAGTTCAGCTTGTTTTTACCAATAATACATTCCATGGAGTCATTTACTGACTGCAAAATGCATCTTGGAGATAAGTATCTAGACTATGAATCACTCAGCATATGACATGGCTCTGGCTGTACTGCCAGACATACACAGTAAGCCTAACTTTGTGTCGTTATTTTTGGGGAAATTAATGAGCACTGACTGAATGACATTTATGCAAATGTCCTGGAATTACCATGGGAATACTAAATTATTCAAGAATTAAAAAAAAGTAATGAAGCAGTTATTTTTCAAAGTTGGAATAGCCTTCATATCAACAAAACAGAACGTGCACTCTAGAGCTTAAGTTGCATCATGTTATTTTGACCTGCTGGTCTTATCCCCAAATACAGGAATAGTCTTTAAATGTCCTCATCTAGTAAGACGTCTTGCAACATTGACAGGGTGAGAACTGTACACAGATATGTGAACTGTACACAGATATGTGAACACGACAACCCAAGTCAACTATTTCATAACACGTCTTTCCCTTTAACCTAAAAAGCCTTTCTACCACCCGTCCAAGTAGAGCAAAGCAAGTCACTCAACGAAGCACGCAAAACAACAGAAAAAAAAATGAATAAAAATCAGTCTCTAACCTCCATTGCCCTACTGGTTAAAAGATTGAATGTTTTTCAACATGGATATCAGTTGGATGCACTTGGGACATATCTACTTCCCCATATGCTTTAAATAGGCCACTTATCTGTGTCTAATGTTGGGAGGCTACTTTGGGAGTGGCATGTGTTAAGGCAGCAATCTCAAGTCATTCATCATTTTTTTGACATATTCAAATATTTGTATCCAAATCACAATATCTACGCGACGGTATGAAACAACGTGTTCTTAAGACTAGGCAAATTTCTGGAAATCAACGTCACCGGATTGAAATAAAGAACAGTCATTATGACAAGAAATAGAGTCTATAGAACGGGCCTCCCCGTTCAAAACATTGATGGCATAATGGGTGGACAGGCAGCCATTGCTAGCGTACCCATAGGAGCTAGATCATATATTCAATTTCTATGCACTAGGCAGATACAGCATTTTACATGCGCAGAGCCATTTTATTATAGATTTCAAACATCACGACTATAGTGGGCTAAAGTTATCTCAACTACCCTTTGAACTTTCAGTCATGTGCTCTAACCGGTTACAATAAGATCCATAAACATATCTAAACGAGCTTGTTTTCACGTGATCCATATATATATAAATCACACACACACACACACACACACACACACACACACACACACACACACACACGTTCAAAAGTTTGGGGTAAAAGCAACTCCGGGATGCTGGCCACCTGACAGGTGCAGCATATCAAGAAGCTGATTAAACATCATGAGCATTACACAGGTGTACCTTCTGCTGGGGACAATAAAATGCCACCTTAAAAAAGTGCAGTTGTCACATAACACAATGCCACAGATGTCTCAAGTAAAGGGAGTGCGCAATTGGCATGCTGACCGCAGGAAAGTCCACAAGAGCTGTTGCCAGAGACTTGAACGTTAATTTCTTTACCATAAGCTGCTTCCAAATTTTAGAGAATTTGGCCTCACAACCGTAGACCACGTGTATGGTGTTGTGTGGGTGAGCGGTTTGCTGATGTCAACATTGTGCCCCATGGTGACGGTGGGGCTATGGCATGGGCAAGCATAAGCTACGGACAACGAACACAGTTGCATTTTATCGATGGCAATTTGAATGCACAGAGATACCGTGACGAGATCCTAAGGCCCATTGTTGTGCCATTCATCCGCCGCCATCACCTCATGTTACAGCATGATAATGAACAGCCCCATGTCGCAAGGATCTGTACACAATTCCTGGAAGCTGAAAATGTCCCAGTTCTTCCATGGCCTACATACTCACCAGACACGTCACCCATTGCACATGTTTGGGATGCTCTGGATCGTTGTGTACGACAGTGGGTTCCAGTTCTCGCCAATATCCAGAAACTTGGCACAGCCATTGAAGAGGAGTGGGACAACATTCCACAGGCCACAAGCAACAGCCTGATCAACTCTATGCGAAGGAGATGTGTCACGCTGCCTGAGGCAAATGGTGGTCACACCAGATACTGACTGGTTTTCTGATCCACGCCCCTACTTTTTTTTAAGGTATCTGTGACCAACAGATGTCTATCTGTATTCCCAGTCATGTGGAATCCATAGATTAGGGCCAAATGTACTTAAATTGACTGATTACCTTATATGAACTGTAAAACAGCTATACACACACACACACTTCATCCACAGCGATAGTAGTCAGTTATATCATTGTCTAAGTGGCCTTTATGAGTTACTGATAAAGCGGTCGTCTTTTCTCTGTAGCTCGGGTAATTTGGAAGCTGTTGGACCACTCTGCTTCGGTACATACAATCAATGTGGTTACCAGGGGAACGGTAATCAAGGTCATAGCACAGGCACTGAAGAATAGAGGAAATAGAGAGTGTAGTCCGTACCCTCTTAAAATACAAGTCCGTACCCTCTTAAAATACAAGGTCGTCAGCAATAGTGCAGTTCTCCTCTGAAACAGCAGCAAGCACTTAAACATCCCCATATCCATTCATACCCGAAGTCGTTGTGTAGACTATCATCTGTGAACAACTGATGAATGTTACCTTTAACAACTTTATCATAATGTGTGTATTTTTCACATCAAAGGGTCTAAGTATACTCTGATGATTGGTCTGGATCCTACAGCGTCACTGTAATTCAGTTATTACCAACCCTGGAGAGATACCGGGTGTGCAGGCTTTTGTTCAAGCCCAGAAGTCTGATTCGACTTAACTTTTCTAAACCTTATATATAAGATTCGAGATATAAGAAGCTTTATGACACACACACACACACACACACACACACACCCAAAATAGTTATATGGAAAATGTCAGATAGGTCAATTATATGATATGAAGAGTACAAGATGTTCTATTCTAGGGTTTTAGGCTATTTAGGGAGCGAGCCGATGTCAACTTTCAAGGTACAGCACTGCTACACTGCTACTGCAAGCTGTACACTGAGTGTACAAAACATTAGGAATGCCTGCTCTTCCATGACAGACTGAAAAAGTGAATCCAGGTGAAAGCTATGATCCCTTATTGAGGTCACTTGTTAAATCCACTTCAATCAGTGTAGACAGGGGCGGAAATCCCGGGGGGGACGGGGGACACACGACCCCCCCATCCTGGGAAAAATATGATTTGTCCCCCCCAATATATCACTGAAACATAACTATGTAATTTAAATAATATTAATAATACGCAATGAAAGCAATTGTGCTGATTATAGACACTTAATAGCGCGTTTTTAAGTTTCAAAAGATTGCGACCCCCCCGCCCTTTGCCTCACAATGGTTTGATCCACTGCCAGTTCCTTAGCTTGCTAGGTAACAGAGAGGTCATATCTACTGTCTGAAAGGCACTCAATGCACGTAACTGACGTGAGGTTAACCTCTATGGGACCGGCGGGACGAATTCGTCCCACCTACGTAACAGCCAGTTGAATCCTGTGGCGCGATTTTCAAAACCTTTGAAATGCTATTACTTCAATTTCTCAAACATATGACTATTTTACAGCTATTTAAAGACAAGACTCTCGTTAATCTAACCACACTGTCCGATTTCAAAAAGGCTTTACAACGAAAGCAAAACATTAGATTATGTCAGCAGAGTACACAGCCAGAAATAATCAGACACCCATTTTTCAAGCTAGCATATAATGTCACAAAAACCCAGAAGACAGCTAAATGCAGCACTAACCTTTGATGATCTTCATCAGATGACACACCTAGGACATTATGTTATACAAAACATGCATTTTTTGTTCAATCAAGTTCATATTTATATCAAAAACCAGCTTTTTACATTAGCATGTGACGTTCAGAAAAAGCATACCCCGCAAACTTCCGGGGAATTTACTAACAATTTACTAAATTACTCACGATAAACGTTCACAAAAAGCATAACAATTATTTTAAGAATTATAGATACATTACTCCTCTATGCACTCGATATGTCCGATTTTAAAATAGCTTTTCTGATGAAGCACATTTTGCAATATTCTGAGTAGATAGCCCGGCATCACAGGGCTAGCTATTTAGACACCCGGCAAGTTTAGCCTTCACCAAAATCCCATTTACTATAACAAAAATGGTCTTACCTTTCCTGTTCTTCGTCAGAATGCACTCCCAGGACTGCTACTTCAATAACAAATGTTGGTTTGGTCCAAAATAATCCATCGTTATATCCGAATAGCGGCGTTTTGTTCGTGCTTCCCAGACACTATCCGAAATGGTAAATAACGGTCGCGCGCATGGCGCATTTCGTGACAAAAAAATTCTAAATATTCCATTACCGTACTTCGAAGCATGTCAACCGCTGTTTAAAATCAATTTTTATGCCATTATTCTCGTAAAAAAGCGATAATATTCCGACCGGGAATCTGCAATTAGCTAAACAGCCAAAGGAAAATACTGCACGGGGTCGAATCGGGCACACGCCTAATTCCATTGTCCTCTGATGGGCCACTTGGAAAAGGCGATAATGTGTTTCAGCCTGAGGCTGCCTCGTCATCGTTCAGGTTTTTCCCGGGCTCTGAGAGCCTATTGGAGCCCTAGGAAATGTCACGTTACAGCTAAGATCCTGACTCTTCAATACACAGAAGCAAGAACAACAACACCTTGTCAGACAGGCCACTTCCTGCATGAAACCTTCTCAGGTTTTTGCCTGCCATAGGAGTTCTGTTATACTCACAGACACCATTCAAACAGTTTTAGAAACTTTAGGGTGTTTTCTATCCAAAGCCAATAATTATATGCATATTCTAGTTACTGGGCAGGAGTCGTAACCAGATTAAATCGGGTACGTTTTTTATCCGGATGTGAAAATACTGCCCCCTAGCCCAAAGAAGTTAATCCAGTCAATCGCGCACACACACTAGCTGAATATGCAGAGCTAGCGCGCAAATATTAACTATTAAGCTAGCTAGTACCTATTCCATTTATGTGGCGTCGTCAAAGATGGAATCAGCATGCAGATGATGTAAGTTAGTGCTTCAAAGTCCCTGTGATAAGGTTAGCGATAAACTGAAGTCCAAACTGAACAGAACTACACTCTCTTCTACAATTGTCTTAAATATATTTAATGGTCTCGTTGCAAAAGCTAAATTGTCGCAAGGGAACTTTTATTTGTTTATTTTATTTCACCTTTATTTAACCTGGGTAGCAAAGATTATAGCAAACACCACTGAAACTGAATTGGTGCTCGCTAGCTTTGCAAATTCAGCTATTGTTGGAAGCCAGCCAATATGAAACAAACTATTAAAATGACAAAAGGTTGCAGCATATGTTGTGTAAATGGTGAACTCATACAGCTGTCAACTCTTGTCATTTTAATCCGTTTCACATTTGCTAGCTACCTTTTAGATCGAAGCCCATATAGTATGATTGAAGATGATAGAAGCCCATCTCCTACTGTAAATAACCTACACACTGTGTGTGTAGCCAGCCAGCCAGCCAGGTAGAAAAATGGCAGAAAAATAAAAGACAGACATCAGAGTATTTTTCAATACACCAAAACGCAAAGTAAGAACCCTAGTAGCCTAATATCTCAAAGACTAGTTGATAAAATGTTCATAAGAAAGAAATTAAATTCTAATGGAAATGTTTCACAATGATGTCATTAGGCAGAGCAGTCAACAGATGGCACACAGACAGCAGAGTTGGGGACAGATATGCAGGGACAGACTGGCAGAGACAGGGAGTCTCAGGTAAGTTTGTTGAGTCTTTGTTTGGCAACATTATGAAAGGTTCTCCATTTTTTTTACTTGTAAAATAGGAACATAATTGGAAAATGCCATGGATACCCCACTCTCAACTTAAACTGGTGACTGAACTAAGATTTGTTAAAGCCAATGGTATTGCTGTTGTGATTAGTTGTGTAGTTTTGGGTACCGGTAGTTAGGAGTACGGCAAACACCTTATTTCTTTGGTTCCTCAATATACATTTACCATATTACAATGTAGGCTATGTGTTACAGCACTACTTTTGGTGTCCCCCTCAGGAATTGCTCTTGAGAAAATGTAATGTAATTGTCCCCTCCAAAGTGGATATCAGATTTTCGCCCCTGAGTGTAGATGAAAGGAATGAGGATTTTTAAGCCTTGAGACATGGATTGTCTATGTGCCATTCAGACAGTGAATGTGCAAGACAAAATATTTAAGTGCCTTTGAACGGGGTATGGTAGTAGGTGCCAGGCGCACCGATTTGAGTGTGTCAAGAACTGCAACGCTGCTGGGTTTTTCACGCTCAACAGTTTCCTGTGTGTATCAAGAATGGTCCACCACCCAAAGGACATCCAGCCAACTTGACACAACTGTGGGAAGCATTGGAGTCAACATGGGCCAGCATCAATGTGGAACGCTTGACACTTTGTAGAGTCCATGCCCTGACAATTGAGGCTCTTCTGAGGACAAAAGGGGGTGCAACTCAATATTAGGAAGGTGTTCCTAATGTTTTGTACACTCAGTGTATATCAATTTCAAGGCCTAAATCGTAATAATATACATTTGACCGATTATAAATGTGTACAAACCCTCACATTCCTAATGAAGAGTAACTTTGAGGAGAGCAAAGTAAAACACCAGGAACTAAAAAAAGGGAGAAGCATGTGGATGTTATACAGCTTCAAAAACACCATAACTTACTACAGATCTTCAGTACTGGGCAGTAACAGAAATCAGGCGACGTTAAAACGTCAAAAAGATGAGAATGTTTACTTACTGAGGTCACCGAGTTGAGAACAGCAACATGTGCCGAGAGCTTTAACTAACCTACCTCTACAAAGCAGACGTTTCGCTCTAACCAATTCCACACGACTGGCCTGACGAGGTGTCTATAAAACTGATGGGCGGATCACTGGCAGGCGGCGGGTAACCTCTGACAACATTATGTCACAGGATACGCTAGGCCAATCAATGGTAGCTCAGCTCGTCTGGCTAGACCACGGCCTGAGCGGGAAATCCCTCCTGGAATGCGCTCTAGCTACTAACGTTGTCCGCATGGGGTTTTCAATTTCTTTAGAACGCTTTCCTTTGGTAGAATAACCACAAGTCAAGCTGTGAGTATTAAATGGTTAAGGGACGTGTGTTTGAGTTTCGAAACCATGGGGTTCAATTCCAGAAAGTGAAAACCATAACGATTGGGCAATAGATTCTAATAACAGTACAATAGACTTTGCAATAAGTAGCATGACTTCATAAGTACCTGGATGCAGATGCAGGGTCTCGTTGTTGCAGAAGTCTGTGAAGCAGCAGTTTCTCTTGGAGACGTTCCGGGAGCTGTAGCAGAAGACCTGTCCCCTCATCTCAGCCGGGGACAGACAGGACTTGACGGCCTCCTCCTTCCCGTTGATCAGCATCACAGAGTTCCAGCAGGCCCCGTCTGCACCCGTCTCACAGGTGTTGTTGGCACATAGCTGGCACACACACTTCAGAGCTGAAACGCAACAGTGCGACGTTAGATGCCTGGCTTTCTACTAAGACGTTTCTTAGTACACTTCCCAAGTTTGTGATTTTCTAGAGCCTTTCTTGCATATCACTTAGACTTCTGAAGAACAACATTAACAACTGTATAACTCAAGCCGTCTCAGGTACAGCATGGAAAAACAGTCGTTTTTAATCAATTTAGAACCACTTTGCATACATTCTTTCAGCAATACAATAGGAGGCGCTCAGTAGCCATCGACCAATGTCTACTACAGACCTCTATGGATAGTGGCCATTATGGCTAGCGGCCACTCGTACTTTTGAAGCCGAGGCTTTCTGCCTGTTATGCAATCCTGGACATGCTCTTAAAAACAAATAAAAGAGTATTCTATAATGCCCTTTAGTTTAACACCCAGATAATATTGTGCTCTTCTTGGACGCCTACCCACTCCTGTCCTGTTTAATAAAGCCAAGAGGACAGCAGGGCTCTCCTACTCACAAGGAATTGGTGGTCTATTCTGTAGGATGGGACCAGTAGAGGAAGGGGATGACCGTCCTCCTCAGTGAATTTAAAAAAATAAAAAAATAGTGAAACATTTAAAAAAAAAAGTTGTCCTATACTAAATATATTGACATGTCACCAAATAATAGATTTTTAAAAAACACAGTTTTGCAATAAAGATCTACAGTAGCCTAAACAGCACATGTAGGGTAGCACCATGGTATAGCCGGAGGACAGCTAACTTACGTCCTCTTCTGCGTACATTGCCTTAAATACAAAACCTAGGAGGCTCATGGTTCTCACCCCCTTCCATAGACATACACAGTAATTAATGACAAATTCTGGAGGATGTCCTCCAACCTATCAGAGCGCTTGCAGCATGAACTGACATGTCCACCCAATCAAAGGATCAGAGAATATATCTAGTACTGAAAGCATACGCTAGCTAGTAGCACTGCAGTGCATAAAATGTGGTGAGTAGTTGACTATAAGAGAAAGACAATCGTTTAACAGTTTTGAACAAATTAATTTCCTCAAAAATGAAGGCGAAGCAAGAGAGAGATACATTTTGTAATTGTTTCTACTTTCACTTACTTAGCTATCTGGCTATGACTCTCCAACACTGGAACTCTTCCAAGTCAAGGTAAGCTTTTGGTTTTACTAATTTATTGCCACCGGGGCCAGCCAGTGTAACTGCTAAACTGCTTACTGACTGTACACTGTACTCCATGGTTGTAGCAGATTTAACTTACTAACACATTAGTTCTATTAGCCATGTTGACTATGACGTTACTTTAGCTAATATGGTGACAACGATGTAGGCTGTGTAGCAGTTATGATAGGAAGGCTTGGAAAGGTTATTTCGCTTGGTCACAGACAGCTGATGTGTTGTGCAAGCGAAGGGAAAAGGTGAGAGGAGAAGAGAGCGGAGATGCGAGAAGGAATACAACAAGCTGTTTGTATGTGGCTGCTATGAAAGTGAACTGTGTTTGTGTGAGATCAGGGGTGTATTCCAATAGAAACTCTTGTTTGCAACTGTTGGACTAATGACTACACCCTAGATCAGCTAGATGCAGGGCAAGAGTGTGCAAGGCAGTATTGAATGTGTCACCTAAAGAAAAATCTCGACCTGTGTGCACCTACGTTGTCAACTTTCATTCATAGGCTAGGTTGTAGCAACCTCATGATGGGTATAGGTCAAATTTGAGTATCATGTAGTAGCCTAAACCAAATTAATGTTACATTGAACTGGGGAAAGGAAAATGAATGACATTTCTATTACAACATAATGGTTCTAAGGCCATGTTCGTGAAAATAATCGTCCTCCCTCATCTTAAAAACGTCACTGGATGGAACTATGTCCAACTTTTATAGGAGCAGAGGTAACGTTTGCCTGGTTGATATGGAGCTGTAGGGAATCGCATGTCCTCATCTCAGGTCCCTGCTACATGTCTGAGCAAAGCTCGATTTCCCAGACTATCAGAACACCCCACAACACTGCTGATGGGAAGATGAATAGACTAATCCCTTCCAAATATATTTTTTGTTCTAAACAGTGTGGTAATGAATTCACTTGTCCATATGCCTTTACAATATTCCTGGGTGACTTCCTCCATCACAGTTGATTTTTTTTATGGAATATCTACATAAGCCTACAGAGGCCCATTATCAGCAACCATCACTCCTGTGTTTCAATGGCATGTTGTGTCAGCTAATCCAAGTTGATCATTTTAAAAGGCTAATTGATCATTAGAAAACCCCTTCTGCAATTATGTTAGCACAGCTGAAAACTGTTGTGCTGATTTAAAGAAGCAAAAAAACTGGCCTTCTTTAGACTAATTGAGTATCTGGAGCATCAGCATTTGTGGGTTCGATTACAAGCTCAAAATGGCCAGAAACAAAGACCTTTCTTCTGAAACTCGTCAGTCTATTCTTGTTCTGAGAAATGAAGGATATTCTGTGCAAGAAATTGCCGATCTCATACAACGCTGTATACTACTCCCTTCACAGAACAGCGCAAACTGGCTCTAACCAGAATAGAAAGAGTGGGAGGCTCCGGTGCACAACTGAGCAAGAGGACAAGTACATTAGTGTCTAGTTTGAGAAACAGATGCCTCACAAGTCCTCAACTGGCAGCTTCGTTAAATAGTACCTGCAAAACACCAGTCTCAATGCCACAACAGTGAAGAGGCGACTCTGGGATGCTGGCCTTCTAGGCAGAGTTGCAAAGAAAAAGCCATATTTCAGACTGGCTAATAAAAAGGAAAGATTAAGATGGGCAAAAGAACACAGACACTGGACAGAAGAATTCTGCCTAGAAGGCCCGCATCCCGGAGTCGCCTCTTCACTGTTGGCGTTGAGACTGGTGTTTTGCGGGTAATACTTAATGAAGCTGCCAGTTGAGGACTTGTGAGGCGTCTGTTTCTCAAACTAGAAAAGCTTAAATAAATTATTCTCTTCTATTATTCTGACATTTCACATTCTTAAAATAAAGTGGTGATCGTAACTGACCTAAGACAGGGAATTTTTACTAGGATTAAATGTCAGGAATTGTGAAAAACTGAGTTTAAAATGTATTTGGCTAAGGTGTATGTAAACTTCAACTGCATCTGGGATGATGCCGGCTCACTCCACACAAGTTTTTCCCATCTGAGCTGGGGTCAAAACTAGGCTACCTGTCGCTCCATCTACCATTGATTGTTTATGTTATACTCTGCCCTTCCTATTAGCCATAGTGAAAGTCGAGGACTTTCTTAGTGTACCTGACCAATGGCAAGCATGGGCAGGCACACTAAGATACAAGAGGGTTTCTGGCATAAGAGGCACTCTACTGTGAACAGATGTCTGGTAAATTATACCTAATCATAAAGTGCAGACAGAGAGGAAGTAGCTGCACTCAACCTAACCTGTCAATGGTAAGACTGCAAATGAGACAGAGTAGATGAGTGCCTATTTACAAGAAAGAAAACTAAAATGGGGGGGGGGGGGGGGGAAACAGCTCTGACAGGCAGGTAAGTAACCTGTGGCTCTAGATATGTCTTAATTGCCATCTGGGGTTCACAATCATGACAAATCGATATAAAACCACATTGCAAATTGTTTTCCTACTAGCAGCAGGTACGGTTTATAAATGGTCATTGATTTGAACTGTACTATGTGAACGCAACACATAATTCTCTCAGTGATGATTGGGTCTCACTTGCCGTTCTTGCTTATCCCCACGGGTAGAATTGCGACGATTATGGGTAACGATTAATTGTCATACATTAACTATGTCAATTTGCAAGTCATGTTTGTTGAAAAATGTTTTAACCTTGTAATGCATATTTTATCTGTGAACTACACTCCTCCCCGTATGCATTTGGACAGTGAAGCTAAAATTGTACATTTGGCTCTATACTGCTGCATTTTGGATTTGACAAACGTTTCATATGAGGCGACGGTAGAGAATATCAAAAATAGGGGAGAGTTGTGTGTTATTTTCTATTATTATTTTTTAAATTGGGCACAGGGGAGGGTAGTGCTATTTTTACTGGTTTACATTTGTCCTTTTGCAAGTTTTACTATACAATTTCTTCCATCCTAGCCAAATGTCTGTCTAGAACTGCAATAGGCTAACTACTAGCAATCATACCACACAAAAGTCCTTCAAAGCTGCACCAATTTTCTATATAAATTCACAATAACAAGGAGGAATAGCTGATAGGCAGTGGCGAGGCCAGGTACGTCATTGCGCATTGAAAAAAACATTGGATAGACAAGACACGCAGCTCAAAGAGCTTCCCTATTGATCTTGTTTAGGGACAATACAATGATCCTAGACTAGCCTACAATACCACAATGCAATGAATAATTAATTCGACTTCTATTGCACTTTTAATTACAAAAAGAATCTCAAAGCTCTTGAAAAAAGCAAAACAAAGAATAAAATACAGATATGATAGAGTAGGTCTGGATTACAATTCTTTGCCGAAGTTTAAAGTGGAGTGTTTCAAGACTCAAACAGATGGAGCGACAGTCAAGAAGGAACCACATGGGATGAGCACAGTTCACTCTCCATTGAAGGCGTCTCACCGGTGTCTCGCCATCCCGGTGGTTTGACAGACTTCTCCGGAACCGTTGAATCTCTGGTCTTGTAGAACGAGATGAAGTTTGTTTTTGAGCCCTCTCACTCAGGGTAATTATGACAGCTGCTCATAACTTCAGATGATAACCTCCTGAGCAATCAAATTGTCACTTCCAGCTCACCATGCATTGTAGTCCTCTTTATTGGGTTAGTAGACCGTCGAAATAAAAAAGAAATAGTCTGGTGTATTCAAATTAAAATACATTAGTTAGCATTGCTACCGTAGCCTGGTAGAATTGCTAGCTAGCCATCTTTAGAAATATGATTTTCCATGAATTCATAGGCAGGAAACAAATAGATGCTAGCCAGACCATATCTGTACACATTTGGCTGTTCACTACGAAAAAAAAAGTAAGATGTTTCAAACCATTTTTTTTATTTTTTTTAAATGTACAGGAGCCCTCTGCCTAGGTGACCTCACGGCGCCACGGAACTTCAATTGTATTGTTGTTTTTAAGTGGGTACAAAAACTGCAGTGAATATGTCATTTGAATTACTGAGCGAAAGCCCTGTGATTTGAATGTTTCATTCTGTTTGGATCAGTTGTGGGTCTACACTCAAACGTTCTAGAAAGGCACAGTAGCAGGCCAGTCTGGCTGTATACTGAGATGTGCCGTCTGTTACGGCTCATCATTCTCCCAAGTTGTCCTATAATAATGTGGCCCCATATGCTACCAGCTATTCAGGAAATGGACTTACTACCTATTGGGTTAAACAAAGCTGTAAACGAATCCAACAAGTTTGCAAAGTCACAAGCTTGATGGAGTCATTATGTGCAAGGACTTGTGGGAACAAATACTTAACTTTGACTACTTTAATACACCAAGTGATTTTAATGTATACCTATGACTTCTTCAAATGGGGGGACTGGATACATAAGGTGCTTTCACTTCTAAATGGTAAAAAATACACATTCTGTGTCACCTCATATGAAACATTTGATGTCAAATCCAAAACGTATAGAGCCAAATTTAAACTGTAGCTTCACTGTCCAAAACCATACGGAGGGAAGTGTACCTGATGAATACAACACAGCTTTGGTGACACCCAGTCTGACAAACTAATGGATTTGACCACTATGAACTTTTGGAAATGAATGTTCTCCTCCCGACCGTGTTGTCGGATTCGACAGTCCCTGGTCGAATCCAGGCACTATCACATCCGGCCGTGATTGGGAGTTCCATAGAGCACAATTGGCCCAGTGTCGTCCGGGTTTAGCCATCATTGTAAATAATAATTTGTTCTTAAAACCTGTTAGGGATAGGGGGCAATATTTTCACGGCCGGATAAAAAAAAAACGTACCCGATTTAATCTGGTTATTACTCCTTCCCAGAAACTAGAATATGCATATAATTAGAAGATTTGGATAGAAATCACCCTAAAGTTTCTAAAACTGTTTGAATGGTGTCTGAGTATAACAGAACTCATATGGCAGGCCAAAACCTGAGAAGATTCTATATGGGAAGTGCCCTGTCTGACCATTTCTCGTCCTTCTATAGCCTCTTTATCAAAAATACAGGATCTCTGCTGTAACGTGACATTTTCTAAGGCTTTCATTGGCTCTAGGAAGGCGCCAGAACGTGGAATGATAGCTCTGCAGTCTCTGGGCGAAAAACAGCAGGGGTTTTGGTGAGTGGTCCTTCTGAGGAGAATGGCACTGGCTCGTGCGTGCATGTTTTACTTTCAGTGTTTGAACGGATACAACGTCTCCCGGTTGGAATATTATCGCTATTTTACGAGAAAGATCGCATAAAAATTGATTTTAAACAGCGTTTGACATGCTTCGAAGTACGGTAATGGAATATTTTGAATTTTTTTGTCACGAAACGCGCCCGGCGCGTCACCCTTCGGATAGTGACTTGAACGCACAAACAAAACGGAGCTATTTGGATATAACTATGGATTATTTGGAACCAAAACAACATTTGTTGTTGAAGTAGAAGTCCTGGGAGTGCATTCTGACGAAGAGCAGCAAAGGTAATCCAATTTTTCTTATAGTAAATCTGAGTTTGGTGCGTGCCAAACTTGGTGGGTGTCAAAATAGCTAGCCGTGATGGCCAGGCTATATACTCAGAATATTGCAAAATGTGCTTTCACCGAAAAGCTATTTTAAAAATCAGACACCGCGATTGCATAAAGGAGTTCTGTATCTAGAATTCTTTAAATAATTGTGTTTTTTTGTCAACGTTTATCGTGAGTCATTTCGTAAATTCACCGGAAGTTTGCGGTGGGTATGCTAGTTCTGAACAAAGCTGTTTTTTTATATAAATATGAACTTGATTGAACAAAACATGCATGTATTGTATAACAATGTCCTAGGAGTGTCATCTGATGAAGATCAAAGGTTAGTGCTGCATTTAGCTGTGGTTTTGGTTTTTTGTGACATATATGCTAGCTTGAAAAATGGGTGTGTGATTATTTCTGGCTGGGTACTCTCCTGACATAATCTAATGTTTTGCTTTCGCTGTAAATCCTTTTTGAAATCGGACAATGTGGTTAGATAAAGGAGAGTCTTATCTTTCAAATGGTGTAAAATAGTCATATGTTTGAGAAATTGAAATTATAGCATTTTGAAGGTTTTTCGTATTTCGCGCCAGGCGCTACCATTGGATATTGGCGAGATAATTAACTGACTTGCCTAGTTAAATAAAAGGTCACACACACACACCAACAAGTTATTTTGTTGCCATTTACGCATGTCCCAATTACCAGTAAAACATAATCAAAACCTCTCGTTCACTTACTTGCCGTGCTGTTTTGTTCATTTGTTCCGTCGTTTCATTCTCAACCATTAATTTATCATACATGTCAAGCAGTGGAGTTTCAGCTCTGTCTGTCCGTGGCCTCTTCCTCAGAGCGCACGGTCACTGTGTATGTAACATTTCACATAAACCCTGTTTCTTGTCTGCATTGAAGTAGCAGTCCTTGTACCTAGCATCGAGCATGGTGGCGACACAGTAAAGAGGCTCAGAGAGTATGCCACCGAACCACTTGTTCACAGCCTCAAGTACTTTTGCAAGTTAACCCCACGGTCTGTGTGGGCAGGTTTGTTGAGCAGGCATTTCAATACCATGACAGAGGGTATCACGTCTGCTGCAGACAGTTGATTAGCTTATTTCTCCAGTCAGTTGGAGCTAGGAATGTGTTAATGTTTCCAAGTTTCAAACATGTTCTCAAATGCCATTGAAATGGCAGCAGTGGTATGAGAACCAGCACATTCTTGAGCATGCAATATGGCTTTCCTCGGCACGAAATCCTCGTCGGCCCACTGTGCTGTCAGATTCAGCATGCTCATGGGGCTGGCATCGCTGGTCCAAATGTCAATTGTGACGCCCATAGCAAGTAGCATAATTCATTCCATTATCTTGGCGTTAACGGATTTCGCCTCTGAGTTGTCTCGCTGAAATTTTATAACTCTTTAAAATGACTGCTGGACTTGAACTTGTTTAGTTGTTGGAAGTGCGCTTAGTATTTTTCTGCTTTTGTTTTGTGTGGCACTGTATTTTTCGTGGCGTCATTACATCATCGATTTACGTTATATTTAAACGTATGTCAGCTTTGACACCGGTTTTGCACATCGGTGTTAAACTAGTCATCGGGCCGATGCTGGCATTTTTAAATAATATCGTCCGATTCGGATATGCTCACCGATATATCGTGCATCCCTACCTTAAACCCAGAATAGGGACCACACACCCACTCCACTGAATAGCAGGCTAGTGATTGCTTTCAATACTTGCAGTTAGCCACTGATTCCTTCTAAACCACTCATTGTTGAATTTTCAATTTCCAACTTGTGTAATGTTTATGTCCAATGGCCGACGAGCATCGATATGTTTTATCTATAATTTATCTTTGTTATTTCTCTTCATATGACAAGGATTAAAAAGGATTTACCAGTAGATTGTCAACTTTATTCATTGATGACTGCTAGCTAAGATTTTGAAAGTATGATGTTCAGTCCAAGCAAAGCTTCTGTAGATATAACGTGATTTGACGTCATTTCGTCTGTGGCCAATGACCTTGAGCCTTCTTGGATGGGCACTTCTAATGTAACGCTATGGCAGCACCGAAGGGGCTTGAATTTGAGCTCTATCCTTAGATTTGGCAGTGACGTAGTGTCCCCATGAGTGACAGAACACTGAGCCAATCATGGCGCAACTAGAGAACATTACCAACCCCTACGCTCCGTATTTTCCGCTGGCTGCCCCACCACCACAGAAAGCACTGAGCTAGGCTGAAACACCTGCATTTTGGAGCTGCCTTACCCAAGAAAGCAAAAAAAAGAGACCATGTTTGTATGCGGCTTTATTAACTAAATTATTAATTATTTTACATTGTTTGCAAACTGATATGTGACACGTATTAATGACAATGCCTGCAGGAATGTCCACCAGAGCTGTTACCAGATAATTTAATGTCCAATTCTCTACCACATACTGCCTCCAATGTCATTTTCGAGAATTTGGCAGCATGTCCAACCGGACTAAAAATTGCAGACCATCCGTAACCACCCCAGCCCCTTCACATCCGGCTACTTCACCTGCGGGATCGTCTGAGACCAGCCACCTGGACAGCTGATGAAACTGAGGAGTATTTTGGTCTGTAATGAAGCCCTTTTGTGGGGAAAAACTCATTCTGATTGGCTGGGCTTGGCTCCCCAGTAGGTGGGCCTATCCACCCATGGCTGCTCAGTCATGTGAAATCCATAGATAAGGGCCTAATGAATTTATTTCAATTTACTGATTTCCTTGTATAAACTGTAACTCAGTAAAAATGTGGAAAAACTGTTCAGTATAGTATACCAGTCAACTGTCTATCCTGCCCACCCTCCATAGTGACATTTGGATCATTTGTCCAGATCTGCAATGTGTTAACTTGCAATCATACCACGCATACAATTAATCAAATCTGCACCAATTTTCTATATAAATTCCACAAGAGAGGAATGGCTGATAGGCAGTGGGGAGACCAGGTCCGTCATTACACATGAAAGAAGAGTGCAGAGACGCAGCTCAAAAGGCTCCCCTGTTGATCTTGTTATGGGACAATACAATTATCCTACAACACCACAATCCAATGAATAATTACATTGTTTTCAAGTGAGTACAGTTCTACTCTAGGCTGTAATATGCAGTGAAAATGTAACTTGAATAATAGAGCAAAAGCCCTGTTATTTAAAATGTTTCATTCCATTTGGATCAGTTGTGGGTCTACTCTCGATAGTTTATAGAAAGGCACAGTTGCAGACCAGTCTGGTTCAATTTTTTTTACTTCTAATACTGATGATCGGCAACAGCCAGCTCATCATTCTCCCAAGTCATGACCACATAGGCCTACATCAGGGTTTCGGTTCTCCGGCCCCAAGGGGTGCACCTTTTGGTTTTTGCCCTAGCACTACACAGCTGATTCAAATAATAAATTAATCAACAAGCTTTGATCATTTGAATCAGCTGTGTAGTGTTAGGGCAAAAACCAAAACGTGCACCCCTTGGGGTCCGGAGAACCGAGTTTGGGAAACAGCAGACTATATGTTCCCAGCAGGCCCAGTTATTCAGGAAAGCTTAACACGCGTTCTGCCTCCTTTCCAATCCGAGCAGCTATTCATCAACCGGGAACCTAATGCTTCAATACTTTTTAAAATGTATTACCTTTTACACCGAGTTTACAAAACATTAGGAACACTTGCTCTTTCCATGACCAGGTGAAAGCTATGATCCCTTATTGATGTCACCTGTTAAATCCACTTGAATCAGTGTAGATGAAGGGGGAGACAGGTTAAAGCCTTGAGACAATCAGAGGGTGAAAGGGCAAGACAAAGGATTTAAGTGCCGTTGAACGGGGTATGGTAGCAGGTGCCAGGCAGCAGGTGCCAGGCGCACCGGTTTGAGTGTGTCAAGAACTGCAACGCTGCTGGGTTTTTCACCCTCAACAGTTTTCCGTGTATATCAAGAATGGTCCATCAAAGGACATCAAGCCAACTTGACACAACAGTGGCAACAATTGGAGTCAACATGGGCCAGCATCCCTGTGGAACGCTTTCAACACCTTGTAGAGTCCATGCCCAGACAGAATGAAGCTGTTCTGAAGAAACGGAGGTGCTACTCAATATTAAGGTGTTCCTAATGTTTTGTACACTCAGTGTATGTGTGGCATAAACACCTAGTCATAGTGTTTTAATCTGATTACGCTACCTGCACACGTTCATCCACACTAATGATTACACCATCCAAACTGCGCAAAGTCCATTCGACTAAAGGATAGACATATGTTACAAAACATCCAAAAGTTGATCGGAGATTGTCAAACCAAGCCTTCGATCGATCCTGTTTCAAGTTAATGTCACATGTACAAGTACAGTGAAATGCCTTTCTTGCAAGCCCTAAAGCCAACAACGCAGTAATCAACCAACAACGTAAATACTAAAAATAACAAAGTAGGAAGGGATCGATGTATTTTCGGTTTGTCGAGATTAACACCTCAATTAAATTGAGTTTGTCAAAGCTGATGATGAACCCTCAAAGTTAGTAAATCGGTATGCATTTATGCGTTGTTTATTGGTTGTGTGTGGTACATTGGCACAGAAACCTGTTGGTTGTTTTCTAGGAGTATAGCATCCAAAGGTTGAACAACTGATTTCCAGCATTTGTGTCTGCAGCCGGCTCTGATCGTAGCGTAATGAAAACGATAGCGTAATGAAAACGGTAGCGAAAACGGGCAGAGTGAGCTCGTCCGTGGTGGTCCGCCAACCCTCCACCTTCTGGCCGGTTAGCCCTGCATGGCATCAACTGTGCCACAAAAAAAAAAAAAACACGCTGAAGCGGTAAAATCGATATCCTAGTTTATAAACACAGAGTTGCTACAGTTATTGTTATTTATGGAGGTAATAACTATTTGTTTTGTTAATTTTATGAGGGGGGAGGGTGTGAAATGTTTATTTACGGTACAAGGGGAGGGTCGTGTGAAAATACTTAAGGTTGTGGTGCATTTTTGACACCTCGAGTTGGACCAGCAATGTAAAGAGCCTCTTATGTGTACATAATATACCTATTGAAAAAAGTTATTATAGTACTGTCGAAAAAGTTTTTAAATAATAATTTTACATGTAAAAGGTATTACAATTTGTGTTTGGTTCAGTTTAGAAAGATGGAACAAATTCAGTCTCAGCGAAAGCAAATAATTTCAAAAGTAGAGTGAATTAGGTTTATGACATAATAGCCTACAGTTTAGCCAAGTCATATGAAATGAACACATACACGTGAACATCTATCATGTTAATTCAAAATAAACCAAGCGCTTTAGAATGATCTTTTGACATTAGCTATTTTTCACATGGTTAGAGTGTAACTGTTTTAGTTAATGTTCAGGATACAGAATGTGGTAACAAAGAAATAGCAAACTATATCATACATGAACGGCTGACATCATATGATTGAGTCCACTCAAAATGTCAGGCTGTTGCCTAAATTAAGTCCAACTGCAACACAGGACACAGAAAAACAGCCTACAATTACCACCTAAACAAGTTCTCATGAAACACATGATACATGCAGTGGTCGCACAAAGTTTGTCTTACAGCCTACCTGTGCTCAGCTGTGCGACGGATATAAATATCAACGCCGCTTCAACCGTGTTGAGCCTGGGAAGAGTCATGGCCGGAGCCACATCTGCTTGGTTCGCGGAGGCCCTGTCTATACCATGTTTACTTTCGTGTTTAAATCCGTCATGTACACACTTCGCATTGCTCCACTGTAAATAAGCAGTGAGAGAGCTGAATAAGCAGGCAGATATGCTCCGCCTCTGTCGACTGGAATTTAAAAAGTATTAACGCTCCCCAGCTAGCACATTAAAAGTTCTGGGAACGTCTGTTTTTGGTTTCACATTGGTTGTGGGAAGTAAGCCCAAAAAAAATCCTGACCCGCAAAAAGAAATGTTTTGCAAACAGAAGTGAACATTTTGTTCTGGGAATGTTAATTTTTAGGTTACAGGGAGGTTCTGAGAACATTTTACTCTGGGACCCTGAAACATTTCCTGGGAGGTTTTATCAACTCTCTGAGAATGGAAATCATAGTTTTTAAAACCAGTTGAACTAACAACAACTGACAGTTTCGCTATGGCTTTAGTAATCAATCTAGCAAGAGGGCAATATTTTATTAATGCAGTAGTGTTGTCCCCGCCCCCAGAAAGCTTTGACCTTTGGTTTTCACCTGGAATTGTTTATTTATGTCTGAGAAAAAAAATGATTCAACCGATATGATCTAGTACACAATAAAAGTATAATAAAACATATACAAATATGATATGATAAATAAAACAAATTGTGAATGAATAAGCCTTTTCATACTTTATAATATGTCCATATATAGTTCTGTTTTTCTACCTAAAATATTTCACCTTCTTTATTACTTTAACAAACATATCATGACATTGGTGATAGTCAAAATCTGTAACATTTGTGAACGTCTAAATCAACAACAGGTGTCCCTCCTATAAACAAGGAGAGGAGGGTTATCTAAAGAGCTCAATGTGTCTGCCTCCGACGTAAAACAAATGTTTGACTTCCACACAAAATTACTTCTTCTTCCTACTTATTTTAGGTTTAAGGAAGTGCGTAGGTCGCATTCTTTATTGTAGAGCTATGAAAGTTATACATTTAGATTCCACTGCTTGAGACAAATTCAGCGATTGCTTTGCCATGTCTGTGCCATGAAGCAGTCGATCTGGATACATGTTTTTTAAGGACCGTCCGTTTGACGTAACGTTGCAGTGAAGTAATACAAATGGATATAATGATACAGCCGAACTCTTTGGCCTGAATGCCAGGTGTCACGTTTGGAGGAAACCTGGCACCATCCCTACAGTGAAGCATGGTGGTGGCAGCAACATGCTGTGGAGATGTTTTTCAGCGGCAGGGACTGGGAGACTAGTCAGGATTGAGGGAAAGATGAACGGAGCAAAGTACAGAAAGATCCTTAAGGAAAACCTGCTCCAGAGCGCTCAGGACCTCAGGCTGGGGCGAAGGTTCACCTTCCAACAGTACAACAACCCTAAGCACACAGCCAAGACAATGCAGGGGTGACTTGGGGACAAGTCTCTGAATGTCCTTGAGTGGCCCAGCCAGAGCCTGGACTTGAACCCGATCGAACATCTCTGAAGAGACCTGAAAATAGCTGTGCAGCGACGCTCCCCATCCAACCTGACAGAGCAAGAGAGGATCTGCAGAGATTAATGGGAAAAACTTGTAGCGTCATACCCAAGAAGACTTGAGGCTGTAATTGCTGCCAAAAGTACTTCAACAAAGTACTGAGTAAAGGGTCTGAATACTTATGTAACTGTGATATTTCAGCTTCATTTGTATTTTTTTTGCTCAAATTTCTAATTATCTGTTTTTGCTTTGTCATTATGGGTATTTGTATGTAGATTGATGATGGGAAAAAAACATTTAATCAATTTTAGAGTAAGGCTGTAAGGTAACAAAATGTGAAAAAAGTCAAGGGGTCTGAATACTTTCCGAATGCACTGTATCGATCTAGAACAGGATTATCTATTTTGGATGCAATTTGAATGGAGTTGATGCTCGCGCGGGCACTGATTTAAGGCAACGATATGCGAGTGAGGCTGTTTTAAAACTCTGGAGCTGCAATAATAAAAACAAAACATCTTTACAATTAAAAAATAAGGTGACCATCGAAAGCCAGATGGAGATGAGTAAATTAGACGTGTATTCGGTCTTTACATTATTGCAGCATCGACTATGCTGCAGCAAATGTATGCTTACCTGTCACAAGAAAATAAGTTACCATGATGAGATGATAGGTCTGCATGCATTGTGAAGTGTGCTCCATACTGAGATGGGCTGTCTGTCCCCGCCCTGAGCGTTGATGATTCATCATGCAGAGGCCGTAGAGAAGCCAGATTTAGACATTTTATATAATTTAACAGTTCCATTTCACACCATGCTGTTCATATAAATTATTTATTATAATTTACTGGTTTCTCCCAGTTATTTATCCCAGGAAAAGGGAGTGGTTTTGTGCGGTAAATACCGGTAAATTGCACACACCTGAACACACTTAACAAAATAAAGGAGAGACAGAGTTTAAATAACATTCTTAGAACGTTTTCTGAACTTTACTTGTATGGTAGGAAATGTACATTGCTGACACACCCTAAGATTCTTGGTCCTAAGACAGGTGTCCCAACACTTGCAGCAGCTAGAATGCAGTGATGGTCTTTGATTTTAGCAGCTTACACATATGAGATAGAGTACAAACCATCAGAGCAGCATGGCAATGCAGATGCATTGTCCAGACTCCCCCTGAGTGATTGTAGGGGTCCTACCCCAAATCCACTGTGTAGTGTCATTTATAGATGACTTGCCAATCACTGCTAAAGATATAGCACTTGAAACTGAGAAAGATCCTGTATTGAAAATAGTTAAGCATTTATGTCAAAAGAAAGTTTGAACTTACCATTATTGGAGGATGTTCTTTGGGGGTTACAGGGTGGTGATTCCACAAAGCAAGCAAAGCAGACTATTGGCAGAACTACATGAGAGTCATTGGGGTATAGTTAAGATGAACTCCTTAGCTAGAAGTCTTCTCCTCGGGCGTTATTGCTTAATTATACTGCAAAATTACTGCAGTAAAAAAAACGGTGTTATTTTGGACACAGTATTTGCAGCATACTTCAGTTATACTGCACTCTAATTGCAGTTATACTGCAGTGGACTCCAGTTATACTGCACTCTGACTGCAATCTTTTTTCGTAAGGGATAAGGTCACCGGCAATCTGATTATAATAAAACAATTAACGTTCATAGTTTATTTACATATTCCCTCCTAGTTTTGGTGCTGGTCCCGCCCAAAAGCAAGAGCGATTGTGCAGTATGGCTGCATTAGCACTGTATTCCATCCAAACAATCACTTCATCTGATTTTGTTTTCATAATCAACTGTCAGAGTTCAGTCGAACCTCCTGCACAGCACACTTTGCATCAGACTACGTTGCAAATCAGGCTAGGTATACATGTGGATTTCCCAGCAGCTCCATCAAGCATCGCATAGATCTTGAAATCATCAGCAGCAGCAACCATTCATCAAGTGTCCAGATAGTTATTTTCCTATTATAAGTAAAGGACATGCTATTCATGGGTTGCATGCTTCGTCACTATATCGTTATGAAAATCCCTTTTCCACCACCATTTAACGTATTTTCGGACAATTTAGCCTGAATGGAGGAAGCTTTATGTACATGCCGGTCCATGGCGGACACGAGTGTATTACCGGGAATGCATATCAATCTTAGACAATAGTGCAGATCTAGCGCACACTATCGGCTGCTTAGGCTACTGATATATGATCCCCCCCAAAAATGTAAAGCCTTCTGGCTGCTGAATGCAAGAATTAATGTATACCCCTTATGATATATCATAGGACTTATAAAAGCTCAGGCTGGAGGTCTAGCTTGTTTGACTTTACTACAGGCATACAGTGGCAAGAAAAAGTATGTGAAGCCCTTGGAATTACCTCGATTTCTGCATAAATTAGTCATAAAATTTGATCTGATCTTCATCTAAGTCACAACAATAGGCAAACACAGTGTGCTTAAACTAATAACACACAAATTACTATATATTTTTTGCCTATATTGAATACATCATTTAAACATTCACAGTGTAGGTTGGAAAAAGTATGTAAACTCCTAGGCTAATGACTTCCCCAAAAGCTAATTGGAGTCAGGAGTCAGCTAACCTGGAGTCCAATCAATGAGACGAGATTGGAGATGTTGGTTAGAGCTGCCCTGACCTATAAAAAACACTCCCAAATATGAGTTTGCTATTCACAAAAAGCATTGCCTGATGTGAATAATGCCTCAAACAAAAGCGATCTCAGAAGACCTAAGATTAAGAATTGTTGACTTGCTTAAAGCTGGAAAGGGTTACAAAAGTATCTCTAAAAGCCTTGATGTTCATCAGTCCAGGGTAAGACAAATTGTCTGTAAATGGAGAACGTTCGGCACTGTTGCTACTCTCCCTAAGAGTGGCCGTCCTCCAAAGGACTGCATTAAGAAGAATCCTAGAGTGTCAGCTAAAGACTTACAGAAATCTCTGGAACATGCTAACATCTCTGTTGACGAGTCTACAATACGTAAAACACTAAACAAGAATGGTGTTCATGGGAGGACACCACGGATAGGCCACTGCTGTCCAAAAAAAAACATTGCTGCACATCTGAAGTTCGCAAGAGAGCAACTAGATGTTCCACAGCGCTACTGGCAAAATATTCTGTGGACAGATGAAACTACAGTTGAGTTATTTTGTAGGAACACACAACACTATGTGTGGAGAAAAATAGGCACAGCACAGCACACCAACATCAAAATCCCATCCCAACTATAAAGTTTGGTGGAGGGAGCATCATGGTTTGGAGCTGCTTTGCTGCTCCAAACCATCAGGGCCTGGACAGCTTGCTATCAGACGGAAAAATGAATTCCCAAGTTTATCAAGACATTTTGCATGAGAATGTAAGGCTATCTGTCCGCCAATTGAATCTCAACAGTTGGATGATGCAACAGGACAACGTCCCAAAACACAGAAGTAAATCAACAACAAAATGGCTTCAACAGAAGAAAATACGCCTTCTGGAGTGGCCCATTCAGACTCCTGACCTCAACCTGATTGAGATGCTGTGGCATGATCTCAAGAGAGCAGTTCATACCAGACATCCCAAGAATATTGCTGAACTGAAACAGTTGTGTAAAGAGGAATGCTCCAAAATTCCTCCTGACAGTTGTGCAGGTGTGATTCACAACAAACAGAAAACATTTGGCTGAAGTTATTGCTGTCAAAGGATGGTCAACCAGTTGTTAAATCTAAGGGTTCACATACTGCACTGTGAATGTTTACATGGTGTGTTCAGTAAATACATGAAAATGTATAATTGTTTGTGTTATTAGTTTAAGCAGAAATCCAAGTAATTTCAAAGGGTTCACATGCTTTTTCTTGCCACTCCCCTAACCTTATTCTTTCAATAAAGTTGTTTTATTAATATATTACTTGTATATTACTTTCCTTATATTGATGAGTCAATGCTTTCTGTGATTTGTTTTTGGTGCAGATATGTGTTTAATTTACTAGCTGGATAAGAAAGTGTCTGATCACGGAATATTCCGTAGAATTGTAGAAAAGAACCATCAGTCACAAAAACATGGAATGGAAATACATTTTATTGAGAACGAGTTATACCTTCCAGAGCTTGCGTTGTAAAACAACTTAAAGATATATATGCCATGATTTTTACTTTCATTATAACCTTGTTTGCGATCTGAGACAGATATAGGTTTATTTATACAAATACATGTGCCACAATGGAGCACTTTGACAGTTTACAATAAAGAAAACAATTGCAGTGCATCCGTTTTATTGTCTTATGTAAATAATTGACGAGAGAATTTACAAAGAATGACAACCTTTCAATGGAGTCTGATTTCTTTATTTACCTAAGAATGTTCACTCATTAGAAAAACGTAAAGTTATCTCCAGTATCATCGCAAAGTCTATTTTGCAAAATGATGAAATAGACTTTGATACTGAAGATTATACCATGGGCCATTGCATCTCAGAGGCCTAACACAGCAAGTAATACTAAGTATACTTAGTATTGTTTACTGTGTTTAGACGCAGAGGCCTATAGCCCTGTAGATAATCATGGCATTCTGCAATGAATAGACGGTCAGGATGGTCCACCAGGTAAACAGGCTGTTCTGGTCCTGCATCTTCTTGTGACCTATTGAAAACAGTACAATAATGATATAGCAAATTAAGATGCATTATGTAGGCCTTTTGTTTTGATGACAAAACAAAGTAGCCTACACACCTGTGGAAGTTTGTCGCTTTCAGGGTCCGACTCCAGCTCCAACTGACAGGCCTTTGTTGTTTTTTGAAGGGGTAAGGCCAAATCAAATTCAAATCAAATGTCATTTGTTGCATGCTTCGTTAAAAAAAAAAAAACAGGGTGTAGACTAACAGTGAAATGATTACTTAATGGGCCCTTCCCAACAATGCAGAGAGAATGAAAAGGCAAATCAGGCTGTGTATGTAAATATCTAATTTCATATTACATTTTGTTTCCTAATGCCTACACAGTGCGATTGAGCATTTCAGTGGCCCAAGGGAGATAAAGCAAGATTATGACAAATATATGTTTTATAAAAATAAATAAACACAAAGTGAATTATTAGACAAAGTGACAATTTTAAAATGACATTTAAAAGGCTGCATGGGGGCTTTAATCTTCTCTGAACAATTTGAGAACATGACTTTAAATAGAACCATGAGGAAACGTGTAAGAAACATTATGCTGAAGTACTGAAATTCCCACAAAAGAACATTCCCAATGTCAAACCAGTTGGAGAATGTTCCTAGAACCTTACCAACATTTAAATTAAATATAACCATTTTGGAACTTTTAGGAAACATTCTGTTAAAGTAATGAAATACCAAGAAAATAATGTTTTTGTCAAGTTCCTTAAAATGTGCTGCTGATAATGTTCCAAAGCCAAGCAACTACCCCGCACAATTCCTAGAAAGTTGTGGGAAAGTTATATGCAAAATAACCATAGGACAACCCTGCTCTCACCAAGCTCTAAGAAACATAAGGTTCTCAGAACATTATGTGCTTGCTGGGTCTAGCCCACTGATAAAGACAAGTGAACGAAGAGAGAACTGCAGCCTACATTCAATCAATTTTCCATTTATAAAATTGTCCTGTGCTTGGGTTCTCTCAAAACGTCACAGCAGTAAAATGAAAACATAGTTTGTGAGGTATGATGACATATGATGACTCACCTCTGCATCTGGCACCACAATCAACTGCATTCTCCTTTTCTCATTCACCTATGTAGGCCTATCAGAAGACAATATCACCATGATCCAGTAAAGAATGAACATCTACGATAAGCAATATTTAGATTTCCATTATCTATGAACTCGTTTCAGAACTGCTTATAATCCCTATATCATGTTTTTAAAAGGTACCTTGGTATAAAGTGGTGTATCTACCAACTAATTGGCCATCGAAAACCAATGGTAAAAAAAATTCGGATACATTTGTAATTCACCAGGGATACCAAAGACACCTTAACACACAACACAATTGTTTTAATTAAAAACTGATGAAAAGCCATGGTGAATGCTATCTACAAATGCTGGTAGGTGCTATACCTGTAAAATACTGTTCCTACTGTTTCAAATGTGTAGGGATTCACCAGAGCTGGACACAACCTTGCAGCTGTACAATCAAAGCCATTACACCAAGTTGTCTGACTGAGCCCCTAAGTGAAATCACAAGTGATTTACTTCAGCCTCTGTGTTTAACTTCGCGCCAAACTACATGGTACAATAGCCAGGACACTGCACTAGCACCATATGCTGCCTGTTCTACGGTACCTCAAGCACCGGCATACCTCCTGGTCAGGTCACGTGGTCAGGAAAAACTCTAAGCCCCATCTATGGCCTCTTGGCAACACCATCCCAGTTATGAAACCAATGTGGCACATTTTGAAAAACTGTTTAGAAAAGCCCATGCACTTCTCTGATCAACAGTCCCTCACCCCCTGACATGCCTCTGGTGAAGTCTGGGACTCGGTCCTCCATATCAAGTCCCTAATGTAGATCTGAGTGCTGTAACTTTCAGGATGTAGAGGTCAGCCAACTGGGCAACAGAACAAGGTTAAGGGTATTCCATATACAGACCAACAGCCACTCGAGAGTATCGTACTATTTACTGAACTCTTGCAGGACAGTGAAACTTGATAAAGCGTGCTTCTTTATTGACCAATGCATCCTTAGCCTTCATCAGGTTTTAACAATAAAACACTTGTCAACTTCCACTGTCCTTCAAGAATAGATTGATTTCCTCTTGCACCTTAGTTGAAGAGCGCGGTAGGGGCACCGTTCCCTTCTCTTTCTATGGTCTGGAAATCCAAAGTGAATCTGACGGAAGGCCTCCCATACAGCTACCTGCATGAAAATCACTATACAACAGCCATGGGTGATCACATTGCGCTCACTATTTTAAGTCTGCTAGATGACTAAAGTGGAAATGTAATGCATTTCCATAGTAACCCATTACGAACCGATTAGCAAAGCCACGTTGAAGGCGGGGGTTCTATTCGCTTTTCATTCTCACATGATCTCTCCATTCTTCAAGGCCAAGGCTACCTACAGTACATGCTGTCCCCGGATGAATAGCACAGCTTCAGAAGACTGAAAGAACGAGAGAAAGCAACAGAGGGAAAGAGAAAGAGGGGTGTGTGTGTTTTCCAGGGTGTCAGGCTGCGTAGGAAGTTGAAAAAGCAACTGCTTCAAAGAAAATGATTTGCCAGCTTAGTGACGAAGTTGGACAAATGAACTCTAAAAATGAATACGAAGAATTCAAGGCCCTCAGGATCTCTTGAGCTCTGTTGAATGATCATCACCACAGGCAACACTTTGCTTCAATGTTTTAATTGAAAAGCTACCAAACCTAAAAGCTGGAGGAAAAACAAGTACACATGCATCACTGTCGTCTTGCAGTGCTGTAGTGGGAATTAGTCTAAAATAATGTCTGCCATTTGCATGTAAATGGGAATCATGGTGAGTGAACAACCACCCGTATACACAAAGCAGCAAAATGAGACCTTGTTAAAACCACATCTGGTCATTGTGGATCAGTTCACAGTAGCACAGTCAGGAGACCGTTCTAATGACCAGTTAATGTTGACCATGAGTGAGTCCCGAAAGGCACATTATTCCGTATAAAGTGCTCTACTTTTGACCAGATCACTATTGGCCTCGGTCAATAGGGAATAGGGTGCCATTTGGGACATTTCCTAGGATGTTGCCTATAAAATATGCTCGTTTGGAGATGCTCATTTTGGGTGCCACAGTCAGTCCCGGCAGACAACTGACATATCCATTGCTTTGCTCTTTACCGGCCCCCACGCCGATTCAGGAATACAAATGAGTGCAGGTGACACCATTTACAGTACCATTCTAGACTTGCCTTTTGTTTCTCGTCGGGCAACTCCTCCACAATTTAAGCAGCTCAATTTAGTCATTAGGGCCTAGAATACCCTCTGACATTTCCCAAATGAAAATGTATTTGTTGCATTTTACAACCGAGATTGAGCTGTGTTTAATATGGAAATGGATTAACATGCCCTACATACTTTGCTGCATTTGATTATTTGTTTAGTAGTCGACAAGCTGGACACAAGAAAAGTTCCTTTGTGCAGTGAACAGCTTACGTCTCTGCTGCAGGTCAGTAAGACTTTAGGGGCTGCACTATGCCAAGGCAAAGGAACTGTCTAGTCCGGGAGGACAAAGGAAAATATGCAGAGCTGATGAAATTAAAATACGCTCTGGATTTGCATAACAACCACTGCTAATACTCACCACGAGCATATTACTTATCCTGACAGTTGCATAACTGTGGTAACGCTCAAACTTCCCAGGTTTTCCAGCAATCCTGGTTGGAGTATTCCAGATTTACTGTTTATTCCCACCTAAATTCTGGGAATCTTCCAACTGTCATTTCTGGAAAAACCTGGGGATTTTAGAAGGTTACCAGAATTTTGCAAACCTATCACGGCATGTAAAAAGGTTCAAGTTAAGGTAGATGTGCAGAGCTCCACAGTGGGCAAATATTGTGTGGAATATGTTTTGATGAGGGGAAAAGGGTTCATTTGATGTTGTAACTGACAGATGAGACAGATAGCATCTATGTGTTTTTTTCTATTTAATTAATAGAAATCACTACTTGATATAAAATGTTTAAAAAAAAAAAATCTTTAAAAAAAGGCTTACGTTTGACTTCAATTACTTTGACAATGCACAAATTAAGACAATATTACTTTACAGGCATAACTTCTGCTCCTGTATGAATTGAGTTCAGCGTCATCTAGTAAATATTTTATTTGCTCTTTTAAGATTTATCTCAATTAAGCAGATGAAACAACCAAACAAATAACAGGTACATAATGTGAAATGTATGGTGATATAAAAAGTTTGTGACAGGATACGTTAGACGACGTCGCCAAAGTAAGAAGTAAAGAGTGGCTATAACTGTCTGCAGCACAATTCTACAACACAGTGTGTTAGCTAAATACGTTACAGGTTGGATGAAATACCAAGAGAATTGTTCTAACAATATTGTAAACAGCAGTGCAAGAGAGATGCAGTCAAAGTAAAACTTAACTCTTTTTTTCCTCATTCTGATTACTGGAGTTTGTGTGAACTATAAAACAAAACATTTTTGGCAAGTTGTTTTTTCTCCAAATGCATCAGCAACAGTGCAAGCCAGGAATGCAAAGATTGCTAGTGCAATAACAGCAATAAAGCACGGCCAATATCGCTAAATTAAATATGTTCAGACATTTCTCAGAAACCGGCAGCTCTAAAGCGATATACAGTACTCAAATGCCCAGGTAACAGTTTCTTCCTTGAAGAACGTGACTATTAGTTCAATATTCCTATATCTTAAAAGGGATAGTCACCTAATATCCAAGACTATTGGCAGTCTTAAATGCCCTGTAAGCCATCTTTGGATGCCAAAATGTGTCCCTCCAAGTGTTTAAAATAAATACAATGTGCCACTTTAAGAGCACTGAGCCCAACCGGTCCTTTTTCTCCTGTGTGTTGTCCAGGGGGACCGAACTGCCTGCTGGGTGTCTTTAAAAGGCCTTTAGGTCTCCTCTCCTTCCGCACCAACAAGGAAGAAGCTCAACAGTCCGTTTTAATTTTGTCTAGAGAGTTGTCGATTTTTGTCAGAGTCTTTTTGATGCGTAGCGCCGTTAATCTGGCGGATGGATTCTGGTACCAGCACTCCTTCATAAGTTTAGCGATGGACGTTAAAGTCTGGAAAGCAAGAGGAAATCAGAGTTAAAATCCATTCAAGTTCATTTTATTTTTTAAATCAAGTGTGAAAGTGTATATTTTCCCAATGCAAAGGGTAAAGCAATTATTTTTTAAATGAAATAAAAAAGTTTATTTGTTCAGTAGACAGAATTGCAGATGTCATCACAGGTGCAGCGAAAATAAATATCAGAATGAGTAATATAAAAGGCTAGAATTCTAAGCACAAAAGATTTGAACTGCCAATCAGACCGTATCATGTTTTCAATGGAGCTTGGAAATGCGGTTGGCGGCTGACAGGCTGTTTACAGAGGATAAGTAACCGTCTGATGAGGAAGGATAACCTAGCAGACAGTGCAGCATTCTGCACAGTTTATAAATAGACAGATTTGGAGAGGCTCATATTCTTTTAGAAAACATATTAGCTAGTTCTCTCTCCACCTCTGCTTGTCTCATCTCTGTACTCACTGGGTCTGAGAACCATCTGTTGGGGATGTTGGGTCTCTGCTGGTCCACACACACCACCTTCTTCATGTCTTCAAAGCTGGGGTCGCTGGGCACCGCGTCATGGAAGGGAGGCTTGTAGTCCTCTACAATGCCTACACAGAGTATGTGGGAGAATACACAACATATAAATGTCTATGAGATCTAACATTAAACCGCATGGGAATTTTAATATTGAGCAATATGCAAGTGTAACAGAAAATAGGAAAAATACATGAGAAATATCCATAAAATCTGGCGAATGGGATTTTATACTGCATTTCCTCCTACTTAATGACAGAAATATGTTAGTCAAGTAAAAAAGTGCCACAAAACAATACTTGAAATAGCATAGAAAAATGCTAACAAGGTACTTTGTTTGCATAGTTCTCACTTTCTACTGTGTACTAGGCGGAAAACCATGGGGAAAGTAAGTCATTTAACTGTGTGGAGAAAGCAAGATCTATTTCAGATAAGATGCCAGCGCCTCTAGTCCCAGACTAGACCACAGACACGGGGGATAGTTGTCTGTCCTCCTCTGAAGTCACATTCACTAATTTCCTCAATGAGACTCTGTGTCAGCCCAAGTATTGATTTCAATCATTGACTTGTTCTGCCAATGGTGAACACAACTTTATGCATAGCAAAGTGATACGGCGGTTTTGCTATTAGATTGCTAAACACTTCCTCTAAAAGTGGCGAAATCAATTCTCAAAAATCCAGCTGGACATTATGTTCTATATACAGTTGAAGTCAGAAGTTTACATACACTTAGGTTGGAGTCATTAAAACTCGTTTTTCAACCACTCCACAAATTTCTTGTTAACAAACTATAGTTTTGGCAAATCGGTTAGGACATCTACTTTGTGCATGACAAGAAATTTTTTCAACAATTGTGTACAGACAGATTTCACTTATAATTCACTGTATCACAATTCCAGTGGGTCAGAAGTTTACATACACTAAGTTGACTGTGCCTTTAAACAGCTTGGAAAATTCCAGAACATGATGTCATGGCTTTAAAAGCTTCTGATATGCTAACTGACATCATTTGAGTCAATTGGAGGTGTACCTGTGGATGTATTTCAAGGCCTACCTTCAAACTCAGTGCCTTTTCGCTTTACATCATGGGAAAATCAACAACAAAAAAAATCAGCCAAGACCTCAGAATTTTTTTTTTGTAGACCTCCACAAGTCTGGTTCATCCTTGGGAGCAATTTCCAAATGTCTGAAGGTACCACGTTCATCTGTACAAACAATAGTACGCAAGTATAAACACCATGGGACCACGCAGCCGTCATACCGCTCAGGAAGGAGACGCGTTCTGTCTCCTAGAGATGAACGTGCTTTGGTGCGAAAACTACAAATCAATCTCAGAACAGCAAAGGACCTTGTGAAGATGCTGGAGGAAACAGGTACAAAAATATCTATATCCACAGTAAAAAGATTCCTATATCGACAGAAGAAACCACTGCTCCAAAACCGCCATACAAAAGCCAGACTATGGTTTGCAACTGCGCATGGGGACCAAGATCGCACTTTTTAGAGAAATGTCCTCTGGTCTGATGAAACAAAAATTGAACCGTTTGGCCATAATGAGCATCGTTATGTTTGGAACACCATCCAACCATGAAGCACTGGGGTGGCAGCATCATGTTGTGGGGGTGCTTTGCTGCAGGAGGGACTGGTGCACTTCACAAAATAGATGGCATCATGAGAAGGAAAATTATGTGGATATATTGAAGCAACATCTCAAGACATCAGTCAGGAAGTTAAAGCTTGGTCACAAATGGGTCTTCCAAATGGACAATGACCCCAAGCATACTTCCAAAGTTGTGGCAAAATGGCTTAAGGACAACAAATTCAAGGTATTGGAGTGGCCATCACAAAGCCCTGACCTCAATCCTATAGAAAATGTGTGGGCAGAACTGAAAAAGCGTGTGCGAGCAAGGAGGTCAACAAACCTGACTCAGTTACACCAGCTCTGTCAGGAGGAATGGGACAAAATTCACCCAACTTATTGTGGGAAGCTTGTGGAAGGCTACCCGAAATGTTTGACCGACCCAAGTTAAACAATTTAAAGGCAATGCTACCAAATACTAATTGAGTATGTAAACTTCTGACCCACTGGGAATGTGATGAAAGAAATAAAATCACTCACTCTACTATTATTCTGACATTTTCACATTCTTAAAATAAAGGGGTGATCCTAACTGACCTAATACGGGGAATTTTTACTAGGACTAACTGTCGGGAATTGTGAAAAACTGAGTTTATATGTATTTGGCAAAGGTGTAGGTAAACTTTGACTTCAACTGTATTATGATAGGTTTTGATTATGCCCTGACAGGGACATTACAGAATATTCCAAGAACAGCATGCATATGCAGACAGGCAGGTAACAGAAAGATACCTACAGAAGCTCTGTCTAATCGAACTACTACATGACATGTTTAACATGCTTTGTCAAATAGCCCTAAATGCATGACATTCTAGATGTTTGTTTTTAATTCAATTTTTTTACTGAATACTTGTTAGTTGCTGCATCGTTTTAGATGAGAGCTTGCAAGTGTTTCATTGCACCGTGTACACTACACTGTATTCTATGCATATGACAAATCAACTTTGATTTGATGATCAATGAATAAAGGAGAGAGAGAACAGAAGAAACCATTCAGCGTGTATTGTACTGACCGTTGCTGACCGTGCTCCTTGCAATCTCCCACAGGACCAGGCCAAAGGCCCAGATGTCCACTCTCTTGAAGGACTCAAAGCAGTCCATCTGGATGGAGTCGTCCAAGACCTCTGGGGCCATGTAGCGCTTCGTGCCCACTTTAGGGTTGTTGCCCACGTCTAACTCATTTGTGTCTTGGAAATGCATCACAGCAAGACCTAGGCCAGAAAATATTTTTTTTTCTCATTAAAAGGATTCAAAATATGGTGTCTATGTACCAAAATGATTGTCCCTATTAACTTATTATATCTAAAGCACAGTATACTGTCCTCTGGTGGATTTGATTAAAATAGCATTGGTAAAAAAAAGCTTGGAACTGTTGTCAAAAACAACCATATTTATCGAAAAACAAATTACGCCACGATCGTATCACAACAAAAACAACTCATCAACATCCTGTTTGTGAGCAGAATGCAGCTCATAAACAACTTAAAAGGGATGACGGTGGTGATTTTAGCAGTAGTCTCAATGAGCAGTCAGAGCTACCTGAAATGACTCACACATCACAGGCACGAGAACTTTGGGTTTGGGACATGAGTGCTGATTAATGCATGTTTGGTTAAGGCTTAAAGAGCTTCCTGCTCTGTTCTTCCTCTAATGCAAAAAAAAAAAGTAAAATCAGGGTAGATGGAGGGAAGAGAGTTGGAGTGGTTTGGTATTTGGTATTTTATTAGGATCCCCATTAGCTGTTGCAAAAAAGCAGCAGCTACTCTTCATGGGGTCCACACAAAACATAATACAGAACGACATATTACAGAACATCATTAGACAAGAACAGCTCAAGGACAGAACGACATACATGTTTAAAAGGCACACGTAGCCTACATATCAATGCATATGAGATGGAAGGAAGGTGAGATGGATCAGGTTATTAAATCAACCTACACTGTAGTGTTTACAAACACTGCAGGAACAAGATCATCCACATGTATCGATCACATTTTTAATAACGCTGTAGAACTTTGTTCTAAAGCTATTGGATGCAGTGATCACAATATAGTGGCTATATCTAGGAAAGCCAAAGTTCCAACAGCTGGGCCTAAAATAGTGTATAAGAGATCATACAAAAGATTTTGCTGTGACTCTTATGTGGATGACGTTAAAAATATTTGTTGGTCTGATGTGATTCATGAGGAGCATCCAGACGCTGCATTTTATGAAATTGCTTCTTCCAATTATTGATAAACATGCACTTGTTAAGAAATGGACTGTTAGAACTGTTAAGGTTCCATGGATTGATGAGGAATTGAAAAACTGTATGGTTGAAAGAGATGGGTCTAAAGGGGTGGCTAATGAGTCTGGCTGGACATATGACTGGCTTACTTACTGCAAATTGAGAAATGATGTGACTAAACTCAACCAAAAAAATAAACTTTATTATGAAGCCAAGATCAATAATATAAAGAATGACGGGGAAAAAATGTCGGAGTACTTTAAATTAAATGATGAGCAGAAAGACAAAATTAACTCCATCTTTCATCGAATCAGATGGCTTATTCATCACAAAACCATTTGATGTTGCCAATTATTTCAATGATTATTTCATTGACAAAGTGGGCAAACTTAGGCAGGAAATGCCCACGACAAACAGTGAGCAATTATATTCAGGCATTTAAAAAAAAAAAAAATCTAACAATGAAAGGGAAGCAGTGCAAGTTTGAATTTTATAAAGTTAGTGTGGGAGAGGGAAAAATTATTGTTAACGATCAATAATGACAAACCTCCTGGCATTGACAACTTAGATGGAAAACTACTGAGGATGGTAGCTGACTATAGCCACTCCTATCTGTCATATCTTTAATCTGATCCTAGAGGAAAGGCTTTGTCCTCAGGCCTGGAGGGAAGCCAAAGTAATTCCGCTACCAAAGAGTGTTAAAGCAGACTTTACTGGTTCTAACAGCAGACCAATCAGCTTGCTGCCAGCTCTTAGCAAACTGTTGGAAAAAAAGTGTCTTTGGCCAAATACAATGCTATTTCTCTGTAAACAAATTAACAGACTTTCAGCATGCTTATAGAGAAGGGCATTCAACATGCACTGCACTGACACAAATGACTGATGATTGGTTGAAAGATATTGATAATAAGAAGATTGTGGGAGCTGTACTGTTCGATTTCAGTGCAGCCTTTGATATTATTGACCATAACCTGCTGTTGAAAACTTAAGTGCTATGGCTTTTCAACCTCTGTCATATTGTGGATTCAGAACTTTCTTTAATGGAAGCTTCTCAAATGTCAAACATGTAAAGTGTGGTGTACCACAGGGCAGCTCTTTAGGCCCTCTACTCTTTTCTATTTTTACCAATGACCTGCCACTGGAATTAAACCAAGCATGTGTGTCCATGTATGCTGCTGATTCAACCATATACGCATCAACAACCACAGTTAATGAAGTCACTAAAATTCTTAACAAAGAGTTGCAGTCAGTTTTGGAATGGGTGGCCAGTAATAAACTGGTCCTGAACATCTCTAAAACTAAGAGGATTGTATTTGGTACAAATCATTCCTTAAGTGCTAGACCTCAGCTGAATCTGGTAATAAATGGTGTGGCTGTTGAACAAGTTGAGACTAAATTACTTGACCTTACTTTAGATTGCAAACTGTCATTGTCAAAACATATAGATTCAATGGTTGCAAAGATTGGGAGAGGTCTAGCTGTAATAAAGAGATGCTCTGCTTTTTTAACACCACACTCCAAAAAGCATGTTCTGCAGGCTGTAGTTTTGTCTAACCTTGATTATTTCCAGTCGTGTGGTCCAGTGCGGCAAGGAAAGATCTAGTTAAGCTGGAGCTGGCCCAGAACAGAGCGGCACGTTTCACTCTTAATTGTAATCAGAGGGCTGATATAAATACTACGCATGTCTCTCTTGGCTAAGAGTTGAGGAGAGACTGACTGCATCACTTCTTTTTATAAGAAATATTAAATGTGTTGAAAATCCCAAATTGTTTGCATAGTCAACTTACACACAGCTCTGACACACACAAACTTATCCCACCAGACATGCCACCAGGGGTCTTTTCATAGTCCCCAAATCCAGAACAAACTCAAAACGTACAGTATTATATAGAGCCCTTATTGCATGGAATTTCCTTCCATCTCATATTGCTCAAATAAACAGCAAACCTTGTTTCAAAAAACAGATAAAGAAACACCTCACGGCACAAAGCCTCTGCCCTATTTGACCTAGATAGTTTGTGTGGCCCCCCGTACGGAGAAAATAAAATAATATATAATTTAAAAAAAATGTATGCATTCACTAAGTCGCTCTGGATAAGAGAGTCTGCTAAATGACTAAAATGTAAATGTGTGTATGCATTGATATGTAGGCTACGTGTGCCTTTTTAAAAATGGATGTATGTAGTTCTGTCCTTTAGCTGTTCTGATGATGTTCTGTATTATGTAATTCTGTATTATGTTTCATGTTTTGCGTGGACCCCAGGAAGAGTAGCTGCCGATGGGGATCCTAATAAAATACCAAATACTGCCGGCTTTGGTCTTTGTCATGGTAGCTAGCAACGTAGGTTATGCTGTATCTCCTCGCAGTTCCAGACAGGGAAGGTGACGTGGAAAACTGCAAATAACAAACAGCCACAAACCCGGGACAATCTGCGGTCCCAGCAGTTGGCTGGGACTGCGTTCTAGAAAACCTTGCTAGCTTGATATGCAGCTAGCTAGCAGCTAGGCTAGCTGCGACGCCAAATAGCTCCTCAGACCCTTGGTCGGCAGGATCACTGGAAAGAGACAAGCAGTACCAGCAACTGCGTCGTGTGATTCCAAACTATGACGCTAGATAGCTACCAAGAACTTGTGACAGTTGGCAAAGACGCTACTACCACCATTATTTATTTAAATGCTATTTCTATCCCTTTTTCTCCCCAATTCCGTGGTATCCAATTGGTCGTTATAATCTTGTCCCATCGCTGCAACTCCCGTACGGACTCGGGAAAGGCAAAGGTCGAGAGCCATGCATCCTCCGAAACACAACCCAAACAAGCCGCACTGCTTTTTGTCACAATGCCCGCATAGCCCAGAAGCCAGCCACACCAATGTGTGGGGAAACACAAGAGCCGCTAGAGCGTGATGATACAAGGACATCTCGGCCAATTGTGCGCCGCCCCATGGGTCTCTATGGTCGCGGCCGGCTGCGACAGAGCCTGGACTCGAACCAGGATCTCTAGTGGCACAGCTAGCACAGCGAGGTAGTGCCTTAGACCACTGCGCCACTCGGGAAAACGGTCACATTATATTAAATAATTTACAACATCTAAATGAACAACAACCAGTGGAGGCTGGTGGGAGGAGCTATAGGAGGACAGGCTCATTGTAATAGCTGGAAAGGAATAGATGGAACGAGTCAAATGTGGTTTCTATATGTTTAATACCGTTCCATTTATTCCATTCCAACCATTACAATGAGCCCGTCCTCCTATAGCTCATCCCACCAGCCTCCTCTGAATGAACGCATACAGTATGCTTTACATCCACAACACTATGCTCTTACCCAGGTCGGCGATGCAGCACTGGCCGTTCTTGTTGACGAGTATGTTTTTGCTTTTGAGGTCTCGGTGGGCGATGGCCGGCTTGCCCTGGGTGCCGAAGATCTCCACGTGGAGGTGTGCCAGGCCGCTGGCGATGGACAAAGCCATGCGCAGACAGCTGGCTGTGTCTAGGGTGCTCAGCTGCAGGTAGTCGTACAGTGAGCCCATCTCGTGGAAGTGGGTGATTAGCCACAGCTGTGTACTCGAGTTTCGGGAAGTCATGTCCGAAGCGATGAAGCCTGCAGTCCAGGACGCACACAGACCGACAGACACACATTAGAGCTCAGGGAAAAGCTGGGAAAGGTATTTCTTCAAAATTCAATATGACAGACATTTTTTCACTAAAATAAAAACATTGCCAGACAGATGGGGTGAATCCTAACTCCCACAGGTTAAATGTTCACTTAGTCTTCCATTGACACCAATGCAGGACTAGGTAAAAAAAAAAAAAAAAAAATCCACTTGAGTGGGAGTTTGGATTTGCCTCATATAGACCAGCTCCTGTCAGACAGGGTTGCCCAGAGCATATCTGGAGGTATGTACCCAGGATGTTCTCATGCCTCAGCAGCACTGTGTTGTAGATCTCAGTCTCTCTGAACCAGGACTTCTCATCTCTGGAGGAGAAGATCTTCACGGCCACACTCTCCCCCTGCCACTGGCCTCGCCAAACCTCACCGTAGCGCCCCTTACCTATAGTGGGGGAAACAGGGGAGAGATGAGAAAACAGCAGACATTCTCAAGTCCTGCATTTGTAAGTAATGTTTTCGAGCAGAAGTGCTGACCTAGGATCAGTTTTAGATCATAATTATATTAAAATGATATGGACAGGGGTGATCTGATCCTAGATCAGCACTTTGAGATGCTTTGGGAATACAGATCTGGCCTCAAATGACATTCATCAAATACAGTGGAAAAATACCAACCCGTCAAACTACAACAGGAATACCCCCAATGTTCCCTCCCAACTCAAAAGTCTGATAATCTCTGTACATAGAGATTGTTTTGCTGATTGTATTGGTTTTATCAAGGCAGTGTTACACAAAACTGCAGACCATTAGTTAATGGAACAACACAGTACCTTTATTTTGGTCATCTCACTCAACTTGACCATTTGCATGAACTACATCTATTAACAATATCCCCATTTGACACGAAACCAAACATGTTTGTTTAAAATATTTTTGTTGGTAGTTACTTTGGCTATCTGGCCAGGTTTCAGACCGAGCTGTAAGAAAACTGAGAACACTTCCAAAAAAAGAATAGTAAGAAAACTCCCAGGGTCAGGGAAGAGCACAGGCTCTGTTTTCCAAAACAAATCTGCTCCTAAGGTGCTTCACTTTAAGATGTCTTAAAGGGGCATTTTACTCCAAAACCATGCATACAATGGATTCCCTGAGCCTAAACATACACCTCAGTTACTGAACAAAGAGAGAACAGACTGTATTGGATACTGACCCACACACTCGTTGAGTGTGATTTGCCGGGCGACGGTTCTCTGAACTAGGAAGGGGAGTCCGGAGCCGCTTCCCGACGTGCACGAATGATCCAGCAAATCCTGAGAGAAGGGGAGGGACAGCCAATAAATGAACAGCATCCAGAGGGATCAGATCAGCCGGTAGTCCCTAGATAAAGAAGGTGTCCCAGCCCCGGACATAGCAGAGCATCTGGGATTCATTGGAGCGGGAGTTGCTTATACTGCTATCTTGCCGTCTCTCTGTCTGGTTAGTGTCCACGCTGCAGAGACGTCTGTCAAATCAAATTTTATTTGTCACATGCTTCGTAAAACAACATGTGTAGCCTAACAGTGAAATGCTTACTTACAGGCCCTTCCAAACAATTGAGGATTTAAAAAATAATAATAATAGTAACACAAGGAATAAGTACACAATGTGTGTGCGTGTAAGATTGCTTAACAGTTAACCAAATAGCTACCCAGACTATCTGCATTGACCCTTTTTGCACTAACTCTTCACATATACTCCTGCTACTGCCTATTATCTATCCTGTTGCCTAGAAACTTTATCCCTACCTATATGTACATATCCACATCAATTACCTCGTACCCCTGCACATCAACTCTACTGGTATCCTGTGTGTGTGTGTGTGTGTGTGTGTGTGTGTGTATGTGTATGTGTATATATACACACACACACACAGGATACCAGTAGAGTTGATGTGCAGGGGTACGAGGTAATTGATGTGGATATGTACATATAGGTAGGGATAAAGTTTCTAGGCAACAGGATAGATAATAGGCAGTAGCAGGAGTATATGTGAAGAGTTAGTGCAAAAAGGGTCTATGCAGATAGTCTGGGTAGCTATTTGGTTAACTGTTAAGCAATCTTATGGCTTGGGGGTAAAAGCTGTTCAGGGTCCTTCCTGTTGGTTGGTTGGGTCTGTCTGTGTCTGGCCTCCCTGGAACAGCAGAGGGTCCTCTGCTTGGTAAACAACAGCAGTCCCTGGTGATTAGTGAGCTGAGGGGGCTGATAGATGTGATGTAATCCCAGCCCTAGACTCCAAACAGGCACAATGCTGCTAAGCCTTTAATGTGCATCTCATCTCCAGGCTCCTGCAGGGCACCATGACTGACACAAGGGGGCAGTGTTCAGCAACTCCAAATTTGGCTGAGAAAAACACTAACAAGCAGAGAGGACTAAAATGGAAACATTTAATAGATAGATACTTAATGCATAAAACAACAGCTGTGTGAATGCGAGTAAAGGAAAGGAATGCTAAATGGAAGCTGTAAATCCAAATGAGAACTCATTTTGTTGTGAGTTTAACATCCCTGTTTGGTGGGAGGGCAGATCTGGGCTGTTCGGTAGAAGGGGGTAGGGGAGAGAGGAGTGGGGAAAAATTCAGCCACAGCATTATCATAATCACCACAGACTTAGGCACCCAGGGAGACCTGCATGTGTTTTAAGGAAATGTGTTTACATGTTTGACTGCCACCACTGCGCCTAATAACTTTCCTCTGGGTGCTGCCAAGCACTTTTTAATTACACTGAAACAAACATTCTGCGGCAGCATATTTTGGGTTTCCGTTGCCAAGTACTGTGATGGGTTTGGAAATAGCTTGAAACAGATCCAAAAATCAGCAATTCCTCTAGCACACCCCAGCCCAGTGTTTTCTGGGATACTGGTCAGTGGTCACGCTTTGCTGTAAACACTAGGCGTGTTTAGTGATATACTTAAAGTTTTTAATTCAATTTATGGGATTTTCTTGAGGTGGGTAAATTGCTGAAGTTAATCAAACAAACGCTGATTACAGTTGCGAGCTCAAAGCATTCTTTCACTACAGTACGGAAAAATTCTACAAAACGAGCAATTTTGTTGAAAACATGTGTATCCGTGATAGGCTCAATTTGCTCTGGTAAAACAAGATGCCCATTTTCCATCACAGTGGTAGAAGAAATACTTTCATTCCCAATTGAGAGGGCAGAAAATGAATCCCAGCACGGTTGATATAAGCCTACTACATGAACACCCAGGAACATGGAGTGCATGACTACCTAGCACGCACTCTAGTCTAGTGCACACAAAAATGCTCTTTGGGCTCAACATAGCTTGAGAGTCCATAAATGTTTTCAGTGCTGTACTGTGTGGACTAACCACTCAAACCACAGCTCCCCACCCAGCCCATCCCAGACCTTGGCCCATATTAAAGCCTCTCAGAGTAGAGTGCTGATCTAGGATCAGTTCACTTTTAGATCATAATGATATTACATTATTATGGACAGGCAGGACCTGATCCTTGTAAAGCTCTCCTACTCTGAAATGCTGATAATATGGGCCCCTGGTATGGTATGGTGCAGTATGATCATGTCCTGCTCACCGCAAGTGTGCTATCCCCCACGTTGGAGGCTATGAGTCCGTCTATGGTGCCGTACTCCGCCTCCCGGGCCGTCAGCCTCTCCATCTGGTTCTGGTGGATCCGCCTGAACACCAGGATGGCGATGCCTGAGAGGACGATGAGCACGATGACCGGAGCCACGATGACGATAGCCAGTGTAGTCAAGCTGTAGTTGGGAAGCTCGCCTGCTACGAGGAGAAGAAAGGGGTTTAAGTTAATTTGAACATCTTGGTACATACAGTCAAACGTTTGGACACATGCTCATTCATGGGTTTTTCTTTATTTTTACTATTTTCTACATTGTAGAATAATAGCGAAGACATCAGAACTATGAAATACCACGTATGGAATCATGTAGTAACCAAAAAAAGTGTTAAACATATATATTACATTTGAGATTCTTCAAAGTAGCCACCCTTTGCCTTGATGACAACTTTGCACACTATTGGCATTCTCTCAACCAGCTTCATGAGGTTGTCACCTAGAATGCATTTCAATTAACAGGCTTGCCTTGTTAACTTGTGGAATTTCTTTCGTTCTTAATGTGCTTGAGCCAATCAGTTGCGTTGTGACAAGGTAGGGGTGGTGTACAGAAGATAGCCCTATTTGGTAAAAGACCAAGTCCATATTAAGGCAAGAACAGCTCAAATAAGCAAAGAGAAATGACAGTCCATCATCACTTTAAGACATGAAGTTCAGTCAATCTGGAAAATTTCAAGAACTTTGAAAGATTCTTCAAGTGCAGATGCAAAAACCTATCAAGCGCTGTGATTAAACTAGTTCTCATGAGGGCCGCCACAGGAAAGGAAGACCCAGAGTTACCTCTGCTGCAGAGGATAAGTTTATTAGAGTTACCAGCTTCAGAAGTTGCAGCTCAAATAAATTCTTCAGAGTTCAAGTAACAGACACATCTCAATATCAACTGTTCAGTTGATATTGCTGCAAAGAAAATACTACTAAAGAACACCAACAAGATGAAGAGACTCGCTTGGGCCAAGAAACACGAGCAACGGACATTTGGTGGATGAGTTTAGTCTGATGAGTCCAAATTTGAGATTTTTGGTTCCAACTGCTGTGTCTTTGTGAGACTTAGAGTAGGTGAACAGAATCTCTGCATGTGTGGTTCCCACCGTGAAGCATGGAGGTGGTGGTGTGCTGGTGCTTTGCTGGTGACACTGTCAGTGATTTATTTAGAATACAAAGCACACTTAACCAGCATGGCTCGTGTTTGTTATATTGTTCGATGTCCCGTTTATTATTAAACTCACCACCTGCACTTGCTTTCCGACTCCCAGCGTATACGTTACACTAACAGTTTATCAAAATGTTAAGCTAAACGTTCTGAAATGTTGCATCGGCCTCATTGCGTAAAACAATTTTGTATCTATCTCATCCCACAACTGTCCCAGACTATGTTTGGAATATTTTTTGCTCGCACAGAATAAGTCAACTTTGGTATTATGGGTGCTAGGACATTTACATAGGAATTATCATGATTATATTTAGCCCAAGGGCACAACGGCCATTGACCGCAAAAATCCTGGATTTTTTGGGGGTGCATGACGGCCACAAAAAGGGGATATCGACGGGAAATTTGAGGCATTATCAAGTGCTTGTCAAATTGTGAATAAGAGACTGGTGTGTACAGCCTGCGCAAACTCACGTCTTTCAATTTATAAAAAAATCAAAACATATCGCCCAACGTTTTTAGAACAACTAAAGTTACATTAATAACTCTAAATTAACCATATAGGAATACCCATTTCTTTTTTAACCGCTCAACACAGAATAGCCTCGTGCGCACTCCTTCAAATCGTTTGGAGAAAATATCCTTTATTTTATTCAGCTTTGTTCAATTGTATTCTTCATACTATGCCACAGAATTCTAAGAAAATCTTGTCTGCTAAATTAACTAGTGTAGCCCACAGGCATATGGCATAGCCAGATCAGGACCTTACATAAGGATAACTCAGAGTATGCCATTTTGTTCTTCTGAAAAATACTACAAAAAAGGTATGCATCAGTGGCTTATGGAAGCCAGGAGATAATAAATGTGTTTGTTAATTAAGGGTCAATAATTAGATTGACAAATCACTGTCTCACAGAATTTCGTGACTGCCACAGCAGTGGAAACGTGTTCTCTGTAGTGATGAATCACGCTTCACCATCATACCAGGAGAATGCCACCTGCCCCAATGCATAGTGTCAACTGTAAAGTTTGGTGGTGGAGGCATAATGGTTTGGGGATGTTTTTCATGGTTCGAGATAGGCCTCTTAGTTCCAGTGAAGGAAATCTTAATGCTAGGGTATACAATGACATTCTAGACGATTCTGTGTCCTGAACTTAGCGACAAGAGTTTGGGGAAGGCCCTTTCCTGCTTCAGCATGGCGAGGTCCATACAGAAACAAAGCGAGGTCTGTACAGAAATGGTTTGTTGAGATCGGTGTGGAAGAACTCATTCCAAAATCATTAGCTTTAATATGAAATTGGTACCCCATTTGCTGCTAAAACAGCCTCCGCTTCTGCACTGAGTGGTCCCATTCTGTGAGCTTGTGGGGCCTACCACTACGCGATTGAGCCGTTGTTGCTCCTAGATGTTTCCACTTCACAATAACAGCACTTAGTTGACTGGGGCAGTTCTAGCATCCAGAAATGTTACGAGCTGACTTATTGGAAAGGTGGAATCCTATGACGGTGCAATGTTGAAAGTCACAGAGCTCTTCAGTAAGGCCGTTATAGTGACAATATTTGTCTATGGAGATTGTTGTATAAAATCGAGCACACAGCCATGCAGTCACAATGTGTGTGGCTGAAATAGCCAAATCCACTAATTTGAAGTGGTGTCCACACACACACACACACACACACACACGTACAGTTGAAGTCAGAAGTTCAGTTTCACAATTCCTGACATTTAATCCAAGTAAAAATTCCCTGTCTTAGGTCAGTTAGGATCACCACTATTTTAAGAATGTAAAATGTCAAAATAATAGTAGAGAGAATTATTTATTTCAGCTTTTATTTCTTTCATCCCATTCCCAGTAGGTCAGAAGTTTACATACACTCAATTAGTATTTGGTATCATTGCCTTTAAATTGTTTAACTTGGGTCAAACGTTTCAGGTAGGCTTCCACAAGCTTCCCACAATAAGTTGGGTGAATTTTGGCCCATTCCTCCTGACAAAGCTGGTGTAACTGAGTCAGGTTTGTAGGCCTCCTTGCTCACATGCTTTTTCAGTTCAGCCCACACATTTTCTATAGGATTGAGGTCAGGGCTTTGTGATGGCCACTCCAATACCTTGACTTTGTTGTCCTTAAGCCATTTTGCCACAACTTTGGAAGTATGCTTGGGGTCATTGTCCATTTGGAAGACGCATTTGCGGCCAAGCTTTAAATTCCTGACTGATGTCTTGAGATGTTGCTTCAATATATCCACATCATTTTCCTGCCTCATAATGCCATCTATTTTGGGAAGTGCACCAGTCCCTCCTGCAGCAAAGCACCCCCACAAAATGATGCTGCCACCCCCGTGCTTCACGGTTGGGATGGTGTTCCTCGGCTTGCAAGCATCCCCCTTTTTCCTACAAACGTAACGATGGGCATTATGGCCAAACAGTTCTATTTTTGTTTCATCAGACCAGAGGACATTTCTCCAAAAAGTATGATCTTTGTCCCCATGTGCAGTTGCAAACCGAAGTCTGGCTTTTTTATGGCGGTTTTGGAGCAGTGGCTTCTTCCTTGCTGAGCGGCCTTTCAGGTTATGTCGATATAAGACTTGTTTTACTGTGGATATAGATACTTTTGTACCTGTTTCCTCTAGCATCTACACAAGGTCCTTTGCTGTTGTTCTGGGATTGATTTGCACTTTTCGCACCAAAGTACATTCATCTCTAGGAGACAGAACGCGTCTCCTTCCTGAGCGGTATGACGGCTGCGTGGTCCCATGGTGTTTATACTTGCGTACTATTGTTTGTACAGCTGGACGTGGTACCTTCAGGCGTTTGGAAATTGCTCCCAAGGATGAACCAGACTTGTGGAGGTCTACAATTTTCTTTCTGAGGTCTTGGCTGATTTCTTTTGATTTTCCCATGATGTCAAACAAAGAGGCACTGACTTTGAAGGTAGGCCTTGAAATACATCCACAGGTACACCTCCAATTGACTCAAATGATGTCAATTAGCTTATCAGAAGCTTCTAAAGCCATGACATCATTTTCTGGAATTTTCCAAGCTGTTTAAAAAAGGCACAGTCAACTTAGTGTACGTAAACTTCTGACCCACTGGAAATGTGTTACAGCGAATTATAAGCTAAATAATCTGTCTGTAAACAATTGTGGAGTGGTTGAAAAATGTGTTTTAATGACTCCAACCTAAGTATGTAAACTCCCAACTGCAAATGTATATGCAAAAAAAGAAACGTCCTCTCACTGTCAACTAGTTTGATTTTCAACAAACTTAGCATTAGGTTCAACAACAGACATAAACTGAACAAGTTACACAGACATGTGACGAACAGAAATGGAACAATGTGTCCCTGAACAAAGGTGGATCAAAATCAAAAGTCAGTCAGTATCTGGTGTGGCCACCAGCTGCATTAAGTACCGCAGTGCATCTCCTTTTCATGGACTGCACCAGATTTGTCAGTTCTTGCTGTGAGATGTTACCCCACTCTTCCACCAAGGCACCTGCAAGTTCCCGGACATTTCTGGGGGGGAATGGCCCTAGCTCTCACCCTCCGATCCAACAGGTCCCAGGCGTGCTCAATGGGATTGAGATCCGGGCTCTTCGTTGGCAATGGCAGAACACTGACATTCCTGTCTTGCAGGAAATCACGCACAGATAGAGCAGTATGGCTGGTGGCATTGTCATGCTGGAGGGTCATGTCGGGATGAGCCTGCAGGAAGGGTACCACATATGTCTTCCCTGTAATGCACAGCGTTGAGATTGCCTGCAATGACAACAAGCTCAGTCCGATGATGCGAAACACCGACCCAGACGGACCCTCCACCGCCAAATCGATCCCACTCCAGAGTACAGGCCTCGGTGTAACGCTCATTCCTTCGACAATAAACGCAAATCTGACCATCACCCCTGGTGAGACAAAACTGCGACTCGTCAGTGAAGAGCACTTTTTGCCAGTCCTGTCTGGTCCAGCAACAGTGGGTTTGTGCCCATAGGCGATGTTGTTACCGGTGATGTCTGGTGAGGATCTGCCTTACAACAGGCCTACAAGCCCTCAGTCCAGCCTCTCTCAGCCTATTGCGGACAGTCTGAGCACTGATGGAGGGATTGTGCGTTCCTGGTGTAACTCAGGCAGTTGTTGCCCTCCTGTACCTGTCCCGCAGGTGTGATATTCGGATGTACCGATCCTGTGCAGGTGTTGTTACACATGGTCTGCCACTGCGAGGACGATCAGCTGTCCGTCCTGTAGCGCTGTCTTAGGTGTCTCACAGTACGGACATTTCAATTTATTGCCCTGGCCACATCTGCAGTCCTCCTGCCTCCTTGCAGCATGCCTAAGGCACGTTCACGCAGATGAGCAGGGACCCTGGGCAGCTTTATTTTGGTGTTTTTCAGAGTCAGTAGAAAGGCGTCTTTAGTGTCCTAAGTTTTCAGAACTGTGACCTTAATTGCCTACCGGCTATAAGCTGTTTGTGTCTTAACGACCGTTCCACAGGTGCATGTTCATTAAATGTTTATGGCAAACAATGCTTAAACCCTTCACAATGGATGATCTGTGAAGTAATTTTTACGAATGATCTTTGAGATACAGGGTCCTGAAAAAGGGACACACACACACACACACTTTTTTTTTTTACTGGGGATAAGAGAGTAGAGTCATTGAGGTTCATAGAACAGAGTTGGGTGACCACAGCTATACGATGCATTCAGGTTGTGTCCCAAATGGCACCCTATTCCCTAGTAAACTAACCTTTGGGTCCTGGTCCAAAGGAGTGGACCACGTAGGGCAGTGTTTCCCCAACTCCAATCATCAAGTACCCCCCAAAAAATACACATTTTTATTGCGGTCCCAGACAATTCAACTTGTCAACTAATCATCAAGCGCTTGAGTTGAATGAGGTGTGTTTGTCCGGGGATAAAATGTATACTGTTGGGGGTACTTGTGGAACGGATGTGGGAACCACTGACGTAGGGAATAGGGTGCCAATTGGGACGCATCTCAGTGTCATCTCTGTTCTGCTTTTCCCTAGAGCTCTGTGTCAAACCACGCTGACAATCTCAGAGAGGACAGAGGAAGTAGACCGTGACTAAGCAATATTCAAACGTCCGTCTCTTTTCTCAGACTCGCCCCTCTGCTATAGAGGTACTCAGGGTGTAACCGCCACATAGACCCTGAAAAGCAAACCAATAGATGGCCGTGCAGCAAACGGCTATGGCAGACAATTTCACACACCCTGGCGTGGTGCCCTTGCTGGAGAATGGCCAAGTGGATGGAATGAGCCTCCCTTGGACCTTAAACGCGGGCGGAACTAACCCATATAGACAGTTACAGACAATCCTAATTGGAAAAGAGGAAACCTAGTCTTGTTTGCACTTGGCCTGACAATAAGGCTCATCTGGCTGAGCATCATGAATGGGTAAGAAAAGTATATCCCAAAGAAAATCACAGCGCCTCGTCACCATTGGTTTAGCACCTGCCTGTGAACCGTGTCAGTGAATCCATTACAGACAGCAGATCACCGAGAGCATATGGCACAAAAATGTTTTCGTTTTCCTGGCATGAATAACCTTGGTTTGAATGCAAATGTGCATCACACAGATCTCTCATTAGAATAGGGATGCATATAAATGAATGTGAGCCATTCATTGTGTGTCCCAAATGGCACCCTATTCCCTATATAGTGCACTACTTAGGGAATATGGTTCCATTTGGGACGCATATGTATTTATTTACCTATGACAGGCAGCTCCACTGTGATATTCATGTTACACAGGTGGCCCTGGCAGCACTCCACGATCTGGTCGCGGGAGGGCGGCGTCTTGCAGGTCATTCTGCTCTGCTCGTACACCTTGAAGCAGCCCTTCTGGAAGACCAGGCCTCCGTCGCTGACCGTTAGACTGGAGAAGCAGTGCTGGCCTATACAGCGCCACCCGGTGGCACACGAGCGCCCCTCGCACACACACTCGTGCTCGCCGGCAGACTTCACTTTATCCTCTATACAGGTAACAGAAAGACAGTAGGGTGAAGCTGCCCCTAGACGCTGATCCTGGGTCAGTTTAGAAATTTCCCCACTAATGGTTAGATCTGTACTTAGGGCAAGCTTCACCCAGGGGCAAGTTATTCCCCATGCTAACATTTGCTTTCCTGTGTGTAAACCAAATAAATGTAAAAGAAACACTATATAGCCTCCAAAAATATAACAATGATGATACCATGGATGGTCAGTCCTTGCAGCCTATAGCTCTGTCTATGAATTTGAGAGTGGTAACATGTCTCGAGCCCCATCCCTCAGCTTTTTACCGAAACAGGGGCAGGGGACCTCTGTTATTGTTTCAACTGCCGATTGCTGCTTTCATGCATATCTGCATCACTAATTAAATCTAAATGAATTACGAAACACAAAGTGAGACAGAGCTTCAGTGAGGCCAAGATTATTAAAAAATATATATATAGTAATGATTTCAGTGAAAACAGAGTGGTGGGTTACCTTTCGCCGGTGCTTCCACAGTGATGTTCAGGTTACACAGGTGCCCCTGGCAACACTTGACTATGTGGCTGGGAGAAGGAGGGGTGGCGCAGGTGGCTCTCCCCTGGTCGTCATCCTGAAGGCAGCCCTTCTGGTGAACCACAAACCCGTCGCTGGTCTTCACAGAGGAGAAACACTGCTGGCCCGTACAGCGCTCTCCGCCATCACACGACCGCCCCTCACACACACACTCAATGTCTTGCAAGGCAGGCATCACTTCCTCAACTGTTAAAAAAATAAAAAAAAGAGAGAAAAGAAAAAGGGAGGTGGAGGTCGGAGGTCGGAGAAATCTATGAACGCTTGTAATTCTCATTCGTTGAAGAGAATATAACAAATCTTCTGGTAGTTGGTGTTTATTCACTTATGTACCCAAATGGCCTTCACGCAAATGAACACACTGAATGTAAATGTGTAATTAGCTAAATCTATGTGCAAAGTGGTGACGTGCTGCTTTATCTAGGTCGGTATCGGTAGTGGAAATGTTTGAGTCAGCACATTGCTAGTACTAAGCCTATGTTGACGGCGGGATAAAAGCATGAGCGTGATGAATCCAAATGAGAATAAATGTGTCACCTGTCGCTGGTGTTGCCACTGTGACATTCATGTTGCAAAGGTCGCCATGGCAGCACTCCACCGTCAGGTTATGGGATGGGGGGCTTTCGCAACTTATGGACTCCTCGCTCCGCTCCACAATGCATCCCTTCTGCTGGACGGAAATGGCGTTCTGAACGGAGAGGGCCGAGAAGCACCGCTGACCAAAACACCGGTCTCCTCCGTCGCATGAGGGCCCATCGCACGCACACTCGTAGTCGCTCACGCTCCCCTCATCTGCACAGGAAACACAGTCAGACATGGGACAGAACTGAAAAGGAAACACATTTAACCATCGATAATGGCATACAGTATACTATGTGGACGTTCGGCATTGTGAATATCAGAGTCATATTGTGGTCTTCTTAGTGCAGGAGCTTTTGTATATTCAACCTTCCTCATTTCCTTCTCTCTTTGATTTGAGAGTTTTATCATTTAGCTGCTACACTAAAGCAGATGACGCAGAATAATAAGTATCCCCAGCCAGCCAGTGACAGTGAGAAATCCTCAGTTCTCCCAGAGCTCAGACTGAGAGCCTGTCACTGCAGTTGTTAAAAAAATGCTGCAAGACAGCGGGGGGAGAGGGAGAGAGGCACAGGGACAGAATGAGAGCCAAAACATGCCCTTGACAGAATTTTTTTAACTCACTACACATATTCGGAGCCGTGTACTTGGCCGACTGTATGGGAAATGGTACTGAATGGGTGTAGTCTCTGAAGAGACACCCTAATGTACCCCAATCTCTTTGTTAGTGAGAGTAGCCATGTTTTTTTTTAAGGAGATGTGTCAAAATCTTACCTTTCACGCTGGAAGAGGGCAAAACCAGAAGTATGAAGACCAGGAAAAACATGTCGCCATCTAACATTGTAGACCTGGAAGACAGGGTAGAAGTTCCACCAAATGACATTGGAATAGTGTGTTCACTAAACATGGACCTGCCGGATAGCTTACAATCTATGTACTCAGAAGATTCCCTGACAAGACAAATACATTTATTTGCATCACACAGAAATTGACAAGCAGCTTCTGTATAAATGCCTTTGTTATGTCCACTAAAATGAATTCAAGCCAATGGTGTGACAGGACAAAAGGAAAGAAAGAGATGAAAGTAAAGGATTTAGATCTAAGAGCACCATGACAGAGGGGAATTTTACTGAGAGAAAAAAAGACCTTTCCTTGTTTTCAGTAAAGAGTCAACACCAAGTTTAAAATGCTCAAGTAAAGTGGGTCTCATGCCTTCCTGTTGTCCTGGCAACAAGGCATTGAGTGGCAAGCAATTGGGCGACTAGTGCTCTCCTATTGGCTGAGCTGTACTGTGAGAGAGAGACAGCCTACTTGGCAGCGAGTGGAGCAGACAGACGCAGGAGAAGAACGAGGAGGAGGACGAGATGATCACAGCAGGGAGCCCAAATAGAAACATTTCAAAATGAAGAGGCTGCCTCTAACCCGTCAATATTGCATGTGTCTTTAGGCACAGCGACATAAAATGTACATTTACCTCCGTTTGATTTCGGCTGTGATCTGTCTGACTGATTCAAACAGAGCCCATCGCACTCTAGAGCAACACATCCACACCCCATCAAAATTAGGATGCATGTTTTCCAAACTATTCCTGTACCAAATCCACATTGATAAGATTTGAAGATTGTTGCCGTTGGCCAAAAACTCCCTACAATTCCGCCACCTATTCCCCATGCAGCGTGTTTATGACATACTAAGCCCGGGCAGACCGTTATCTTGGCAGTGTTTGTGTCTGCCCACTGATAAATACCCCAGTGTTTCTCCCAAAGCCTTTGTGCCTGCTCCCAGACATAAATGATTAAGCACGTAATGTTAGCATTACCCCAACTGCGTCTGTATGGCCCTGCTCACACACAGACCACATGTTGCTCCTTTTAATCAGAGCACAAAACAGAGGCTGCCACTGAAAGATAATCATGGGCTCTGTGCAGAGCAGAGCGGGGGTAGGAGGACCGAGGGGGGCACCCAGGGGACACACAAGTATGGCCAGGGGGCAACGAGAGGGCAGAGGGACAGGGGGATAATGCAGCCACATAGTCCAAATTGGCTACGAAAATGTAAGGTTAGGGTATAAGGCATAAGGTTAGCAGTGTGGTTAAGGTTAGGATTAAGTTTCAAATAAGATTTTAAGAAAAATTGTATAAAATGGTCAGGCTTTAGCCATAATGACTTTGTGGCTGTGTCACTAGTGATGACCAGAGAGGGGAGGGCACTGAGGAGGAAAGGAGGGGGGGGGCAGGTGAATAGTGTGCCACCCAAAAAGGAGCGCAGGGTACAGACAGGTAAAGGAGTATTTACACCCAATGGAAAAGCATGATTCGTAGCGCAAGTGATGCAAAGCCGTTTTTCGTCACTAAAAGGGGAAGCTCCTTGTACTACTCTCCGAAATTCCTACGTACTCCGTGCCACATGAAAATTGTAATGTGCCTGATCATTCCTTGCGCAGCCGTGGGTGTAGTGTTGTGTAGGCAACGAAGCGGGTTTTTTTAACCACCAACTCGCTTGGTTCCTTGATCTGATCTACAGTGCCTTCGGAAAGTATTTCAGACCCCTTGACTTTTTCCACATCTTGTTACGATACAGCCTTAGATAAAAGGTCATCCATTTTAGAATATCTACACACAATACCCCATAATGACAAACAGAAAACAGGTTGACATTTTTGCAAATGCATAAAAATAAAAAATACCTTATTCACATAAGTATTCAGACCCTTTGCTATGAGACTTGAAATTGAGCTCAGGTGCATCCTGTTTCCATTGATCATCCTTGAGATGTTTATACAACTTGGATTCCACCTGTGGTAAATTACAGTTGATTGGACATGATTTGGAAAGGCACACACTTGTCTATATAAAAGGTCCCACAGTTGACAGTACATGTCAGAGCAAAAACCAAGCCATGAGGTCGAAGGAATTGTCCATAGAGCTCCGAGACACGATTGTGTTGAGGCACAAAAACATTTCTGCAGCATTGAAGGTCCCCAAGAACAGAATGGATCATTCTTAAATGGAAGAAGTTTGAAACCACCAAGACGTGACGCTTGAGTGCCAAGCGTCACATCTGGAGAAAACCTGGCACCATCCCGACGGTGAAGCATGGTGGTGGCAGCATCATACTGTGCTGATTTTTTTCAGTGGCAGGCACTGGGATAATAGTCAGGATCGAGTCAAAGATGAAAGTAGCAAAGTACAGAGAGATCCTTGATGAAAACCTGCTCAGGACCTCAGACTGGGGCGAAGGTTCACCTTCCAACAGGACAACAACCCTAAGCACACAGCCAAGACAACACAGAAGTGGCTTCGGGACAAGTCTTTGAATGTCCTTGAATGGCTCAGCCAAAGCCCGGACTTGAACCCTATCGAACATCTCTGGAGACCTGAAAATAGCTGTGCCAAGCTTGTAGCGTCATAACCAATAAGACTCAAGGCTGTAATCACTGCCAATGTGCTTCAACAAAGTACTGCGTACTTTTTTTAACATTTGCTAAAAATTTCAACAACAAAAAACGTTTTGCTTTGTCATTATTGGGTATTGTGTGTAGATTGAGGGGGGGGGGGGGGGGGGACGACTATTTAATCCATTTTAGAATACGGCTGTAACATAATGTGGGAAAAGTCAAGGGGTCTGAATACTTTCCGAAAGCATCAAAGTAGTCTGTTTTGCATTGACAACCAAATATACTGCTCAAAAAATAAAGGGAACACTTAAACAACACATCCTAGATCTGAATGAAAGAAATAATCTTAAATACTTTTTTCTTTACATAGTTGAATGTGCTGACAACAAAAATCACACAAAAATTATCAATGGAAATCCAATTTATCAACCCATGGAGGTCTGGATTTGGATTCACACTCAAAATTAAAGTTGAAAACCACACTACAGGCTGATCCAACTTTGATGTAATGTCCTTAAAACAAGTCAAAATGAGGCTCAGTAGTGTGTGTGGCCTCCACGTGCCTGTATGACCTCCCTACAACGCCTGAGCATGCTCCTGAGGGATCTCCTCCCAGACCTGGACTAAAGCAGCCGCCAACTCCTGGACAGTCTGTGGTGCAACGTGGCGTTGGTGGATGGAGCGAGACATGATGTCCCAGATGTGCTCAATTGGATTCAGGTCTGGGGAACGGGCGGGCCAGTCCATAGCATCAATGCCTTCCTCTTGCAGGAACTGCTGACACACTCCAGCCACATGAGGTCTAGCATTGTCTTGCATTAGGAGGAACCCAGGGCCAACCGCACCAGCATATGGTCTCACAAGGGGTCTGAGGATCTCATCTCGGTACCTAATGGCAGTCAGGCTACCTCTGGCGAGCACATGGAGGGCTGTGCGGCCCCCCAAAGAAATGCCACCCCACACCATGACTGACCCACCGCCAAACCGGTCATGCTGGAGGATGTTGCAGGTAGCAGAACATTCTCCACGGCGTCTCCAGACTCTGTCACGTGCTCAATTGTGAACCTGCTTTCATCTGTGAAGAGCACAGGGCACCAGTGGCGAATTTTCCAATCTTGGTATTCTCTGGCAAATGCCAAACGTCCTGCACAGTGTTGGACTGTAAGCACAACCCCCACCTGGGGACATCGGGCCCTCATACCACCCTCATGGAGTCTGTTTCTGACCGTTTGAGCGGACACATGCACATTTGTGGCCTGCTGGAGGTCATTTTGCAGGGCTCTTGCAGTGCTCCTCCTGCTCCTCCTTGCACAAAGGCGGAGGTAGCGGTCCTGCTGCTGGGTTGTTGCCCTCCTACGGCCTCCTCCACGTCTCCTGATGTACTGGCCTGTCTCCTGGTAGCGCCTCCATGCTCTGGACACTACGCTGACAGACACAGCAAACCTTCTTGCCACAGCTCGCATTGATGTGCCATCCTGGATGAGCTGCACTACCTGAGCCACTTGTGTGGGTTGTAGACTCCGTCTCATGCTACCACTAGAGTGAAAGCACCGCCAGCATTCAAAAGTGACCAAAACATCAGCCAGGAAGCATAGGAACTGAGAAGTGGTCTGTGGTCCCCACCTGCAGAACCACTCCTTTATTGGGGGTGTCTTGCTAATTGCCTATAATTTCCACCTGTTGTCTATTCCATTTGCACAACAGCATGTGAAATTTATTGTCAATCAGTGTTGCTTCCTAAGTGGACAGTTTGATTTCACAGAAGTGTGATTAACTTGGAGTTACATTGTGTTGTTTAAGTGTTCCCTTTATTTTTTTGAGCAGTGTATAATCTCAGCAACAATAAACCAAACAATGTAGCCTTATTAATCCCCCCCCCCAAAAAAAAAGTATTTTGTTTAGAAGTAATAACTAGTGATTCCAGGCTATTTAGGTAAAAAACAAAAAATGCGAGCCATGTGCTTTTTTCACCTATGACAAAAACATGACATTTTTTGCTGATATGTGAGTGAATACATTCAAGCATCATATTAAAAACTGTGATAATGTTGTAGGTTACACCAGCAAGTGTAATATAGATCTAGTTATAATTCGGATTATTTCACATGGAGACGTGGGAAGCTAATCAACTTCAAAAATCACTTCAAGATTGCTGTCTTGATTTAGCTTGGCATGGAATAAGCAGCCCGTTTTGCATTGATAACCAAATATAATCCAAACAACATCGTAGCCTTATTAGAATCCTCTAACAAGGTATTTTGTTTTAGAAGGGATTACTATGTGATTCTATGCTATTTTGTAAAAACAGCTGTAGGTCGTGTTTCTTTTTTTCCCCCTCCTCCATGACTAAAAATGATATTCTACTTTTAGCTGATATGGAAACGAATACATTGAAGTAGCATATCAAATTGGGATAATGTTGTGTTACACTGACAAGTATACACATATTTGCCGGGGCATATTTTACGTAACTATACATCAGATTATTCACATGGAGACATGGGAAGCTAAAAAGGCTAGCTAGCTTGCTACATTTTTAGTCAGGCTAAAGCTAGCTACTGCTAGCAGCATATAGCAAGGGCAGATTACTTTTGCTTGCTTTCACCACAAATAAGAAGACAAAAAAAAAAAAGGCAGCCATCGCCCCCTTGTGAATGGGAATCTAGGCAGCACGGACCAGCGAGGGTATCATGTTGCCAAAAGGTGGGGGGGTCCCAAAATCCAGGTTGAAAGATTCTAGATTTCCTCCTTATTCAAAATTAATAATAAATAAAGCAACACAATAAAAAGAACAATGAGGTTATATACAGGGGCACTGGTACAGAGTCAGTGTGCAGGGGTACAGGTTATTTGTATATGTAGGTAGGGGTGAAGTGACTAAGCATAGATAATAAACAGCGAGTAGCAGCAGTGTACAAAAGGGATGGGGGGGTGTCTATGTAAATTGTCCGGTGGCGATTTTATGAATTGTTCAGCAGTCTTATGGCTTGGGGGTAGAAGCTGTTGAGGAGCCTCTTGCTCCTAGTCTTGGCGATCCGGTACCGCTTGCCGTGCAGTAGCAGAGAGAACAGTCTATAACTTGGGTGACTGGAGTCTGACAATTTTATGGGCCTTCCTCTGACACCACCTATTATACAGGTCATGGATGGCAGGAAGCTTGGCCCCCCCTTGATGTACTGGGCCGTTCGCACCACCCTCTGTAGCGCCTTACGGTCAGATGCCAAGCAGTTGCCATACAAGGCAGTGATGCAGCCGGTCAGGATGCTCTCAATGGTGCAGATGTAGAACCTTTTGATGATCTGGGGACACGTGCCAAATCTTTTCAGTCTCCTGAGGGGGGAAAAGGTTTTGTTGTGCCCTCTTCATGACTGTCTTGGTATGTTTGGACCATGATAGTTTGTTAGTGATGTGGACACCAAGGAACTTGAAACTCTCGACCCGCTCCACTACAGCCTAGTCGATGTTAATGGGGCCTGTTCGGCCCGCCTTTTCCTGTGGTCCACGATCAGCTCCTTAGTCTTGCTCACATTGAGGAAGAGGTTGTTGTCCTAGCACCACACTGCCAGTTCTCTGACCTCCTCCCTATAGGCTGTCTCATCATTGTCGGTGATCAGGCCTACCACTGTTGTGTCGTCAGCAAACTTAATGATGGTGTTGGAGTCGTGTTTGGCCACGCAGTCGTGGGTGAACAGGGAATACAGGAGGGGACTAAGTACAGACCCCTGATGGGCACCAGTGTTAAGGATCAGCGTGGCAGACGTGTTGTTGCCTACTCTTACCACCTGTGGCGGCACGTCAGGAAGTCCAGGATCCAGTTGCAGAGGGAGGTGTTTAGTCCCAGAGTCCTTAGCTTAGTGATGAGCTTCGTGGGCACTATGGTGTTCTTCTGATTTTGGGTAACTACCAGATTTTTGCAACAAACACCACGGGTGCAGAAGCAGATAGGGGTGGCATAAAATGACACAGATTCCCCCCCCCCCCCCAACACCCTGATACAGGATGTGTCCCTCTAGGCACTTAATATGTCACCTCAATTATCTGCCCAATGCATCTCAGCCACTTCCACTTAATCTGCCAGTAGCCTTTAACTAAAAATGGGGTGTTTCATTTGGTATCTTGTACAAACAAAATGTCACTGTCTGCAGTCTGCCTCCACACAAAGACAAGAACGCAACCCAATTTGAGAGAGGATAGCCTAGCTTTTGAACCGTATCAAAGACAAAACCCTACCGCCATGTTGAGAGGCCAGCTTGCACCAATGCCGGTGATGAATAAAAAGTTGAGTTCGGCAAGGCAGAGTCAGACAGATCTGATGCAGTAGTTTTGCTGAGGGATTAAGATGTGCTCCTCCTGATATTAGACCTCAAAGTTGGAGACAAACAAGGCCAGCAACATCTGCAGAACACATTGAGCAAAACAGAAAGAGCAGTACATTTTTGGAGTTGTGTGCCTGTGCTCCCTCTGTCCCTGCATATTGAAATATCTGGCAGTCTCTTAGCTGCAATGAGTTAACAGAGCCGAGATCCTGACAGGGGTGTGCTGCTTCGCAAACCCCCTGCAATCCCCCACCCCTCAGTCTCAGGGAGGTTAGGCCAGGCAGTTCTTGTTGGCTGCCATTTTCTGTATCTTGGGCTAGAATCTAGTATCACTGTAATAGTCGACCAAGGGAAGGATAAAAAAAACACAAGAGGGGAGATCAAATACAGAGCGCCCTATAAAGTACATAAGCAGGAGATTGGAAGGGGTGGGTGTTGGCAGTGGAAAGGCTTTGCTGAGATGTTGTCTTTGAGGACCAAGTGGGACCAAACAAAAATGTGGCCAAGTTGTGGTCGAGGCAGCTCAAAAAAATGATCAAGTTCCACGCAGTCTTCCTTCTCTCGCAAACGATTCAAAGTCCCTGCTCCTTTTCAAAACCCTACATTTGCATCAAGATGAACATTTCAGTGTTGACTGTTGAGTCTCATGCATACACCAGATATTAGGATTCCTCCTCTTTTACCCAACCATCATGATTCCATCATGTTTGTTTGGTCGGTTGCGATATGCTCAGGTAACGATTGGTGCGATGCATTGTATAACAGTATATTGAGAGAGAGTGAGAGAGAGTGAGAGAGAGTGAGAGTGAGAGAGAGTGAGAGAGTGAGAGAGAGTGAGAGAGTGAGAGAGTGAGAGAGTGAGAGAGTGTGTGTTGCTTGGGCCTGGGAGCCCTGCAGGAGCTGCTGAGTCATCAGGCTGCCGAGCTGGGAGACAGGAGGTGGAATCTGTGTCTGAGCTGGCGCTGGCATAGTTACCATGGCACAAATAGCCCCAGTGCCAGGGGAGCCACAGGGAGAGCTGGGCAGAGCAAGGCACAGCTGACCCAGTCTTGGCCTGCTCCGGGGCCCATGCCTCCCCTCACATGTCCCCATCCCACTCAGAGAGGAGCGCGACACCAGGAACACGCAGATGGCCTGCTCCGAGGTAGATATGGGTGTGACACAGACAGCGCTGGGGGGCAAACTAGCCCTCTGCGAGCTCACCTTGCATTTACACAGCAGACTAACACAGCATATCGAATCAAACACTCCACCAATCTCTGCTCACAGCCAAACAGCCAAGTGAATCAGAGCGAACAAAGTAAAGCAGACATAGATTTGTAGTGTTTATTCGGTTGTTTACAAGACCTGTCTGGAAACTCCAGAGAGAGAACTGAGAATAGTCTGAGTTAAAGATAGGTGCAGCGTACAATAAATAGAAATAGTACTATAGGTTATATGAGGAACAGGAGTATCTCATAACTGCACAACAGATTGCAGCCCATGACTGGTTGTGACATGCCATATACAAGCAAAACGTGCCAATTTCAACCAACAAATTAGATGTTAATGTTTTTTTATTACGATGTACTAGGAGCAGGGGAAGAAAATGGACTTGCTTTCAATTGAACAGCGGTGAAATGCTCCAGTTAAGTTTAAGTGTAGTGCTTAAAAATCAAGAGCAAGGACAGCTTCTGTCTTAGCCAGGCACTGCAGTTTAACTCATCCAATGATTAATCATTGGTTTTGTGTGTTTTTGTTTGGCTTGCATATTCATGCAGCATTTGCACTTCCATTTAGAGACATTACACTTCAAGAATGTGTCATCCTACAACAACAAAAATGCAAACAAAAGAAAATGAACAATCCACAGAGAGAGAGAGACAGACAGAGACAGAGAGCTCTGTAAAAGCTAAGCAGTCGAAAGAATTCCAGGGCCGCAAACAACTCTGCTATGTTAATTAATTACGGCACGCAAGACAGCTAACAACTGGGGGTTGCCATAATCACACTAAATCTGTTCATTGGAAGAAAACATTCATTAAGCTATGGAAATCCTCCTCCACCCTTGCTAGGGGCCTCATCAAATGGGAGATTAAAGAGAAAGTGAAAAGCCCACAGGCAGCCCTCTGTGGCCCCCAGGACCCTACAGTGGCCCATTCTGACCCTGCCATAGCCCTGCCTGGGCTCGCTCTCCAGGGCTTCACTCAGCAGCCGACTCCCTCACAACGTAAGGAATGTAATCAAATGCAAATGGGCCTTTTCTTGTAAACTCACAGTACTGACACTCCTTTCCTGGTAAGAGGTGAGCGCAGCAGGTTTGGTTCAGTGCAGGAAAGGGTCATTTCTGATATAATACACATGCCCCTGTGTGCATCACTCGTAATCTGAGACAAAAGATGTCTTCTCTTTCAGCAGTACTTTTTTTTTTTATACCATCACTCTGTCTTCGACAACGACCAGAGAGACCCTCCTGAAAATTGTCAGACTTGAACGGCCATTTTGTTTCTCCTTAGTCTCAGATGATCCATTCCTCACCGAGTAGAATGAAAGATGTTGGCAGGGACTAATGACATGGTCAAAACAACCTTGTTTACGTTGAAATGACATTGGATTGAGGAGATGGCTACAGGTTTGATCCCATTGAATACAGCAAAGGATCTGAACAAAACACAACCCGGTCGCCTCCGCCTCAACCTCTGACACTTTGTACAGGTGAGATTTGAAAGCAAGAAATGGAACATGTACGATTCACAATCACAGAAGCTCTAAAAATGTACTAAAACCCCAAGCATCAAGTGAATTCCTGAAGAAGAAAAAAAAAGGGTGCTTTGTGCTACAGAGATGAATCACGGGCAATTATTGAAGCACCACGGTGAAGACATTCAAGACGAGAAGTCAGCATATTGATGGACAGAGTATACTGCAACCGGCAGACAGTCACCATGGCACTGCAAAGTTCTCTGTAGGGACCACCATCACAACACTCGACACGGCCAATTCAAACACTGCCTTTATGACCTTTAGCAATGTTTGCAGAAAGTGGAATGCGCAAACACTCTCCCTCTGAATGACCCACCGATAAAGTTCAGTGTGCTAGAGTGACACAGCTCTCCAAGAGCACCTTGATTTGTATCACACAGACCCTCGTTCCACCTCTTCTCCACCGTCAGACCTGATTGGTCACGTCAGACTCCCGGACAAAACATCCAAAGATACTGTAGTTTTGCCTTCGAAGCCCGCAATGTACGGTAGCAATGAGAAGAAGAATCATGGGCGACCTCGCCAAGCACAGAATTTCAATACGTTTCGATTGATTTGATGTCCTGTGGCAGAAAGTGAGCTTTGCCATTGAGGGTGAGCTTAACAAGATCAGTCCAATAGCCACACACATCACCCCCCCCCCCCCCCCCCCCACTCTAGTCCTGCGCGTCTACCTGTCAGATTGAGTCTTCCCCACACTGACTGAGTCCCACACAGCACTACTGCAGCTGGACCATCAGTCACACCCTCCTGTCGATGGAAGCTTTATGACCCGGGTTTGTTTTATATTCCCGAGTGAGAATTCTTCGTAGGAGTGGGACCAACACCCATTCAATTGTTCGTTCAATTACAGAGGATAGGTGACAAGACGTTATAGTTTATCTGCTGGATCTCTGCTCTCATTGATCTTGAAGCATAGGAGCACACAAAAGTTTCACTGTTCAGTAGCATTTTTTTTTTGTGACTGGTTATGTTGTTGAATGATTCGGGAACATAATGTCATTGAGAACAGAGGTAATAGGCGACAGATTTTGGGCTATTTCTAAATGTGTAGAAACCTCCTGTTCTGCCTCAATCCTCAGGTGTTAGCTAGCTTCCGTACAAAGCCATGGAGAGAGATTGAATAACAGCATCACAAAATTGGAAAGGAAGTCCATGAACTGCAGCACACCACAGACGCACATATGTTTGATATTAGCGAGAGTTTAACTAAATGTTAGTCTTAAAGGGATACTTCGGGATTTTTGCAGTGAGGTCCTTTATCTACTTCCCCAGTGTCAAAAGAACTCATGGATGCCATTTTTAATGTCTGTGTCCAGTTTGAAAGTAAGTTCGAGGTGGTTTCCCGAGCCAATGCTAACTAGCGTTAGCGCAATGACTAAGTCTACGGGTATCTTCTAGCAGATAAATAAATCCTAGCAGATAAATACTCAAACTATTTAGAATTTACAAATCTTGCCAAAAATGCCATCTTTGTATCTCTTCAACCATCAGCTTATTACATCACACAAAACCATACACGCCCCACATCTCTAACACTGCTCATTTTAACTTTCCAAACAGACTTGAGTTAAATAAGGGAATCCTTAAAATGTCTAAATGAGGGAATAATTCAATGAACTAAATGAATGTACAATCACACAAATCAAGGGATCGATCAAAACAGAGGTCACTGCTAAATTAGGGAATTGATCACTGTTTAATTCTATTAGTAAACTAAATCCACTTCAAAGCCCAGGAATGGGGAGAGGCAGAGAAACCAAACAGAGCCATAACTTTCCCCCTAACAGCTGAGCGATAAGAGCTCTGAAGCGAGTGAAGCGCTCATAAAATGTGTATTGCAGATGGTCTCCAGTGCAGTCTCAGGGTAGTGGGAGAGAGAGGGGCCAGGAACACTGCGTATCTGTCTGCTTCAGTCTGCGTAGACAGCAGACTCCAGTCTCCTCTCTATTTGCCTTTCACTCACATTTGCAGAGAGAATAGAACTAGAAATCAATAACCCACTGGAGAGCCACCAAAGGAGATCCTGGAAGCACACACACACACACACACACACACACACACACACACGTAGGACCAAAGTCTGTCTGGGGCACAGCCGCTGTCTGACTTCCTGTCTAGCATCAAGCCGACGCTGCAGAGCCAGCTAGGCCCCAGACGACTAGGCTGCACTCATCCTGATATGTTTTGGCTGCACTAGGCTTACGATTATTAAAGGCTCAAGGATTTTGACTAAAAATAACACGTCTTAAAAAGCAGTGGGAAATGGGGGGGGGGGGACAAGCAATGCCACACACATGCTGTGTTCCTCCGCAGCAGCCCCGTCGCATCCACAACTGCCAGGTCCAACACTAATCCAAACAGAAAACTAAAAGTACAACTTACTCGCATGTCAGTGTGCGCCACATAAGGTCAAGAGTGCCAACCTCACAGCTGATGGGTCCTTAAAACCTCATCAGTCTCAGGAAATCCCACAGTGAAAAAGCTCAAATTCACTACTTTCATTCATTCATCTGGCTTTCTCTGCCCTCATATTTAGCCTCACAATTAACTGCTTTACCATTTGCTTTTCAGGACAACCAGGGCTACGAGGAAAACAAAACTATTTTAAATAAAACAGTTGAACTCATGAGTTTTATTGACAAACGTCAAAAAACAAAAATAAGGTCCACCAAGCAAAAACCTGATTAACAAAAATGAATTTAGAAGAATGTTGTAAGTAGAGAAATTGTTTGCTCAGTGGGAAATGAATATCCAAGTGGTCACTGACAACTGTGTGGAGTTTGACAGCAACAATGTGAGCTCATTACAGTAGTATAGGCACATTTTGCTGGGATTTCATATGATCTTCTATGTAGAACTTCTTACCACTCTCTTGTAGCTTGTACGAGTCGTAGAGCAAAACACAGCTCTAGCTCTGCCCCCGTTAACTAACGGTTGGTATTAGCGGACGCAGAAGAAATAGACGAATCCAATGCAACAACCCAGCAGTCTGTAGCTCAAACACACAATGTTTAAAAATGGGTTAGAAATCCAAAACGCGCCGGCGTCAGCGGGACTGAAGGAGATCGCTCGTCTGTCGTTGGAAATCTCCGCCAAGTCCCGCCTCCGTCTCTCTTCCTCCGTCCCTCCGCTCTCTCACACAACCTCTTCTCTGTCACTCCCAGGCTGCTTTGAGACGGAGGCACTTAAACCACCACGCCTGAGCCAGCCCCAGATTCCTGCTCAGACTTGAAGCCCTGCATCTCTGTGCATGGCACAGTCTGCTGTTAATGACAGCGTGTGTAACCTGATCCTCCAGCAGGCCAGCCAGGGCTCCCTCGCTCTGTCTCCGAGCAAGGCAAGCTCTTCCCTTCTCCCCTCTGCTATTGTCTCAGCCCATACTGCCAGCTGTTTCTGACAGCCAAATTACCGTGCACAGGGAAATGATTGCTGTCGGAGGACAATTTTTTTTTCCATCACGCTCTTTCTCTCTCTCGCCTCTGCTTTCTGAAATGCTCAGGCCTCAGTGGGAAAATTATACACTTTGTGGTGCTCTGAAAGAACAGCTGCAGAACGGATCTGCTGAGGAAAGGCCTGCATATCTGCTCCAATGGAAGTGGATACCATGTAATGTGGGAATAATTACTTTGATAATGTCTATGGGAGAGAATTAGAAACCGTCTGTTCAAAACAATTGACATTACAGTATGATGAATCAGAAACGATGTTGAACCCACTAACCCAACATGAACACCTGGCGTTGAAATTGACTTGAACAAAAACATCAGAATAGAGCATTTCTGGTTGCTGTACGCCATTATAAGACCCCAGTTGGTAAAGGCTGCATGAATCAAACAGCCTCGAGATTCGCAGATAATACTCCATAAGTAAAATAAAGTTTTGAAAAAAACTTTAAGGAGCGACAATAAAGGGCAAAATGGTAATATCTACAATCACATACGCAAGATACCATTGCTTTGAGCGCTACTTGAAATTAACTTGACATCTTTACGGAAGAAAGGAGCGCTAAAGCTCTGAGGAGTCTACAATAGATTTCCACAACATGCACTAGTGTCATTGGCCCCAAGCACAATGATTACATTGTCAGGAGGGGACACTGGAGAAAGAGAGCTTATCGGGACGTTATGGGTGAGCAGGCACGAACAAGTCAGACGGACCTTTCACCTCAGCTGAATAGAGTGCGAGCCCTGTCTCCGTCCAGACTGACTGACGTCGCGCTATCTCACCGCCCTCAGCAGACTCCAGTTAACCAACCACTCACAAAGCTCCATTAGTAGGTACAAACTATTATTAACAACGTTCCTCAAAGAAATCAGTTATAGGCACCATTTCTAGCATCGTTTCAGACAGGTCAGAGCTACAGATTCACTTCAATATTGATTCCAACCAAAGAAATGACCAGTGATCAACACTCATTTGTGTATTCCAATCTGTCTAGAAGTCGATTCCATGACCAAATTCACCTGCCAATACACACATCGTGCACATGTGTGACAACGTCAACAGTAGGGCAGTCAACCATCAGCTTCAAAAAGAGACTATTTTCAAGGTTCTGGGCGAGCTGCGAGGCATACCTGCCTCGACTCATTACGACGATCTCACATAGTGGTCGCAACTGTCACCTGATTACTCAGATAGCAGAGAATTCACACATCCTCTTGACTCATTTGAGCATGGAGGCTAACCTTTGAGACTTTATGACACACTGGAGAGACACTGATGCCCATGGGATGCAAGGAGATTGTTTCAGAAGGGAGTAAGGGCCAACTGATAATATTAAAATTCACAGCCAATAACTGACTGACTGTGTGTGTGTAACTTGTGAGAAGTTCACTGAAAAGAGCAGGACCTCTAAATTATGATACCAATGACCTGTAAGTGTTGTATGATGATTAAACAAAAAAATCCTTATCTTTCAAATTAAATATGCACCACATTCAGATGCATCAGTCTGCTTACTTTGCCACGGAAATGCCTTTCAAATCTTTGCCACGTGATAATTTGATCACATTTTTTTTTCTGCGCCTCATTTCCGTGATAGGGTTTGTCTTAAGACGTACTTGTGCAAAACGTAATGAACAAATATTGAATAAGTGCATGCTATATAAAGTGTTCATGTTATGGTAATGTAGCCCAAGTGAGGCCAAAAGTAATTAGTTAGTGTGCTGTCTGTGCACACAAAGTGAACTGTGAACTATCAGGTAGTATTCAATGTGTGCCACAATGTCGTTAAATATTTATAGTTCTTCCCCCTCTCTGGCTACAGGACCATTGTGGTGCTTATTGCCCAGCGTGGGCTTGATGGAGGCACACGATCAAGGAGTGATGCTCCCAACAAAGTCTACATGACAAAAGGAACACTAACAAAATGAAAGAAAATTTCATAAAATTGAGCCTACGAGTGACTGTAACCCCTGAGCATCAAAAAAATCGCCGCCAAACAAATACCCAAATCTAGCCTATATCTTGACATACTTGAGTTAAGGGGAGTTTGCGTTGGTTATTGTGGTAACGTTGATCCTGTCTAGGCTTCTGTAAATAATAAAAATGTTTTCCTCCACAACTGTCTTTATGTATTGTTTCTTGTTTCTCCAGATTGGAAAAAAAGTGACCTAAATAATAGTATATATATATATATATATATATATATATATATATATATATATATATATATATATATATGGCTAATATTTCAACGAGATAAATTAACCTTATCTGGTTGACCTAAAGCGTCGAGAGACTGAATGTGCCACTCACTGCCTTATTAAGCGAGAAAACGACTGTGATAGTGTGCTACATACAAGGCTACATTTGTACTATTTAGGGTCCCCGCAAGTCCAAAGTATAGGCTACGCATAGGACTCTAGCCTACAGGTAGCCGCACATTACTAATAAAATATATAATTCTAAAAACAAACCAAAACAACTTACCTTGCATGTAAAACTTACGAAGTGACTTACTGCACTCGTCAGGCTATTCTGTTATATCCCGAAAATTCACCGACAATAGCCTATTTGTTTTGTTTCTTAAATGCAAGACTCCGGTTTCAGCCGACATTGCCCTACTTCGGCTTCGATACTATGTTACAATACAACGAATGTTCATAATCCAAAGTGATGAACAATTGCAGTCAGTAACTTCGCCAGCGTTCCATAAGCTTTGGTGTTCTTCACTCGATATACGAACGGTAAGAACCAACCCCTAGGCGGATATTTCATGTAGCAGAGCTAGGCTACGGCAAATCCTAGGAGGAAGTAGCCTGCAACTCACTGTAATAAAAGGACGATTACCACATCATTTCCTCTGCGCATATTCCCACACCAGCCACCTGGGGAGGCGGTCATCTATGATATTTGAATTTGAAATGTATACATTTTCAGTCATCTGATTTGAAAAACATGCATGTTAGGAAAATATTATAGTCTATGTAATAGTGTTCAACAAATTCTAATCCTTGAGACCTACAGTCAAGAGCAAAAAATCCCTGAATAGCCATACGCTATGTTATAAAATACAAGGAGCCGTAATATAAAACCAAACTTAGTCTTTTCAAATCGAGTTAGATCAGTGTGGAAGCTCATTCCTGCAAGCAAAAATAAATACATCTGATTACCACTTATGAGATAGTAAGCAGGGTTGGGTAGGTTGCAATCTATATTAGTTATCAGTTATCCTTCCAAAATTGTAATCAGTAACATACGTTTTTTTAATGCCCAAAACTCAGTAACGTAATCTGATAACTTTCAGTTACTTTTAGATTACTTTCCATTTAAGAGGCATTAGAAGAAGGCAAAATGAATATTACCAATTGAACGACATCTATTACAGGATAAACCAATATTAGAGTTTACATAGCTCGCCTGTAATGGATGTTGCATTTTACTTTATGGGTTGGTTATGTAGGCTTCTTATAACCCATTGCTTTATACTACAGATAATAATACGATTAGGCTATATCGTTACGTTAAAAACCAAGGTCTGTCAGATTTCTAGTCATTCCAATTAAAGCAATACCCTTTGATCTTCAAGAATATGACTTGGAAATATAGATTTGCCGAATTGTTTTACCTGAGCATAATAATTTTTTGGAACTCATGTAACCGATGTGAAATGGCTAGTTAGTTAGCGGTGGTGCGCGCTAATAGGGTTTCAATCGGTGATGTCACTCGCTCTGAGACTTGAAGTAGGGTTTCCCCTTGCGTTGCAAGGGCCGCAGCTTTTGTGGCGCGATGGGTAACGATGCTTCGTGGGTGTCAGTTGTTGATGTGTGCAAGGGTCCCTTGTTCGAGCCCAGGTTGGGGCGAAGAGAGGGACTGAACCTACACAGTTACATTGGTGCCGTGACCCGGATCATTGGTTGCTGTGGAAAAGGAGGAGGTCACTCGCTCTGAGACTTGAAGTAGGGTTTCCCCTTGCGTTGCAAGGGCCGCGGCTTTTGTGGCGCGATGGGTAACGATGCTTCGTGGGTGTCAGTTGTTGATGTGTCCAAGGGTCCCTGGGTTGGGGCGAAGAGAGGGACGGAACCTACACTGTTACACTCAGTCAGGGTCTCAATTTACTGTTGTGAGTTAGAATAGTAAGATACTCAAGGTGCAATTTAGAAATGTTGTTGTGTGTCAACAGTTTTTCTCTTGTTATGTCAGTCACTGACAGTCACTCAATTAGCCATGTCAGCTAACAATTGTTATATTGTTAAGTTAGTCTAGCCAGCTATCTAAACTTGTATTAATAACGGCCGAATACCAACCCGGGCATGCAGGGCACGTGCCCAGGTGCCCTTACCTCCAGGGAGCCCCCATTGATGTTGTTAGTCACTCTCACTCAGAATCATTAACTTGTCATAAATCATGGAAAAATGTGTAGAAAGGCAGGTAATTCGCTTTCTCTCAGCTGTCAAGAGGGGGCCGACTAAAGTGTATTTTCCACGAGGCAGGGGGCACCCCATCAAAATCTAATTTAGGGACTGTCATGCCAAATAGTGTCCCCTTACCAAAAAGTGTCGTAGCAGTGCAAATGTACTTAGACTTGGGTATTTCAACAACTCGTCTATTCCAACTTGTTAGGCAATCACACCTACCTACAGGGGAAGGATGGCCAGCCACACAGGATGGTGATTTTGACTAAGGAGGAGAAAGAGGCCGTGCTGGCCGAGATGCATGCTGGCCATTTCGGAGTGAAGCCCATGATTGCCAAAATCAACCTACGCTTCTTCTCACGGGGAATTGTCAAGGAGTTGGTCAGCCGGGCAAGTGAAATAAGCTTTTGTTTATCAATCTCATTCTGTCACATCTGAAATTATTATGATTTCAATGAATGTCATTTCAGAGACCTGCTAGAAGTTTGAGAGGGTGAAGACTGTGGCCTCGGAGTTGAAGCCCATCAAAGTTGTTTCACCATGGCACATGATCGGTAAGTGTCCCAATTCAAATTTTGCCCTGATAAGTTGTTTTGTAATGGTTGCTTTATTTGACCACAGCCGAGTTCAATATTACAGAGTGTGTGTGTGTCAGTATCCTTACAAATATGAAAATCTGTATACTGGATGACACCGATACATGTAAGAATAAAGTAATTTTCTCTCTAACACTTTAAATGTTAGGGGTGGACCTCATCCGACCCTTCACACAATCAAGGAATGTCAACAGCTGGTGTCTGACGGCGACCGATCACTTTACCAAGTGGGTGGTACCCATTCAGTAAAAGAAGAGAACGTGTTTAACCTTAAATTCCCTTCTGCGACCCTTCAAAAAGGGTGCTTGGAACCAAAAATGTATTTTTGATTTGTATGATACCCATCAAGGCCGAGACTGGCAAGGCCACCTCCAAGGCGATGATGGACATCTTCAACACCCACGGTTCTCCTGAGGTCATCTTGAGTGACCAAGGTCATGAGCGCTTGAACATGGTACAGATGTTATAGGTTGTATTCTATCATCAATGGTTTGTTTTATTTATTTTTTACATTTTTTAAATCTTTTTTCCATGGTACATAATCAGACATATTTCAATATCTTACAGTCTCAATAGATATCGCTTTCCTAGCCCCCTCCTCCAGGTTTGGTGAATGGACCAACCAGATCCTCAGGACTGCCATGGGCAAGTCCCTTGACGGGTACCAGGAACGGTGGGAGAACAACCTGAAGGTAATTCTCTTTGCACACAACAGCAGCCTCCAGGCCTCCACCGAGTACGGAAGGGAGCCGCAGCTGTTGACTAAGGTAAACAATGCAATTGTAGATATAATTATTACATATACTGTAGTCTTTCAAATTTGTGATTGACTTAGTGTTGTTGTTTGTCTATTGCTATTTTTGTATAACGTACTTTCAGATCACTGAAACCCCACCTGATGTGATGGAAGTTGTCGAACCAGGATGTGGAGGTTTTTGACAAGGTAAAAATGATTGTCCGCTGTTAATTCATTTTCTGGCCCTCCGAGAGATATGTAAGAAATGTATTTGTAAAATGAACCATAATTGCATTTATTCATGTTATCGATCAAGGTGAAACTGAATATCGACAGGGCACAGGAGAAACAGAAGGAGAGCTACCGGAGCAGAATCAAGAAGGGGACCAGGTGCTATGACATCCAGGCAAAAATGTAAGAAGGACAAAAGGAAGGCGAGACCTGGGAAACCTCGTTGCTCTTTTGCTCCTAGCTGGGGGTCACCATTTGTTAAAGTGAATATAAAACATCTCAGATAATAACTATTTGCATTTGCACACAAAATAACCTGAAGCTAGTTTTAGATTCCCCAACACTGATATTTTTTCTCTTCCTAGGGTTACCTCGGTGGAAGCCAACAATCTTCTACAGTTGGAGCAGTTGGACGGTTGACCACTGAAAGCCCTGACGCCCTACACTTCAGTGAAGCCCAATAGACAAAGTATGTTAAGCATTGGTTGACATTTGAGAAAGCAAGAAATGGCAGTTATGCTGAGCTTATAAAAATGTACCTCTTCAATTTACCTCCAAATGACTTTGGGGTCATCGACTGTCCCAGCCACACCAGATCCAGTGCGTACGGATCAGTCTGATTGTCTGTGCTCTGAGTCGGAGGGGGGACCAGCTTGAGGTAGGCTATACCTTCCAAAATTGTTTTAAAGTACATATCTCCCAGTTATAACACTGCACTAATCCATCACATTTTCTCACAGAAAAGTGTAACCTGTGTGTTTTGCTTGTTTACGTCTGTCTCCTACCCTGTTCCCTATAACTCTGCTCCTGTTCTCCAGGACCCAGGTGTTCTGCCCAACACCCAGATGTGGATCTACCTGATGTCCTCCATTACCAACCATCCTCCAACTTTCATTACATAAGTAACAGCTACTGTTGTTGTCATTATCTGATTAAAAGTTTTCTTGCTCTATCATACTGGGCACATAATATGTGAGATACACAGATTACCTAAAAACAGTAGCACTGCAAACACTCAGAACAAAGAGTGCAGCAGTGCCTGGACTTTGCGGTCTCACTTTTCAAGTCCCCCTTCCGAGATTGGCTGCCTGTTGAGAACAAGTGACAGACAGAACCGTCGACCCACACAGCAACCACCTCCTCTATATTCTACACAACAGAATTCAGTATTTTAGTCTATGATTGCCATGTGTGCAAAAAAATCTGTGAAAATGTATTAATGACACAACTGTACTGAAAAAATATCAACGTTTATGAATTAAAATCTTAAATATTGCCAGGTTGGTTTTCACAGCTGTTTCACAAGGTGTTGATTATTGTAAGTTGTAAGGTATCCTTTGATGGTATTTATTTGTTCCACATTATTCATTATTGTATCCTAGGACTTACATACATATATAGTGATACATATACAGTGCCTTCAGAAAGTATTCAGACCCCTTGACTTTTTCCACATTCTATTAGGTTTCAGCCTAATTCTAAAATGTATTAAACCGTTTTTTCCCCTCGTCAATCTACACACAATACGCCATAATAACAAAGAAAAACTGGTTTTCAGAAATGTCTGCTAATTTATAAAAAAAAACCGGAAATATCACATTTACATAAGTTTTCAGACCCTTTACTCAGTACTTTGTTGAAGCACCTTTGGCAGTCATTACAGCCTCGAGTCTTCTTGGGTATGACGCTACAAGCTTGACACACCTGTATTTGGGAGTTTCTCCCATTCTTCTCTGAAGATCCTCTCAAGATCTGTCAGGTTGGATGGGGAGCGTTGCTGCACAGCTATTTTCAGGTATCTCCAGAGATATTTGATCGGGTTCAAGTCCGGGTTCTGGCTGGGCCACTCAAGGACTTTCAGAGACTTGTCCCGAAGCCACTCCTGCGTTGTCTTGGCTGTGTGCTTAGGTTCATTGTCCTGTTGGAAGGTGAACCTTCGCCCCGGTCTGAGGACCTGAGTGCTCTGGAGCAGGTTTTCATCAAGGATCTCTCTGTACATTGCTCCATTCATCATTTTTTGGTACCCTTCCCCAGATCTGCGCCTTGACACAATCCTGTCTCAGAGCTCTACGGACAATTCCTTCGACCTCATGGCTTGGTTTTTGCTCTGACATGCACTGTCATCTGTGGGACCTTATATAGACAGGTGTGTGCCTTTCCAAATCAGCTAGGGTGCTGATTTGAAAAAGAGATGGCGCCTGAAGAAATGACAGACGTTTTACGGGTGTCTAACCAATTGTGCTATTATGTGTTGTTTTTTTTAGTTATTTGTAACTTATTTTGTACATAATGTTTCTGCCACCGTATCTTACGGCAAAAAAGAGCTTCTGGATATCAGGACAGCGATTACTCAGCTCGGATTAGACAACATTTTTTTCTTCAACAAGCAGGACGCACAAGATGTACTTCAGACACCCAACAAGGCCGAAATCCACGTCATTGGCAAGAGAAAGAGACGCAGGTATAGAGGACACAGGGCGGGGTGCCTCGTAAGAATCTTCCGACGGTGAGTGTGAAATCTGCCCTTACCATCAATATTGAGTTTGAGTTAAAAAATATATATATTTTTTTTTACAGGAACAGTGCACATTAATCAACGTTTCAGTAAAAGTGCCGGTTTTATCCAACCAGCTAACTTTCAACTGCAGTCCCTGGGCAGGTTATTAAAAACAATTACAATACAGACAATCAATGAGCAGTGAGCACACACAGAGCAACATAGGACAAGCAAGACATAGCATGCAGACAGAGAAACATAGTACAAAAAGCAACAAGACAAAATCCATAAAAGCAACAAAGTGTTTCCACACCTCACAAGCTACAGACAACAGACAACATGGAAAGCGGCAATACACAGCTAGGGATTATGTTCACAAATCTGATTGACCTTTAGCCATGTCTTCATGTTTTTTGTGAAAGTGTGATAGGTGGTGCAGTTATGTGTGTCTGATGGCAGTGTATTCCAGACATGGGAAGCTCTCACAGAGAAAGCAGATTGACAAAAGGTGCTTTTCCTTAAGGGAACTATACAGTCACCTCCCATAGCAGACCTTGTGGATCTGCTGCCATATGTTTGGGTTTGCTGTTTAACAAAAGTATTGAGTGGAGGGGGAGCCAGGCCATTTAGGATCTTGAATACAAGATGGCCAGAAAGATTACCAGCACGTGTGCTCTGAGCATGTGCTGACCAACTGGCAGGTGTCTTCACTGACATTTTCAACATGTCCCTGATTGAGTCTTTATATCAACACGCGTCAAGCAGAACACCATAGTCCCTCTGCCCAAGAGCACTAAGGTAACCTGCCTAAATGACTACAAACCCGTAGCATTCACGTCTGTAGCCATGAAGTGCTTTGAAAGGCTGGTAATGGCCCACATTAACATCATTATCCCAGAAACCCTAGACCCACTCCAATTTCCATACCGCCCAAACAGATCCACAGATGATGCAATCTCTATTGCACACCACACTGCCCTTTCCCACCTGAACAAAAGAAACACCTACGTGAGAATGCTATTCATTGACTACAGCTCAGCGTTCAACACCATAGTGCCCTCAAAGCTCATCACTAAGCTAAGGATCCTGGGACTAAACACCTCCCTCTGCAACTGGATCCTGGACTTCCTGACGGGCCGCCCCCAGGTGGGGAAGGTAGGTACCAGCACATCTGCCACACTGATCCTCAACACTGGAGCCCCTCAGGGGTGCATGCTCAGTCCCCTCCTGTACTCCCTGTTCACCCACGACTGCATGGCCAGGCACGACTCCAACACCATCATTAAGTTTGCAGACGACAGAACAGTGGTAGGCCTGATCACCGACAACGATGAGACAGCCTATAGGGAGGAGGTCAGAGACCTGGCCGGGTGGGGCCAGAATAACAACCTATCCCTCAACGTAATCAAGACAAAGGAGATGATTGTGGACTACAGGAAAAGGAGGACTGAGTGAGCCCCCATTCTCATCGACGGGGCTGTAGTGGAGCACGTTGAGAGCTTCAAGTTCCTTGGTGTCCACATTACCAACAAACTAGAATGGTCCAAACACACAAAGACAGTCGTGAAAAGGGCACGATAAAACCTTTTCCCCTTCAGGAGACTGAAAAGATTTGGCATGGGTCCTCAGATCCTCAAAAGGTTGTGTAGCTGTAACATCGAGAGAATCCTGACTGGTTGCATCACTGCTTGGTATGGCAACTGCTCGGCCTCCAACCGAAAGGCACTACAGAGGATAGTGTGTACGGCCCAGTACATCACTGGGGCTAAACTGCCTGCCATCCAGGACCTCTACACCAGGCGGTGTCAAAGGAAGGCCCTAAAAATTGTCAAAGACCCCAGCCACCCCAGTCATAGACTGTTCTCTCTGCCAAGCAGTACCAAGTCTAGGACCAAAAGGCTCCTCAACAGCTTTTACCCCCAAGCCATAGGATTCCTGAACAGGTAATCAAATGGCCATCTGGATTATTTGCATCGTGTGTGTGTGTGTGTGTCCCTCCGCCAACCACTCTTTTACACTGCTGCTACTCTCTGTTTATCATCTATCCATAGTCACTTTAACTATACCTACATGTACATATTACCTCAGTTAGCCAGACTAACCGGTGCCCCCACACATTGACTCTGTACCGGTACCACCTGTATATAGCCTCACTACTGTTATTTTCACTGTCATTTTACTTTTTATATTTTATTTCTTTACTTATCTATTGCTTACCTAATACCTATTTTTTACTTAAAAAATTGCACTGTTGGTTAGGGCTTGTAAGTAAGCACTGTAAGGTCTACACCTGTTGTATTCGGTGCACGTGACAAATAAACTTTGATTTGATTTGTAGTGGATGAAACTGTAGGGAAAATGGCGCAGCACTAGTCTGAGTACCAGTCTCTCTCTTTAGCTAACATTCCACTTGCCTCTCCTTGTCAATGCCAAAAAGACTGGCCTTTCAGCAATCGAAACATTCAATATGTGCTGGATTTGCGGCAGAGTTGATCACTGGTTGTTGGAAATAACTTTCCTTTTTTTCATGACAACATGTGGAGCATCAAAAAATAATGAAAATATATAACATAGTCAAAAACAAACATTTAGCTGTTAGCTTGGCAAGGTGTCACGGCTGTTCGAAGGAGCGGACCAAAATGGAGCGTGTTCGTAGTTCCACATATTTATTAGACGTGAAACTGAATGCAATACATAAATAACTTGAAATTACACCACCACCACCACCACCCACCACCACCCTTGGCGCAGAGAGGACAACACACTACTCAAAAGACAATAACCCACAAACCACAATGAGAAAAAAAAAAACTACTTAAATATGATCTCTAATCAGAGGCAATGAGGATCAGCTGCCTCCAATTAGAGATCAACACCAAACAATCCCAACATAGAAATAGACAAACTAGAACCTAAACATAGAAATAGAAAACATAGATTAGCCCAAAACACCCCCTGTCACGCCCTGCCCTACTCTACTATAGAAAATGATACCTTACTTTGGTCAGGACGTGACACAAGGTGTATTTTGAGGCTTAAAAACAAGCAACTTTTGACAAACTGGTTTCATCTAGACAAACAAAAAACGGATGCTGCGCAATCGGATACCAACATGTTCTGTGGAGAAAAAAAGTGATAGAGTTCCAATATTTCCATAATCATTGTGATTGGAGGATAGCTGTGAGGGTAATTCAGTCATGTTTAAATTCTCTGATCTCTTCGAGCACATTAATGATATAATGTTCATATTTGAAGATGTCAGAAAGGCCAGTCTCTTTGGCACATGACATGGAGTACACGGAATGGATTAGGTAAAGAGACTGGTACCCAGACTAGCGCAGCACAGCTTCCAGAAAAACTTTCAAACTAGGGATTTTGTGGTTAATTGGGGTAAAACAGTAATTCTGCTCAGAGATTATGCATGTATGAACTACACATTGACACATCCAGCCCAAAGCGGGATGTTTAAAATACACTTAGTAGTCGCCAAAGTTACGGAGCATGTCTTTAATTAAATCTGATGTCAACCAGATGTCATCAAACAGACACCAACTCACATCAACAAATCGCTCCAATCCATTAATATGGAACAATATCACAACAAACCCTCTCTCTCTCTCTCTCTCTCTCTCTCACACACACATGCACACACACACGTGATTGACTATAGGATATACATAAGGTTATCCTTGAAAGCTGAGGACCCAATGCAAAGCGCACATTGGATTCATGTGATACAGATCGCCTAAATGTATCTCATTATAATGACTTAGTATCTCCTTATTATGACTTAGTATCTCATAATTATGACTCACATATCTCATAATAATGACTTACTATCTCATAGTTATGACTATCTAGCTCATAATAATGAATTACTATCTCATAATAATGACTTGCTATCTCATAATAATGACTTACTATCTCACAAATATGACTTGCATATCTCATAAAAATGACTCACATATCTCATAATTAGGACATACTATCTCATAATAATGACTTACTATCTTATAACTTGTAGTCAGATTTTCATTTTTTTTGGTGGCAGGAACGAGCTTCCATAGAGATCGGAGGAAAGATGTTTTCATTTTCTGCACTGCAAGCCCACTCATGGAAAATTAGCCTAATGTTTTAAGACTAGGCGTAATAGAGGTCTAATTACAAGGTATTCAAATAATAAAGCAGAATATAAAATATTGTTATTATTTTTAAATATATATTTTTTGAACATATTTTTTCAACTATATTGTGGGTTATGGATAGGCTACAATAAGTAGCAGATAAAGGGTTTGGTGGATTATTCATAATTTAAATATCTTTATTTAATTTAATTAACAGTCAAAAACAAAATATAGATATCACCTCTGATTCAAATGAATTTCACATAATTTCTGTTTTTAAACTCATTAACATTCCGAAAAAAAGAAACGCTCCAGCCCTGTTTCCATGGTAACAAAACTCTCCGCACAGTCAGACGTTTGTTTTGTCACTCCCTACAAGTTAGCTCGAAATCCATACTCGGGTTTTCTCCGCACTATTTTTGCCGGTGTCCAGATTTGCGAACGCAGTATACCTGGAAATGTAAGTAATGTTTTGCAATGATGCTTTAACATCACATTAACTTACAAGCTACCTACACTTACATCCATGCACTAAAACGAACACGTATAGCTAGCTGCTAACGCTAGTTGGCAACGCCTTATTGCTAAGCTAACGTCCTTACCGAGCTAGCAATTTGACCAGCAGTGTACGCAAGGATGACAATGTACTGCGTTCTTTTTTCAACAGAAAGACAACAGTAGACATGAACACTGACACAGATCGCCGACAAAACGACCATGGCAAGTACAATTGGTCTTCAAATGTGCAAAACTGACTAACTAGCTAACGTAGCTAACTACCGTTAGCTGTGAAGGCCTAGCTAATATCTCTGATTCTGACTCTTGGCTAGCTAGCTAACGTTACACTTCTTATTCTAACAAGCCTCTAAGATGTAACGTTACCAGGTGAGGGTGCTAGTTAGTTGAAGTAGCTAACGTTAGCTAACGAACTAGCAACAACTTGAAGCAAGCCTTTATAATTGTGTGTGTGATTTTTTTTTTAGGCGTTGGCAATGGTGATGATGATTCAACAAAAGCTGCCCCGACCTCCCAGATTCCTGGACTGTCTGACGATGCTAACAATGGTCCTGAGGAGAGGACTAAAGGACGCCGTACGGGAGTTAATGAGTCCGATTCTGCGTATACTAAACTGGCTAAACAAGGAGGACAGAGGGGTAAAAACGGTATTCTGTTTGACCTAGAAATAGCAAAGATTATTATCTCCACTTTCATCTGTGGAAATGAAGTAAGTTATAGCTAGCTATCTGTCTAGCTCATAGACTGTAAAAAAGTGCAGCTAGGTAAAATGACACACCCATCCAGTTTGGAAGGATGGCCTAGCGAGACACTTTTAAAAAAATCGTTAACTAGCAAATAGCTAGTATTATAAACTGGGTGGTTCGGGCCCTGAATTCTGATTGGCTGACAGCCGTGGTCTATCAGACAAAACATTTATTTTTACTGCTCTAATTACGTTGGTAACCAATTTATAATAGCAATAAGGCAACTCAGGGGTTTGTGGTATATGGCCAATATACCACGGCTAAGGGCTGTATCCAGGCACTCCGCGTTGCATCGTGCATAAGAACAGCCCTTAGCCATGGTATATTGGCCATATACCACACCCCCTTGTGCTTAACCAGGGGTTATTGCTTAGGTATACTAAAGGTTCCCAAACTTTTCCACTCAGGCCCCCCCTTTCAGCATAGGGGACCATCCCGCATTTCAGACAAGTTATAAATAGCTCCAAATCGAATCAAATTTCATTGGTAACATACACATGCTTACCAGATGTTATTGCGGGCATAGTGAAATGCTTATGCTTCTAGATCCAACAGTGCAGCAGTATCTAACAGGTAATATCTATCAATTCCACAACAAAACCTAATATCTAACGAATCCCACAAAACCTAATACACACAATCTAGTAAAGGAATGGGGTAAGAATATATAAGTATAAAATATATGGATGAGCAGTGATAGAGCGGCTAAGATGCAGTAGATAGTAAAGGTCCCTAAGGTTTGCAATGACTGACATGACAAGAGGAAAACTGATGATGCGCTACCCAATTACAAAGTTGCGGCTTGTGCCTTCTACTATTACAACTTTAAAGAGTAAGTTGAAAGCCGGACTGATTTCCTTTAAAATGTACAACATTGATAACCAAGTTCTTTTCATTCATTTACAGGTTTATTGTGGCACGAGGAGACCAATTTGGACACCAAACCTAATTCTGCATCATCTTACAAAGCTCCAAACTGGTTCTCTGGATCTCCAAAAGCTCCAGAGCAAGCAAGGTAAAGCCAAAAAGGCAAATTAAGATGAGAATAATGATGGTTACTCTGGAATTAAAAAGTAATCTATTTGTGAAGTTAGTTTATTAGTCATTTATGGTTACTTAGCCAGCCCAAGATGGATTGTGTGCATTGATCATCCAAATTTCAAATTTGTTTGAGGTTGTATCCTATTGTAAAACAGGGGTGTGTTCAGTTTGTTAAACGTTTTGCTACATTGCGTGGTGGTTTGGACTGAATGACACGTTTCCCCCAAACGGTGCGCACCGTTCTTCAACAGCCTTTGTATGTTTGCTCCCGTTTGGTGGGTGTGGTGGAGTGTGGGCTGATCAATATGGGCGTGGTTACCATTTGATATTGCAAAACTCATGCAGAGCACTGTATGCACACTCACCCTCGGGGCCACTGTTATCACAACATCCTTCAACTAGTCCTTCAGAACATCCGCCGTCTCTGACGTATCAAACATTGCACACTGTTGAGTCCTGCTGAATGCAGCCCAGTTATACAGGCTAAGGCTATTATTAGTATAATGGGTTATTTGACATTTGTAAATTTGTCTTTCTTCCAGCCCAACTGAGAGCTTTCAAAACTACATGTCAACTAATGCTCCCTTTGGGAGTGATAATAAGTCAACTTGGGAAAGGGACTTTGATGACAAAGAGAAGGTGAATGGAGAAATCCTTGCAATTTCACTTCTGATGATGCGCTACCCAGCAAATGTAACAATATTTCCCCGTTCATATATTGTGCTACTATAAATTGAGTTAATAGTTTATTCTGAGGTCTTCGAAGTCCAGTATGCAGACAGACCTGTTTAGATTATTTTGGACATTGACTTCCCTTTTGACAGCATTATATCACCTGCCTAGTATCATGAAAAGCTACATGTTTTTGGCTCAGTACAAATATTAGCTAACAATGGATAGAGTTCTCAGACTCAACACCTACCGTATCTAGTAAACTTATAACCAACCACTATACCACCATCTTTGGCTATGTCCCCATTTGTTGCTGAAATGTATTTGATTAGCATCAAATTGTCACTGGCGTTTACCAAATTTGAATTATTCTAGATTTATCAGATTCCTCTCTTGCAGTTGCAGTGATAGAGAAGAAAGTGACCTAGTATGTCCAATAGAAGCTGATGTTGCCAACTGAAATAGGGGGTTTCATCACGTGTTCAATCCATCTTTCACCTCGTGTTCAATCCTGACGTGATTCGAGATGACAAATGACTATTCAAGACACTTTTTGTTTTTGCTGTCAGATCTCTCCCAACAGCCAGATGGAGAACTTGTCCTTAGCATCAGGAAAGAATGAAGATGCAGCAGGCAATTTCAAGAAAACGTGAGTGACCCCATTGAAATATTTACACCATATATCCACAAGATGGCAATGTTATACTTTTTCATTCACAGCACAGCAGAGTGCAGCTCCAGACAGCTTGGGCAACTTTACAATATGTAACTCTTTGTTATAGGCTCAAAGATTCAGTCATACATACATACATACATACATACATACATACATACATACATATATACTATATATATATATACTGTACAAAAATATAAATGCTACAATTTAAACGATTTTAATGAGTTACAGTTCATTTAAGGAAATCAGTCAATTGAAATAAATTCATTAGGCCCTAATCTATGGATTTCACATGACTGGGCAGGGGTGCAACCATGGGTGGGCCTGGGAGGGCATAGGCCTACCCACTGTGGAGCCAGGCTCAGCCAATCAGAATGAGTTTTCCCCCACAAAAGGACTTTATTACAGACAGAAATGCTCCTCAGTTTCATCAGCTGTCTGGGTGGCTGGTCTCAGATGATCCCGCAGTTGAAGAAACCGGATGTGGGGGTCCTGGGCTGGCGTGGTTACACGTGGTCTGTAGTTGTGAGGCCGGTTGGACGTACTGCCAAATTCTCTAAAATGACTTTGGAGGTGGCTTATGGTAGAGAAATTAACATTAAATTCTCTGGCAACAGCTATGGTGGACATTCCTGCAGTCAGCATGCCAATTGCACACTCCTTCAAAACTTGAGATGTGTGGCATTGTGTTGTTATGACAAAACTGCACATTTTAGAGTAGCCTTTTATTGTTCCCAGTAAAAAGGTGCACCTGTGTAATGATTATACTGTTTAATCAGCTTCTTGATATGCCACCTGTCTGGTGGAAGGATTATTTTGGCAAAGGAGAAATGTTCACAAACAGGGATGGTCTGCAAATTTGTGCACAAAATTTGAGAGAGAAAAGCTTTTTGTGTGTATGGAAAATGTATGTGATCTTTTATTTCAGCTCATGAAACATGGGACCAACACTATACATGTTTGCGTTTATATTTTTGTTCAGTATATTTACATTCAAATAGTTCATGTCAAATAGAAATGGAGGTCAAACACACATGACTTCAGTATGTAATTCCTATTGATTGTTAATGATATGGGATTCTTTGTACTGTAAGAATACAAATAATTATAAACTACTGTTTTGTAATGTGAAGGAAAAAAAACTGGTAACAGCATTTCTGTATTCACACAGGATGAACATAGTTTGTTTCTAACTTTGAAAAATGTAAGTCTCGTCTAAGCTGCTTATCGCCCCAAAATAGCCCCAAAATAATGTACTCAATTACTGCACACATTATGATAGAACTATGCAAACAAATGTTGGATTAGTTTTTCTTACATAAAATGGCTATAAATATACAAATAGTAAATCCATTTGATAATTATTTTTTTTAGATATGGAAACACTGTGTGACATCGGTAACTACAAAAATCATAAATGTTGGTTTCAATTATAAATTAGGTATTTGAATTATAATTATTGTTTTTGTTCATTCACTCTCTGAAATTGTTTTCTTGAAAAAATAATTCACTCTGGCCATATTTTTATTAATGATATTGTACATTTATTAAAGCAGTATTGTACTGTATTATCCATGCATATATAAAAACATTGTTTGGCCATATTTTATCTTTACAAAAAAATACGTTAAAATCATATGAATCATGCCAATATTACTTATTAAAAATGACAGAAAATGTCATTTTCACTGTCTTTTGCCTATGACTTCCAGGGCCCTCCCACTTGTTTCCATTTGGCAACAAATGCATTTGATCCGTTTCCAAAGAACAAATACTTGGAAAATTAGATTTAATGTTTATCACCCGAGATTGAGTTTCCATTTTATGATTGAAGGAGGTGTACACACACAGTTTTATGAGAACAATTTGTGGGGCATTTCAGTAGCAGCTAGCGATTTCTGCCTTCGCGGCTAGTTCAAACTCTGACATTTCCGACTTGCTACCTAGGTGTAGTTCTACAAGTGCTGCGTTCAACCAGTCAGAAATGTCAGAGTTTCCTTATTCCCACTAGCATGTGATCGGGAGAGGAGTTGCATGTCATGTGACTTCACCAAAGGACATCATTGGCTAGTGTAAGCCCCCCCCCTATTTGTCAAGTTCAATGGTGTTTGTATTTCTTCATTCATGGAAGCAAGTGGATGAAGAGAAATGGTATGTTGCCACATGGCAACATTTTATGCATTAAATGTGAAAAGTAGATTGCAATGTGAAAAGTAGGGTCATTTACCAAGCACAACAGTTTATGAGTGTTAATTAAAGCTACACTCTTGGTGTATTTGTGTTTCAGCCCAGCAGCCCCGCTACCAATTGATGGGGCTGAAGAAATGTAACTATTTTAACATTTACAGACCGCTTTGGATGCAATTCAATGGTATCATCGATATAGTTTTTAAAATGTTTGAAGCCATATATTGTTAACAAAGGCATTTGTTTAAAAATAATATTCCATTTTGAGTTAATAAGAAGGGACCGTTTTACTCACAAGCTCATGAGGCAAGTTATGTTTATACAATTTTCTTTTGACATTATTCAAGAATCAATAGGTATTGGCCTCATATCATTCATTTTGGTGACCAAAATCGGGTGCAAATATCCCAGATTGCGCCTTTGTCTCTCCCAGAAACTTGCAGATTCAATGTGCTGACAATATTTGTTGTGGTAGTCTTGAACCTGGCCTCCCTAGTTCTCATACAATATTGCACTGCCCAAAACTCCTGCCCCACACTTTTTTAGAACGCATAAGGCCGATGTGATGTGGCCAAGGAATAGAATTAGTTAAAGGCCCCGTCTTTCTATCTGTCCCATTATGGCGTCTGTAACAGCACGGGCAGCGCCATTGAGGCCATCTCCATTTTGAAGTAGTCAGTTCTTTTGTGTTTGAAAAAGCACAGAGCTAATAATGGTGATTTACCACCACCTGCAGTGCTGGCGACCTGAACCAAATCTTGTCATTGTGGCACCAGATGGCGATGACATTTACAAACCATAGTTAAACCAACTTGAAGAAGTAGACAATAGTGATGCATGGGTCAGCTGTTTGTTCACCCGGACCCACCTGCAATTGCTAATAACCCATCCGCAACCGTCCGACTATATGTGTTAAAGTGAAAATCTGGGACCCTAACCCGTAAATAGGCTGATTAGAAAATGTGATGTACAGTCAGTGACGACGGAACGAGTTTTGGACGGGGTGCCGGATTTCTTTTTTTCAGCCTAATTTAGATATGTTTCTGCTTTTCAACTTGTCTATAATTGGATACATGCAGCTTTTCTTCTGTCATTACTGCCCTAGAAGATGAAATAAACCCTGAAATAATATCAGCAATGTGATTTATGACATCAATGTAACAAATCAATGAATTCAATCTGGTTGATGTCAGTAAAGTTCCCCTTTCATCTCTGCTTCTCTCGTGCAGCAGACTTTTAGGAACTGGAAGAAAATGCATAATAAAACATTTAAAAAGGATAGACTTTCCGTGCCAAATTTCCAAATGACATAATTTTGAAATTAAAAGCAGTGAAAACAACCCAACATGTTTCTGATAAGATTTACGTTTGTCTCGGATGCATATTTTATGTGGTTGGAATATTATCAGCTTTTATGACGCTGATAAAGATGGCACCTTTACAGATGGTCCCTAACCTTGCATTCATTATTTCAAGATGCTGAAAGAAAGAAATCATATTTCTCTACTCCTGTTCCAGAGTCCAAATGTACATTTGGTGTATCACTTTACTGCAATAAGTGCTAAATTCTGCAGGAGTTAATATTGTATTAGGCTAAGTGAGAGCTTATAGACCTACAGTCAGTTTTCAGTTAGGTTACAATTCCATTTAACTCATCTGGCTGCAATTCCCTTGAGGTGCCATATATGAAGTCCCCGTCTTTTGACTCTCGAATTTGTCTAACGCATCACAGTCATCACACATAACGTAGTCGGCACTGCTATAATCCTCTTTTACCACGTCACCAAATCTTTCCCAATCATTGTTTTTCTGGCCCTCCCTTCTTTATTTTCAACTCTCCATTTCGCAGCTTTTTCTTATTGAATTGAATTAAACTCCAACATTGTCCTTTTTGCCTCAGTAATTTTCTCCCAAGTTCCCAAAAGCATTCGGCGATTGGCATGTATGTGGCGGGCGTACAGTTAGGCGCTAAAGCTTACCCACTAATGGCAGATAAAAATAATGAAACAAAAACCTCAATGTAGCCTATAGACATGAATTGCAGAATAAATATATTTAAGGATTTCTAATGCATTGTTTTCTCTTTATTCAACTGCCACCTACCCGCCCTTCAGGGGACTGCGATTATGAATCACCGCCCTACGGATAAAACAAAGGGGACTACGGGTTATGAGTCACTAGTAGACAATGCTCTAAACATTGTCTGATCGCTCCCAGCCCATAGGAATCCCCACCCAGTTAACTACTTCAACATGGTGGAAGATCGTAATGGAAATGTCCATGTAAAAATGGGTCCTCTAACACTATGGGCCAATACCAGACTTGCCTGTCTGCAAATAATACTGATGAAAGAGTACAGATGTCCTCACAAACCGTTCAGCTCGGTTAGCTATATGAACCAATACATCAACAAACAGATCGCTAGCTTCAAATAGTGTGATGACATGACCTCCCCTGACTTTGTTTTTGCTACCAATGTGGTCTTTACTCTACAATGCAAGTCATTGTGCAAATGTTTTTTTTTTTTACATTTGCCACCTGTCAGTGACCTGTGACATTGACCTGTCAAACATAGGCCTACAGAGATGTCCCTTTTAAGCGTACAGCGTTATGTCAGAGATGGCTACGTCTACACAGTCAATAAATGATTAGAACCATAATGAATAAAAGGACATTTTAAAATGTGAAGATATTGTTGACCCATTTTGTAGGGTACAGAAACATGTATTAGTTCAACTGTATCTCAGTTAGAGGTATGTGTTTTCATGGTCCAAATTCAGTGTTTGCTGTTAGTGTACTCCCCCCTCACCATATCAATATTACCATCAACTGACAGATTCTCCCACTTTTTTTTATGGTTGTTATGAACCCTCCGCTAGCTCTAAATGTTGAAGAGCTCAATGTTTTGTTTCCCGCATTTTATTTAGGCCCCATTTTGTCCCGCCGCTGTGTTTTAAATGCTTGCCTTTTGGTCTTGCAGATCTCAGAAATCTCAGAATTCGACCCCTGTCAACATGTCTACGCTCTTGAGCTTTGGCTATTTAGAGGACCAGAAAGGGGCACCAAATACGCATTCATCAAGTAAGTAGCCGTTCGTGACAGTGGGTCGATGTTGGAACTTCAAGGTCATTTGAATTCAATTGGCAATTTGGCTCATTGCTCAGAAGCACATGTCCCATAGACTAACTAATAAAATATTGAATGTATATGAAGTCATATAGATTTATTTGACAAAAAATCATGTATAGATCTACATAATTGGACACCGAAGTAGAGTTGCAAAATTTCAATGGATGTTCCGTTCAGACAAGATGATATGCCTGTCGATAAATCAGTCGGGGAAATCCTGACTTGCATTGTGATCCGTGATCATGGGGTGGGACTGCAAATCAAAATGTGTGGGGGGGGGGAAACACCCACACAAACTAACTTGTGTGTATTCCTGCAGGTTCCAAGGAGTAGAAAGGAGCAAAGGCAGTGAAGCACGACTGACTCCATAAATGTTCTCCTCCACAACGTTCCTTCACCAGGAAGTCAGAGTTAAGGCCCTCTTGTCATGCTACATGTTTATGCTTGTCCCAAGAAGTATACACAACTGCAAAACTTGATTCTGTTAGATTGCCCTCACGGACCCGCTCTGTTCTGTGCCTGAAGTTGCTAATGAACTGCATTTTCACTGTAACACTAATAACAGCTAATGTACTAGCCTGAGCTATGCTCTTGTTTGTCTGTTGTAGTTTGGGGAATGATAGTTTACTTTTTAAAAGGTGTCTATGGCTTAGAAGGGCTCCTCTAAAAATGCCTGCTGTTTTTGTCTTTTTTTTGTGCCTCGTTATGGTTGCTATAAAGATTTGTTTTAAAGAAAATAAATGTGTTGTGCATGGAAACATTGGATGTGTTCTCATTCTCTTTATGTGCTTAATGAAGCTCAATGAAGCACTCATTACCATTTCAAATGGTATGTAGACACGTATTTGTTGAAATGTGACTCGTAGCTAGATTGTTCCAGAGACCTGTGATCTCTGAATTTACTTACATAATTGTTCCTTCCTCTTTTCCACTGTCGTCATAGTAGAAATTGTGTTCTACCGACGTAATTGACACAGGATACTAAGTGAATATTCAATATCATCGGACATGTTTCTCCCCGTAATGATTAAACAAGTTGCCTAAGTTAAATAAAAGGTTATATTTCAATATTTTTTTGAAACAAATGACTAGGATATGCGGCGTATCTAAAACAACTGGTTAAGGTAATATATTTTGATGATACACACACAGTCAAATATTTGTGCACGCTCAATTGGTTTGGAGCCTGAACGTCATGAGATGCTCGGGATTCGGTGACAATTACATAAGTCTAGCTCGTGTTTGAAAACTTGCCAGGACAGCGATTTTGTTTATGTAACATCATTCATCATGTTTTGAGAATGGTTGAATGCACTTGGCAATCAGAACATTGACTTGGCTTTTTACCATTTCACTCAATTTCAATTGCATGGCCCTTGTACAGTATTTTTCACCACCGAAGTAATGAATAGGTTTTAAAATATATATATATATATATATAAATACTGTTTCGAGTCATGACTTTGGATCTGGGCCAAGAATTTGGAAAGTTTGTCTGTCAAAGTTAGCGTTTGTTTGAGATCACTTAACGTTTCAGTGGGAGAGACCAGACCAATGACTGGACCAGACAGTCACTACCCTTCCTTCCCCAACCAATCACGCCTGAGAGAAGTCACAGGTCAAAGTTATATCAGCCCAAGAGGCAGAGACAGGCAAAGAGTATTTGGGAACTGCTACACAGAACAACAGAGAATATTACCCTTTGAATTCAGAAGAACCTTTCTAAGCCTGAAAGGTATGTTTTGCACTTGTGGCTGTAGGTAATATTGTGGCTATAAATATTGCGTTTATAATATATTGTGTTATAATTCAATAGTTGATAGTAATTCTAAATGTTTTCTTCATATTTCTTTTAGTATACAGTGAACAACTATGTCACCTATTTTACTGAACGGTATAGGGACTGTCAATGACCATTCTGAATATATCGAGTGAGTATATGTATTTTACTTTGAGGTTTTATTATACTACTGGTTATTGTCCTGCACTATAGAACCTTCTGTTATGCAATTGTCATGTGCTCTCTCTCATATCAATGTTATTACAGACCCGAGGTCCCTTTCAAGAACCCCCAGATCCATGTTAAGAACCCCCACTTGGACACAATGGAAGAGGACATTCTCTATCACTTCAACCTGGGGACCAAGACCCATAACCTACCTGAAATGTTTGGAGACATCAAGGTTTGTGAAAGTTACCCAGACAAAATAAGTGCAATACCTGATTTATGAAAGCTAGTCTCATAGACGGAGGAATACAACGGCCTTTCTATCTCCCCCATGAAGTTTGTGTGCGTCGGCGGCAGTGCCAATCGGATGAAGTCCTTTGCCCAGTTCATTCACCAGGAGCTGGCCTTGCCCGGAAACATGCATGACGTCACAGATATCTGTGAGGGAACCGACCGCTACTCCATGTACAAAGTGGGACCTGTACTTTCTATCAGTGTAAGTATTGCACGATGGATACATCTCCCTCACACGAGACGATGATCTGACTTGACTTTCGATAGCCTGTATAAGACTTTACAACTTGGTGAAGATTCTTTATGTAAGCCAGTGACTAAAGTGAAGATTCTTTATGCAAGCCAGTGACTGACACCTGAAATGGTGTTCTATTATTATCAGATGTTTATCCAGTTTGGTGTGTTGCTGTATCATCTAATAATAATGTATTGGATTTATATAACGCTTTTCCACCTCGATGCTCAAAGCGCTTTACAATAGTAAGGGGGGAAGCTCACCTCTACCACCACTGTTGTATGATACATATCTGGGTGATGCACAGCAGTCATTTTTTTGTGCCAGAATGGAATTGAAAGTCTATTCCACGTTGGTTCAAAGGAATTTCATTGAAATGACGTGGAAACAACGGAAAAGATTGTTAACCTCACCCCACTGTTTCTGCAGCATGGTATGGGCATCCCTTCCATCTCCATTATGCTCCATGAGCTCATTAAGCTGCTGCATCATGCCCGCTGCATCGACTTCATCCTCTTCCGCATTGGCACCTCCGGTGGAGTCGGTAAGAGCATACCGAGCATTCCGTTCTTCTTTCAAACGTTGATACACATTTAATACGTGTTTATCTAGTTGAGTGCCACAGCTCTCTAAATCATGTCACCATTACAGGTCTGGCACCAGGAACAGTAGTGGTCACAGACAAGGCGGTGGACTGCTTCTTCCGTGCCCAGTTTGAGCAGGTGGTTCTAGGTAAGGTGATCACCAGGAGCACTGAGCTCGACGTGGGCGTCTCCAAGGAGCTGCTGCAGTGCTCCTCCGAGTTAGACGACGTGCCCACCATCATCGGCAACACCATGTGCACCAGTGACTTCTATGAAGGTAAACACGTCACGTAACTCACCTCTGTACACTCTGCTACACAAAAGCCCTAAGTTAAAGCTACAGTCTGCAAGTTTTGTTGTATTTTGAATCGCAGACTGCCTCTTTAATTTAGGATGTACATTCCCAATGTTGCCTACTAGCCTTCTGGTCTAACCCAGTCTGTTTTCTGTTGTGGTCCACCAGGTCAGGGTCGGCTGGATGGAGCTCTCTGCTCCTTCTCCACTGAGGACAAGCTGGAGTACCTGAGGAAAGCCTATAACACGGGAGTCAGGAATATTGAGATGGAGTCCACTGTCTTTGCAGCCATGTGTCGTGCCTGTGGCATCAAAGGTATTATTCCAGATAAATTACAGTCCCACTGTCTCCAATGCCACTAACTTTGACAGAGAGAACCTGTAATCAAAAAGGTTTTTGTTTTTACACTTTTGAATATTTTAATTTACATTGTTTTGATATTTGTAACAGATTTCACTTTTTTTTGCTCCGCAGCTGCAGTCGTATGTGTGACTTTGTTGAACCGTTTTGATGGGGACCAGATCGCCACCCCTCATGATGTGCTGGTGGAGTACCAACAGAGACCTCAGGTTCTGGTGGCCCACTTCATCAAGAAGCGCCTGGGCCTCGTCGTCTAAGCTCCCTCCGATCACCTCTGCTGCCCGTGGAGTGTATATAGCTACAGTCCCAACTGATATGTGGATATATGTATATAGACAAGTTGATATGTAATCAGACATTATTTAAAAAGAGTTCTAAGAGTACATGAAGATGCATTTTGCAGATTTGTTTAAACAAAGCTCAGAGTGGATTCTTATGCAATTGTGTGGTATTTGTGTATATTTGTATGGTATTATGTATTGTGTGACTTTGAGTACTTTGACTGTGTAGATGAAATCGTTTTTCTGTGTTACTACTGGATGACATTAAGTCCTGTGACTTTAAAAAAAAATGAATCAAATATTTAAAGAAAGAAGCACTCTGACTGTAATTGAATCAAATGACTCATGCAGGAGTTAGCCACTGGTGTAGCTGGGATATATTTCGAAATGGAAATACATCTCACTTCATTGTACCTGACATTTTAAAATCCGGAATAAATTCATTTCAGGCCTGGCTGATATGGGTCCACATCCTCTTATTCCGCATGGATTAGTAAGAAATGACCTACTTCGAAATGGAGATGAGACACTACAGAATTGCAGCCTAAACCAGAAAATAGTTTGAACTTTGCCCTGACGCGTAGTACAATCAGCATATTGTCACAATATCCATGGATGTTACATAGTCAAATGAGCAAATATATACAGCTAAACACACATGAAAGGTTTGTCATGATGACAGGCAAGTTGAATCTAAAGTCACAGTGGCATGAGCACAGAAATTCTGTGTTCAATGAAGTATCAGATGTTGATGAATAGCAGAGGGAGGCATAGGAGGAGTACTGCAAGGAATATGTTCAAAGTTGAGGCAACATTGTCAATTCAGACTATCACAGAAATAGCCCAAAGAAGAAATACTGACAACTCTGTGGACAAATATCACTTATCTATATTACCTGTACCTGCAGCCAGGTTTCCAAGTTGTGTAAAAAGCTATTTAACTTCATATCAATGCAAATATGCTCTCTCACTGGCCTGGGAAAATGCTATTTATATTGTGACTTATTCTGGACAACTGGTTAGCGGTTTTGATTGAATAGGGCTAAACACTCTTTGTGGAAGACTTGAATCGTGTGGAGTCAGTGTCCCGTCGAGGTGGTCTGGGTGGCTGGACTACAGAGAGAACCTCCTTGGCATACAGTGTGTTGTGGAGTCCTTCTACCCGGAGGGCCTGTTCAACCCTTACTCTTCGATTAGACCCAATATGGAAAGCAACAAAGGGAATAGAGTAGTAATAGGGCTCTGGTCAAAAGAAGTGCAGTACATTGGAAATACGGTGCCATTTGGGACGCACATATTGTAAGGTCCAAAAGGTATACAAAAAATATGAGGACGATACTGTTGCACCCTTGTCCGTCATAAATTTAAAAAAAAAAAAAGGTATTCTAGTCAAACATGTCTGTGTTTTCCTCACATTCCTCAAACCAAGGTCAGTTAGTTGTTGATCACAAGTTTCAATTGGAGGAGAGGATCTTGACAGTCACTGGTCTGATTACACAATAGACTGCAGGTAAACCAGTGTGCTCTCCTGCACAGTGGAGTCATGACACAATGTACCAGACAGACGGACTGTATGTTGATTCACCCACCGGCCTTGATAGGAAGCCGCTTGAACGTCTGACTGCACGAGGGTAAGGTTTGGTTTAGCCAGGTCAAACATTGTTGGGAATGATTTTCTGGATTTTATGTCAGTGAGTGAGACAGAAAAGCAGTAAACACAAAATAGTACATTGACACATGTTAACAAACTTTGGAACTAGTGGAGAAAACCAAACACTTAAAGCAATGACCCGCATCCGGCCCACGACGGGGTCTGATCCGGCCTGTGGCAGTTTTGAGCAAAAAAATGTAATAATACAAAATGTTTAAAGGCCTAGTGGAGTCAAAAATGTGATTTTCTGTGTTTTATATCAACTGAATGTACAAAAAATTAGGAACACCTTCCTAATATTGAGTTGCACCTCCTTTTGCCCCCAGAACAGCTTCAATTCATTGGGGCATGGACTCTACAGGGTGTCGAAAGCGTTCCACATTGATGCTGGCCCATGTTGACTCCAATGCTTCCCACAGTTGTGTCAAGTTGGCTGGATGTCCTTTGGGTGGTGGACCATTCTTGATACACACGGGAAACTGTTAAACATGAAAATGAAAAACCGAGCAGAGCTGCAGTTCTTGACACACTCAAACCTGTGTGCCTGGCATCTAATATCATACCCGGTTCAAAGGCACTTTTGCCTTGCCCATTCACCCTCTGAATGGCACGCATCCACAATCCATGTCTCAATTGTCTCAGGGCTCTTCTCCCCTTCATCTACACTGATTAAAGTGGATTTAACAAGTGTAGTCAATAAGGAATCATAGCTTTCACCTGGATTCACCTGGTCAGTAGGTGTTCCTAATGTTTTGTACACTAAGTGTATATTTCCACACTATGAGGTTGGAATAATACTGTGAAATTGTGAAAATTATGATAATGCCCTTTTAGTGTATGAGCAGTTTGAAAAGACCGCCTGAAATTTCAGTGTGTTTTAGTGCGAGAGAGTTTTGGTCTTCCATGGTGACAAAAAGAGAGTTAGCAAAATTCTAGATTGAGAAATTGCTCTTTGCTATGAATCCATTTTTGAAACATATTTTTGACAATTTTAATTGAAAACAATCACAGGAAGGGGGGACTCCATAATTTAGAATAACTACAACCAAATCGAAACTGTGTAGAATGTCACACGTCTAACTGCCAGAGAGGGGGAGCTGTTGCTGCTGATTACACACACCTGTCACCATCATTACGCTCCGCTGCGCAATATTGGACTCACCTGGACTCCACTACCTTGTTGATTACCCCTCTTTATCTGTCTGCTCCTCACGTTATTCCCTGTGTCAGCGTAGATGTCGTTATTTTTCCCCTGCCCAGACGCTGTTCCTGTCCTGTTTCATGTCCGTTGTTCATTAAATGTTATCCCTGTACCTGCTTCCTGTCTCCAGCGTCTACCCTCACATGGAAGGATAATGGACCTACATTCGTACAGTTTCTTCACTGTGTCCAGCTCGCTAATAAAAACCTAAAGATGGATTGAGAACTATGTATTAAAAAAAAAAGGCCTCTGTATCTCCCATCATCCTCTCTGGGTCTGGCTCTGCCTTTACTCCCACCTTGACTGTGTGGAGGGTGGGAAAAACACTTAAAAAAAACCATGTGATGTTTGCCTAGTAATTTCCTTGTATTTCTCCATCCCACCAGTAAGTGGCAGTGATGCCTCAAAACCAACATGAAACAGTGGGTCAAAACCCTCCACAAATCTTCCCCGGCATAGCATTTTACATGGCAGATCCAATCAGGGCAGCTAATGGGAATAAGTGCTGATAAGCGACGTACCTAATTTCTCAGGGCCTCCAGATGATCTCCCGCGCCTCTCTCTGCTCCTCGCACTAAACCCTTAGGGCAGAAGGGATAGAGAGCAGGAAGGGAGAGAAGTGGCCAAGGACATCAGCCTCAGCCCAGAAACCACCTATCTGTGGTGGCACAGCGGCCCTGCAGGCTGAGAGAGCTTTACAAGCTGCCAGAGAACTGCTCCTCACAGTCACAGCTATCTTATCTCCCCTCAGTCCCCATGTCCTCAGTCCTCCTCACCCTGTCCTGACTAACTCAACGTCTCTGTCTTTCTCCTAGCACGGTTTAAATGCCAGGGAATTGAAAGGAGGATAGAATTTTAGCAGGACCGTGGCTAAAGAGGAGACTGTACCGAACAGAAGAGAAAACACTACATCGAATCATACCAGTGGTTCGTGAAATGCATGGGATATTTCCGCAAATGGTCATGGACTTGTATATACATGTTCATAAATGAGTCATTGTTAAACATAAACAAAGAATAACATAGAACATCATCCAAAGCCATGGAGTGAACTGTCGAGATCTCTCCTTTAGCGTCCTTGAGGCTAAGCTGCTGCTGCTGCAGTCAGGGCCCTTGATGCACGCTTACCTTTCCTTATCGCCCTTAGCTTGCTCTGCCATGAGTCTCCTCAGCTCTGTTAGTCTCTGCTGACCTCTACTCTCCAACTACTCTCTCTTCCTCTGTTTCTTTGCGTAATACAGGTTCACCTAAGATACAGAGGAACAAACATTCCCAACACAAAGCAACTCAGAAGTTTACAATGCCCGCAGCGAGTCAACACGAGGGAAACACTATTGATTGTGACACTGCGAAATCAGATAAGAGTAAATGAAATGAATGAGATAATATTTCATTGTCTGCAAGATGATTGTGGAGAAGTATATGTAATCCATTTCAGCCTAAACGACATCATTAATCAGAGATTCTCCCAGCTGTTCCGTGCTATCGTAGCAAGCCCCACAGGAGGGGCGCAATCAAACAGGACCGGCTCCCCTACACACCCTGGGGGGGATGCCAGGGGCTATGCGGGTCAGGGACCACACACACTCCAACACACACGCACACACAAACACACACAAAAACACACACGCTGACTCTCACACACACCATTTTACCTCCTTCAGCTGAATATACAATGAATCAAGCTAATGAAAATCCTCATGACCCACGCCTCGCCTAACAAACATAGATAGGTCATTTCCTCCTGACAACATTATAATCCATGGAGTGAAAAACATTCATATGAACCTGGGCCACACTAACATTGAATGGATACTAAGCTGTTATTATAGACCGTCAGAGAATCTGAGGAGCACAGAGCAAGTTCAAACATAGTACGTCTGGGGACAATGCAATATGCTGGAGAGGGTTGGTTGTAAAGGGTCTTGACTTTCTCTTTCTGCAGTGACCTCATGGCCAAGTCTCCTGCTCCCTTCTCAGTCTGTCCTCCTCTTCCTCCTGCTGCCTGGCAACAATGACTGCCTCCAATCTGGCAACCTCCTCCTGATAGACACGCCATTGCTGCAGCTGGACACACGCACGCATGGACACTCACGCAAAAGAACAAGCACGAGCACGCGCCACACACACACACACACACACACACACACACACACACACACACACACACACACACACACGCACGCACACGCACACCACACACACACACACACACACACACACACACACACACACACACTCAAAAGAATAAGCACACACACACACTAATAAACACAGAGGCCCGTAGGTTAGTGCCGATACGTGATTTGCCTCTCTTGACCAAATCACGTTTCCAGATGCCCAGCTGGGTAACAGCCCCAGAGTCTGGTGACGAATGAAAAAGAAAGAGAGGTGTTGAAACAGCACCCCACGGCACATCTGTGTTAGAATACTTCAGGACAGTACAGAGACCCAGAAAATCCTGCTCCCACACTGTCCCTTTTCCCTAATGCACAGGTAACTGCCAAAATAAAGGAAACACCAACATAAAGTGTCTTAATAAGGCATTGGGCCACCACGACCCACCAGAACAGTTTCAATGCACCTTGGCATAGATTCTACAAGTGTCTGGAAATCTACTGGAGGGATGTGACATCATTCTTCCACAAGAAATTCCATCATTTGGTGTTTTGTTGATGGTGGTGGACGCTGTCTCAGGCGCCACTCCAGAATCTCCCATAAGTGTTCAATTGGGTTGAAATCTGGTGACAGATGGGGGCATTGTCATCCTAGAAGAGACCACTCCCATCAGGATAGAAGTGATTCACAATATGAAGGTGATCACTCAGAATGCCTGTGTATTTATTGGTGTTTACCTTGCCCTCGATGGGGCCATAACAGAGCTGCCAGAACCCTCATTTACTCAAGTGTTTCCTTTATTTTGGCAGTTACCTGTAGCTCTTTATGCCCTTCCCTGCACAACACTTATTTCATCAACGACATACTGCCAAGAACCGTGGTCTCACAGCGACACACACACAACACATACAGTACCACCCACCCAATCAGACCTGTGAAAAAACACACACTCTACATGTGCAATCAGTCTCTGTGAAAGTGTGAGTACACACGCATGGGCACGCATGCGCGCACACACACACAAGCACGCATACACGCACACACAAACACAGTTGTTGAGGAGTGAGTGACAGGTTGGTTATGCATCAGGGTCCCTGTGGCAAGATGGGCAGTGAAGTGTTGCATTCCAAACAGGCAGACAGATTTACAGATTCATCAACACAGAGCTTAGGAATCCCCCAAAGAGAGCCAAGCATTAACACAGTCTATCACACATTAGCACCAGTAATATCATCAAATCAATCAGCCTGCCTGCCTGAGATGAACCAACAACTGGCTGCTGTCTGTCTGTTTGGGGAAAGCTTCAAGGAAAGGCCCTACCCTGACTTAATCAAATGACATTGAGGTCTCAAATGGCACCCTATTCCATATAGGGCACTACATTTGAGCACTGCACTATATGGAATAGTGCATTATGAGAATAGGGTGCCATTTGGGACGCTGACTTAGTGTTGGAAATATACGGAGTTTCGTGTTCACATTAAGGCTCCCCAGACTGGCCGTAGATCAGAGCTGTGGGAGGTTGTCTCAGGCTTCAATCTGTCAGTATAGTGTCTAGTCATCCTTGTTGTGGTGAGAGAGACAGAGAGAGAGAGAGAGGTATGTATCAGATGCTCAACATGCTCGGCTCTGACTACAGGGGAACAATAAAGAAATTCAGTGGAACTGGCTTCGAGGTCCAGAGTTGAGTTTGAGGGATGTACATGATCAAATACAAATCTTAAAATCAACTATTAACCACTGGATTCTCCAATTACAATGAATGAACTACAGGACAAAATACAAACCCTCCAACCCAAAAAGGCCTGTGGTGTTGATGTCCCAGACCTGCTACCTGTCCCAAATCTGCTGTTTTCAACTCTCTAGAGACAGCAGGAGCGGTAGAGATACTCTGAATGATTGGCTATGAAAAGCCAACTGACATTTACTCCTGAGGTACTGACCTGTTGAACCCTCGACAACCACTGTGATTATTATTATTTGACCCTGCTGGTCATCTATGAACATTTGAACATCTTGGCCATGTTCTGTTATAATCTCCACCCGGCACAGCCAGAAGAGGACTGGCCACCCCTCATAGCCTGGTTCCTCTCTAGGTTACTTCCTAGGTTTTGGCCTATCTAGGGAGTTTTTCCTAGCCACCGTGCTTCTACACCTGCATTGCTTGCTGTTTGGGGTTTTAGGCTGGGTTTCTGTACAGCACTTTGAGATATCAGCTGATGTAAGAAGGGCTTTATAAATAAATTTGATTTGATTTGTTGATGGTATCCTAAATGAAATGATAAAATTTACAGACCACAAATTCCAATTGGCTACACTTAAACCTTTTAACATCATCCTCAGCTCTGGCATCTTCCCCAATATGTGGAACCAAGGACTAATCACCCCAATCCACAAAAGTGGAGACAAATTTGACCCTAATAACTCCGTGGGATATGCATCAACAGCAAACTTGGGAAAATACGCTGCATTACCATTAACAGCAGACTCATACATTTCCTCAGTGATGGCAATGTACTGAGCAAATGTCAAATTGGCTTTATACCAAAGTACCATACGACAGACCACGTTTTCACCCTGCACACATCAATTGACACACAAACAAAACAAAACAAAGGGAAAGTCTTCTCCATACTTTAATTGATTTCAAAAAAAGCTTTTGTCACAATTTGGCATGAGGGTCTGTTATACAAATTGATGGAAAGCAGTGTTGGGGGGAAATACATACGACATGATGAAATCCATGTACAAAAACAACAAGTGTGCGGTTCAAATTTCCACATGGCCGTGGGGTGAGACAGGGATGCAGCATGAGCCCCACCCTCTTCAACATATATATCAACGAATTGGTGAGGACACTAGAACAATCTGCAGCACCTGGCCTCACCCTACTAGAATCTTAAGTCAAATGTCTACTGTTTGCTGATGATCTGGTGCTTCTGTCCCCAACCAATGAGGGCCTACAGCAGCACCTAGATCTTCTGCACAAATTCAAATTCTCAGTGAGACAAAAATAATGGTGTTCCAAAAAAGATCCAGTTGCCAGTACCACAAATACAAATTCCATCTAGACACCATTGCCCTAGAGCACACAAAAAAACTATAGATACCTTGGCCTAAATATCAGCACCACAGGTAACTTCCACAAAGCTGTGAAAGATCTGAGAGACAAAGCAAGAAGGGGCTTCTATGCCATCAAAATGAACATAAAATTCTACATACCAATTAGGATCTGGCTAAAAATACTTCAATCAGTTATAGAACCCATTGCCCTTTATAGTTGTGAGGTCTTGGGTCCGCTCACCAACCAATAATTCACAAAATGGGAAAAACACCAAATTGAGACTCTGCATGCAGAATTCTGCAAAAATATCCTCTGCGTACAACATAAAACACCATGCATTCAGAGCAGAATTAGGCCGACACCCACAAACTATCCAAAATCCAGAAAAGAGCCGTTAAATTCTACAACCACCTAAAAAGAAGCGATTCCCAAACCGTTCAGACAAAGCCATCACCTACAGAGAGATTAACCTGGAGAAGAGTCCCCTAAGCAAGCTGGTCCTGGGGCTCTGTTCACAAACACAAACATAGCCTCAGGACAGCAACACAATTAGACCTAACCAAATCACGAGAAAAAAAAAAAGATAATTAGTTGACACATTGGAAAGAATTAACAAAAAAAACGAAGCAAACTAGAATGCTGTAACTAACACAAAATTAAGGAAAGCTTTGACTACAGTATGTACAGACTCAGTGAGCATAGCCTTGCTATTGAGAGAGGCCGCTGTAGGCAGACCTGGCTCTCAAGAGAAGACAGGCTATGTGCACACTGCCCACAAAATGAGGTGGAAACTGAGCTGCGCTTCCTAACCTCCTGCAAACTGTATGACCATTTAGAGACACATATCTATTGGGTGAAATATCACATTGTGCCATCACAGCAGCAAGATTTGTGACCTGTTGCCACAAGAAAAGGGTGACCAGTGAAGAACAAACACCATTAAACTATAACCCATATTTCTTTATTTTCCCTTTTGTGCTTGAACTATACAACACTGTATATAGCCATAATATGACATTTGAAATGTCTCTATTCCTTTGGAACTTTTGTGAGATTAATGTTTGCTGTGAATTTTTTATTGTTTATTTCACATTTATTTTTATAAAAAAAATTGTAGTTGAAATGTACCCCTTTTTCTCCCCAATTTCGTAGTATCCAATTGGTAGTTACAGTCTTGTCTCATCGCTGCAACTCCCGTACGGACTCAGGAGAGGCGAAGATCGAGAGCCATGCGTCCTCCAAAACACGACCCAACCAAGCCGCACTGCTTCTTGACACAACGCCCGCTTAACCCGGAAGCCAGCCGCACCAACGTGTGGAAGGAAACACCGTACTCCTGGCGACTGTGTCAGCGTGCACTACACCTGGCCCGCCACAGAAGTTGCTAGTGTGCGATGGGAGAAGGACATTCCTGCCGGACAAACCCTCCCCTGACCCGAACAACGCTGGGCCAATTCTCCCGGCCGCAAAACAGCCTGGACTCGAACCCAGAATCTCTAGTGACACAGCTAGTACTACGATGCAGTGCCTTAGACCACTGTGCCACTCGGGAGGCCCTGTTTATTTCACTTATGTTTATTATCTATTTCACTTGCTTTGGCAATGTAAGCATTTGCAATTCATCTAGCGAGAGCGAGAGAGAGTGCATCCTAACATTTGATGTTAATGAGCAGCCTGTGGATATTGCAGCAGCAGGTTCTGTGGGTGGCGTCCTCGTCCAGACTGAGCTCTAACGAGTTTAGAGGTATTTCTACATGACACCCTTACGTCTTAGATGACTTCCCATACCTGAGTACCGGACAAAGCTCTTACAGTGCATTCGGGAAAGCATTCAGACCCCTTGAATTTTTCCACATTTTGTTATGTTACAGCCTTATTATAAAATGGATTAAATCGTTTTTTCCCTCATCAATCTACACACAATACCCCATAATGACAAAGCAAAAACAGGTTAAGACATTTTTGCAAATGTATTTTAAAAAAACAACTGAAATATTACATTTAGATAAGTATTCAGACCCTTTACTCAGTACTTTGTTGAAGCACCTTTGTCAGCAAAACCAGCCTTGAGCCTTCTTGGGTATGACGCTACAAACTTGGCACACCTGTATTTGGGGGGTTTCTCCCATTCTTCTCTGCAGATCCTCTCAAGCTCTGTCAGGTTAGATGGGGAGCACCGCAGCACAGCTATTTTCAGGTCTCTCCAGAGATGTTAGATCGGGTTCAAGTCCGGGCTTTGGCTGGGCCACTCAAGGATATTCAGAGACTCCTGCATTGTCTTGGCTGTCTGCTTAGGGTCGTTGTCCTGTTGGAAGGTGAACCTTCGCCCCAATCTGAGGTGCTGAGCGTTCTGGAGCAGGTTTTCATAAAGGATCTCTTTGTACTTTCCTCTAATCTTTCCCTCGATCCTGACTGATCTCTCAGTCCCTGCTGCTGAAAAATATTCCCACAGCATGATGCTGCCACCACCATGCATCACCGTGACGCTTGGAATTCAGGCCAATCTTGGTTTCATCAGACCAGAGAATCTTGTTTCTCATGGTCTGAGTCGTTTGGGTGCCTTTTGGCAAACTCCAAGCGGGCTGTCGTGTGACCTTTACTGAGGAGTGGCTTCCATTTAGCCACTCTACCATAAAGGCCTGATTGGTGGAGTTCTGCAGAGATGGTTGTCCTTCTGGAAGGTTCTCCCATCTCCACAGAGGAACTCTGGAGCTCTCCCTCAATTGCTCAGTTTGGCCAGGCGGCCAGCTCTAGAAAGAGTCTTGGTGGTTCCAAGTTTCCTCCATTTAAGAAGGATGCAGGCCACTGTATTCTTGGGGACCTTCAATGCTGCAGACATTTTTTGGTACCCTTTTGGTACCCTTCCCCAGTCTCTGCACTCTACGGACAACTCCTTCGAGCTCATGGCTTGGTTTTTGCTCTGACATACACTGACAACTGTGGGAGCTTATTCAGGTGTGTGCCTTTCCAAATCATGTCCAATCAATGTAATTTACCACAGGTGGACTCCAAACAAGTTGGTAGAGCACGGGGGTCCCGTGTGGCTCAGTTGGTAGAGCATGGTGTTTGCAACGCCAGGGTTGTGGGTTCGATTCCCACGGGGGACCAGTACAGGGGAAAAAAAATAAAAAAATGTATGAAATGTATATATTCACTACTGTAAGTCGCTCTGGATAAGAGCGTCTGCTAAATGACTAAAATGTAAATGTAGAAACATCTCCAGGAAGATCAATGGAAACAGGATGCACCTGAGCTCAATTTCGAGTCTCATAGCAAAGGGCCTGAATACTTATGTAAATAAGGTATTTCTGTTTATTTTTATGTCAAAAAACCTGTTTTCCCTTTGTCATTATGGGGTATTGTGTGTGTATATTGATGAGGAAACAATTCAATGTAATCAGTAAAAAAATTTAAGGCTGTAACGTACCAGAATGTGGAAAAAGTCAAGGGGTCTGAATACTTTCCGAATGCACCGTATATGAACCTCTTAGAGTATTAAGTAAAGTAAGCTTTTTCTGAGCAAGAAAAGTCAGGTCAGGAGCCTATTTCCTGTTTCTCTAATGTGAAGCAGCTTGATGCACTGGTACACATACCTGGAAAGTCTGTCGCAGGGCTTGTTATTAATGACTGAGTTAGACAAAGACTTAGATATTCAAGGATTGCTGCACATTACTGTAAGGTACTGTAAAAGCCAGAGTGCATGGATGTCAGCTCTCTGTGTCAACGTACATTATATTACGTATTTTGAATGTGATATCTGAGTCGAAATAGCCATGCAAAGTCTACTGACGATACGAACATACTGTACAAAAACACGGAAAATCTAATATCTTCCGTACATCAGAACAATACCTACAAACACACAAACGCACAGACAATCAGCGTATTGTGATTAAAAAGTCCCTTTTTATCAATACCTATTTTGTGCGCACTATTTCTCAACCTGAGAGGCTACTCCCACAGATACATTCTCTGTATCCAATGGCACCCTACACAGTGCACTACTTTTGACCAGAGCCTACAGAGGTAATAGAGTGCCATTTAGGACATAGACTTTGTTATGTAACCAATGGAGGTGAAAAAAAACACCAGAGAAAATGTAGGTTTTTAAAACCCTTGATAACTAGCACACATATTGCACCATCAATCAAACTCTGCTCTGTCCTAGATAAGATAGCTGGGTGCTTGATGCTGGGAATCTGGAGAAATGTGAGGCAAAAAACCTGGTTGTGTGTGTGTGTGTGTGTGTGTGTGTGTGTGTGTGTGTGTGTGTGTGTGTGTGTGTGTGTGTGTGTGTGTGTGTGTGTGTGTGTGTGTGTGTGTGTGTGTGTGTGTGTGTGTGTGTGTGTGTGTGTGTGTGTGTGTTTCTGCCATTGAAAGCGGGCCGCCTAAGCGTTTTTTCGGGGTGCATAAGTCCAAACAGTGTAAAAAAATATATATTTTTGAGAAGTAACAATTATCACACTTTTTTTGGATTGTCCGAATTGTCCATCCGTACATGCTCTACAGATGGTCATACTATTAAAAAACATCTGTTGATAAACAACTGCTTGCTAAGGTTACAGTTAGGGTTAGGTTTATAATAAGGGTTAGGGTAAGGGTTAAGGTTAGGGCTACAGTTAGGGTAAGGGTTAAGTTTAGGTTTAGGATATGGGTTAAGGTTAGGGCTATAGTTAGGTTTAGGACTATTGTAGATAGTTAGTTGAAATGTTACTGAAAGTCTGCAGAGCATCTACAGATGGGCTATCCAAATAAAGTCTTACAGATTTTGTTATTATGTTTGAGCAAAACAACACAACATTAGCCATGACAAAATCCATAGAATTGCAGGAAATTTGCTTTAAAACAGCAATATTTCTCGCAGCTCCATGGAGAAATGTGTAGAATTGTAGGAAATTGGCATAAAAAATATAAACATTTCTCTACACCACAAAGATGGGGTCTCTAAAATGTTAGCTAAAATCCAGCCGCGCCAACAAGCCGACTACACCCATTGCCACACCCCCTGTCACAGCCCCCTTCCGCCCACCTCCAAAGCCCCCTTTTGATTAAAAAATAAACCTGTGTGTGTGTGTGTGCCCCTGCACGTGTGTGTGTGTGCGTGCATGCATCGTGTGTGCATGCCTCTTTCTGTCAAGTTAGCCTTATAGCTAGTCTTAGTGTTTATCATGTCCTCTACTGAATATGACTGTGTACGTATGAAGAACCAAACAGCGCAGTGTAGTGCCCATCGTAGCCAACTGAGATCTTAAACTCATCTTAGTTCATCTTCCCCCAAGCCACAGAGAAAACGCTGAAAACATTTTAACTGATTGGATATGTCTTGCTTGTTCAGGGTTGGATGAAAATGAATCTTTGAGAACACAAGAGGACTAACATGCTCATTACTCACAATCATCACTAAAATCTTACTTTCTGTGCCTTGCTGCCAAGTACAAACATACTTTTTGAACATGGCAGCCTTAAAAAATGATGACTAAATCTAGAAATGTCAGAATGATAAAAGCACAGCTGCCTTTTACATCTGCAAGCTCTGCCTTCCCTAAACCAAATTCTAACATGGCTCTGCCTCTGAACATTGCTGGTGGGGGGTACTAGGCTCCCATTTCACTTTACTCAGTGACAGACTAACCAATGAGTGATCAGCCAAGATATTCACAGAATCAATTTGTACACTTCATTGTACAATAAGAAACAGTGATGGTGAAATGGATATGAAGATTGAGTGTGGCACTGTATGGCACCACTGTAGATCTCGCCATGCAATACTACACTTCTGGCCATGATTGTGATAATTTCTATGGAGAAATACAATGTGAGTCCCAAATGGCACCCTTTTCCATACATAGTGCACTACCTTTGACCAGAGCCCTGGTTAAAATAATTGCACTATATAGGGAATTGGGTGCCATTTGAGATACAACCTATCTGTCTTGTGTTAGTCTGGATGTGTCAGGGGAAAAGGATATTGTACACTCCACTCCAGTCATGTGACTTTAAAGGTACACCACACTAGGCCTTTGGTTTCAGGATGATATGTCCTGTGAGAGATCAATTTGACCCAGATGAGTATTTAATTATTGGGAAATGGCAGCTCAAGCACCTTATGTGGCCCACACACAGTCTTACCCAATACCCACTTAAGCCTCTCTAAACACCAGTCCATTAGGCTTTCACACAGAACACCTGCCTGAACACAAGTTAATTTATAACAGTGTTGCCGCTACTGCCAAGTACTACAGATAGCACTGACTAAAAAATGAGCTCTTCCACCCTCTTGCCAATAAAACCTCCCTCTTTCTCTCTTTTTCAGCATCTGGTGTACAGGATTGATTTCCAACGCATTGCATAATCTATTTGGTTCATTTGTTGATGTGCTTAGCATAATAGTTAATCAAATATCTAAACGGGAAACAGCAGTGGAGGAGTAAATGAAGAACGTAAACAAGGGTATTTGGGTTCAAGTAGCCTAACCATGGCAATGTCCTTACATGTGGTAGTGTTAAATAGGGGCCAGAACAATGTACTCTAATAAAAAATATATCATCAAGTCAGTGAACACAAAGTCTGCTAGTACATTGTGTGAAATATCTTATCTTAAATAACTATTGATTACGTTACATTATTTCAATTTCAGCTAGCAGAGGTGTTTCTTAACTAAACTCCACCTTTCTTGGAAATGACCTAGTCTAGTTCTCCATTCCATATTCATCTCATAGAAATGTGCCAACTCATTCTCCATGTACCAACACGGGTGAATTTCAAATCAAGATGACGTAGCATCAATAAACCGACAGCTGCACAATCTGTTATGTCATAGAAAAACATCTGTAGATAATAATTGATTTCATCTCTGTGCAGACGTACAGTAACAGACTTGATTTTCCCCACTCCCATGGGAGTTTCTTCAGCCTAGTTTCCCATGATCCATGCAGTCATTGGTGCTGCCTGATCCACAGGGTAGCTACCAGGGGCGTCATGCACCCCCAAAATCTGAGGGGGCACAAATTATGTGGGGGGCGGGGGTCCAGAGGGGGTATCTGGTATTTTATTAGGATACCCATTAGCTGTTGCAATAGCAGCAGCTAGTCTTCCTGGGCTCCACACAAAACATGAAATAATACAGAACATTAATAGACAAGTACAGCTCAAGGACAGAACTATATACATTTAAAACATCACATATAGCCTACATATCAGTACATACACACAAAATATCTAGGTCAAATCAAGGAGAGGCGTTGTGCGGTGAGGTGTTGCTTTATCTGTTTATGAAACCAGGTTTACTGTTCATTTGAGCAATCTGTGATGGAAGGGAGTTCCATGCAATAATGGCTCTATATAATACTGTATGTTTTCTTGAGTTTGTTCTGGATTTGGGGACTGTGAAGAGACCCCTGGTGGCATGTCTGGTGTAGTAAGTGTGTGTGTCAGTGCTGTGTGTAAGTTGACTATGCAAACAATTTAGAATTTTCAACACATTGTTTCTTATAAAAAAAGAAGTGATGGAGTCAGTCTCTCTTGTTGCTGTCTCATGTTCTTATTTATTACTACCTCCTTTGTCTATCCTCTTCTGTAATGGCCTGTTATTTTCTTCTAGTGTCTCTCCATCATATTTTATTATTCTGTTGCTGTCTCTGTGTCTTGTCTGGTGTCTCTCTCCATCATGTCCTATTATTCTGATGCTGTCTCTATGTCTTGTCTGGTGTGTCTCTCCATCATGTCCTATTATTCTGATGCTGTCTCTATGTCTTGTCTGGTGTCTCTCTCCATCATGTCCTATTATTCTGATGCTGTCTCTGTGTCTTGTCTGGTGTCTCTCTCCATCATGTCCTATTATTCTGATGCTGTCTCTGTGTCTTGTCTGGTGTCTCTCTCCATCATGTCCTATTATTCTGATGCTGTCTCTGTGTCTTGTCTGGTGTCTCTCTCCATCATGTCCTATTATTCTGATGCTGTCTCTGTGTCTTGTCTGGTGTCTCTCTCCATCATGTCCTATTATTCTGATGCTGTCTCTATGTCTTGTCTGGTGTGTCTCTCCATCATGTCCTATTATTCTGATGCTGTCTCTATGTCTTGTCTGGTGTCTCTCTCCATCATGTCCTATTATTCTGATGCTGTCTCTGTGGCTTGTCTGGTGTCTCCTCTCTCCATCATCTACTATTCGGTCTGTTGCTCTCTCTGTGTCTTGTCTGGTGTGTCTCTTTAGTTTTTCAATCCAAAACGGTCAAGGGGATACTGGGGTAGCTTAACTTGTTTTGGGCCTGTGTCTGGGCCACCTAAATCAGCCTCTTCCCTACCATTTGCCCCTGGCTGCTGCTGTTCTAAGTGCTCAACTGGCCTGCTGTTCTCATCTGTCCTCCTCCTTGGCTCATCTGAAAGGAATTTATCATTACTTAGTTTTAAAGGGGGACTGCACTTGCTGATTCGGCCTCATTTTAGATTTGGTTCATTCAATCAAGTAATTGAATTCACTAAATATACTGTTAAATATCTCTGACTGACACCCAGTAGCTTAAGGATGCTGAGCGCTAATGCTAGCTTATTAGCATTAGCAAACCCTTTTGCTGAGGGAGACTACTAGCTAGTTAGCTCCTACCAAACCCTGCACAAACCTGTGGCTAACTCTGCTGCTGTAGCACTTTGACTTTCTGGCTGTTCTGCCCTCTCCACCTCAACCTGCTCGCTTTTTCCGACACCGTTTCGGAATAAGTTCACAATATTCGTATTTGCTCTGTGCTATGCTGTAGATTCTGACTGAGTAACAGGTGTTTTTCTGAGTCATGACATTGACATCTAACCAGTGCAATGTAAATGTCTGTAGGGGTCAAGGGACATGAGCAGTCCACTACGTTGCTAAATTTCGACCAGTCACAGTAGGCACCGCGTCACTCGAGGGGCTTCTTGGAGTGCCTGCTACTGCCTAGCTCAGTCACATACTGCATAGTATGTGTGGTTATGGAAACTCATATCATACTGACATGTAAATATATATAAAAATATGTAAAACTGATTGGCTCAAGGAAAATTCCACAAATTAAGGCACACCTGTTTGAAATGAATTCCAGGTGACTACCTCGTGAAGCTGGTTGAGAGAATGCCACGAGTGTGCAAGCTGTCAAGGCAAAGGGTGGCTACTTTGAAGAATCTAAAATACATGATTCCATATGTGTTATTTCATAGTTTTGACGTCTTCACTATTATTCTACAATGTAGGAAATAGTACAAATAAAAGCCCTTTAATGATTAGGTGTCCAAACTTTTGACTGATACTGTATATATATATATATATATATAAGGTTCGGGGTAGGATCAAAATCATCCGGGGCCGAAGCTTAGGCCTAATGACGACACTGGGACAGACATCTCCCCATCTTCACAACCATTGAATTAATATGGCTTACAGTTTTTTTTCATTGTTTTAGCACAATTTTGAAAACAGGGCCCGGGTTGTCAAAACACTACACACAATTAGCACAACCCTACACCAAAGTAGCACAACACTTCAGATCATTTGCAAAACGGAACACTTGTCAAAACTATACGACTTCAAAACAGTATTTTGTTACTATACGAAACACACATTTCATATGACTTCAATCTTTTTGAACCAGTTACACACTGCTGTTGCTAACATAAAACACTTTTAGCAAGTCTAATTGTCAGTGATTAGAGTACTGTAAATGAAGTGCACAGAGAAAGTGCAACTATACAAACACTACACAAGATCAATGCTGCAGACTGAGGAAAATATCATTTATTTCTCTCCATACACCCAAATCAGTCAACATGGAGAATCACAACAAAACATGTCCCAGTTTTCATGCTACTACAGTAGTGTGCATAACACTGTTAGCTCAGCAAACAGACAAACGTAAAATACTGTATCCAGTACAGGTTACAATTACAGTAAATAACAACCATAAAAAATTATTTGAAAAAAACGGACAATATTGGACAGAAAATACTACAGTAAACATACTATACATCATCTCTTCGCCTAGCTGGATCTGGCCAGAGAATTTCGTCAACATCACAAGCAATATCCTCATTAGCGAGACAACGCGGGAAGAACCGTCTTGAATGTCGAATCCATCCTTGCACAGCTGCGGCGTCAACTTGGTCACAGGCGTCCTCCATGGCCTGAATGAGGGGTACCTGAGCCTGGGGCTGGAGATCGTAAACCTTCCACCGCCATGCAGAGAAAAACTCTCCGATAGGGTTTAGAAACAGAGTATGGTGGAAGGTATAGTACTGTCAACTGTGGATGGTGTTGAAACCAGTTCTGGACCAAAGCAGAGCGGTGGAATAACACATTGTCCCAGGTGACAGTGTATTGCATCTGGTGCATTTCATTACCTGCTGTGACGATGTGGTGCAATCGGTCCAAAAATGCAAGAATGTGAGGTGTGTTGTAAGGGCCCACTTTGGCCTGACGGAGGAGAACCCCATGCTGTGAAATGGCAGCGCAAAGGGTGATGTTACCCCCACGTTGCCCTGGGACATTGATTATAGCCCTGTGGCCAATGATATTTCTGCCTCTCCTTCTTGCTTTTGTGAGGTTGAACCCTGCCTCATCAATATATATGAATTCATGCAGGATTTCCTCAGCATCCATCTGCAAAACTCCCTGAAATACAGTGAAAGACAAGATTGTGTCGTTCAGGATAGGTCTAGTATATAGTCAATGTAAAACAGTCATGTGTGCAGTATGCAACATCACATCGCTAAAGTGAACAACACAAACCTCCACATACTCATGCCGCAGCCGTTTGACCCTCTGAATTCCGCTCAAAAGGCACTCGATAAAGTTGTTTCATTTGAACCTGATGTCTTTTCAGGATGCGTGCCAGTGTTGACTGAGACCTGATGGACATTATTGAAAATGGCATGGTCACCGATAATGTTGGCTTGTAGTTCTGAGCCTGATAGCATTATTGGCCAAAACCATGTTTATTATCTCTCTCTTGTTCTTGCGTGAATATGGGCCCCCTTCCTCCATGTCGTTCCCGACCCCATGTTCTCTATGTAGAGAATAATACATGTAACTTACTGTACAACGTCACAGGAAGGGGTATCACAAGTGCTGATATGGTGCATACAATAAGCGGCTGATTACTGTAACTGTAGACAGATCTTCTTTTACCTGTTTTCCTGTCGAAAAGTCCTTATGACAGATGCCACTGTCTATCTGCTAAGATTTGTCTGAACTCTCAGTCCAGCCTCCCTCAGCGTCAATCCGTGGTCACAACAGTTCTCGGCCTCTGCGTTCTCGGCCTCTGCGTTCTCGGCCTCTGCGTTCTCGGCCTCTCACCCTCACTCTTCTTCTGACTCCTTCCATTTTGGTTGAAGGCACCTGCTGCATTTTTATAGTGCTTAAACCTGATTGGTGTGTCTACAATTTAGCAATCATGTGTTTGTGCACCTGATGGCTGTGTTTAACAGATTGGCTCATAGGTGTGGTAATTTGACAGTCAGTGCTTTGGAATTGCAAGGAAGTGACATCATGATATACTTCTGTGTCTGATGTATACAAGTGTGTTTAGTGTTTTGCAAATCACTGTGTGTAATGTTTTGTAAGTAGTGTGAAGCTGAAAATGTGCTTACAGTTGTGCAAATCTAGCCTTGTGTTTTGCTCCTTGAGTGTAAGGTTTTGCTAATTGTGGGAAAAGTTCAATTTTAGTGTGTAAACAATCATACAAAACTGTAATATGGCCATTTAAACAAATCTGAAATAGCTTTTTCCTTCAATCTAGAGCCATAATCATTACGCTTAATTCAATGTAAAAAGAAAAGTGTATTTTTCTGCATATCTAAGAATACCTCTTGAGCTGTCTGTATCCTCCTGACTAGTGGTTCTATTTTTAAAGAAACTAAATATTCTTCTTTGCTTTTCTGCAAAAATCTGGGTAAAAGATGGAAAGGAATGTGAGTCATTCAGAACATTTAGTCAGGGCTCTAAATGAAACATTTTCACTTGTAGCACTGTTGAAATTTAGGAGCACCAGAAAATAAGATTTATTTAATTGATTGAGATACAGGCTATGTTGGGCCTATAAGAATTCTAGCTACTTTGAACTACATGTTTTGCCTAGAAATGAATATGTAACACTGCAAATACATTTGTTTGTTATAAAAGCTAAAATGTTAGTATGAATACCTGTCATTAAAATTAAAAAGTCATTTGTGGAATATACATTTTTTATATTGTGTAAAAGCACTATTTTCCTTTTGAGATGCATTACATTTAAAATTGTACACTGTCTCTTTAAAAAGGTCAAGTTTTGGGATGACTCGACATGCAAGAAGCAATTCCTTTTCCGTTATTTCTGTGCCCCCACATTTGGTCATACTGGTCAAGTTACCAGGTTGTTTGTTAGCTAACAAATGGTTAACGATGTCAACACGCGAGTAGTTTTAGAATGGCCCACGACATGGTTTATGAGAAATGTCTCGGCGATCCACTATAGGAAGATAAAAATGTTGCGCCTTTAGTATGGGTCAGATGTTTTGACCTGGTTGAGCTGGAAGAAAGACGTTTTCGTTGTAGTAATGATGCAACAATGACACTAACGAATCTGCATTCACTTGTTTCTTTAGGGCACTCAAAGCCTTATTGTAACAACAATTATTATCTGGGATATTTATTTCATAGTCACACGGTGCTCCCAAAATAAAACTCCTGGATGCACAGCAAAATATTTTGTCTCATATGCGGCCAAATTGGTCGCACTTTAAAGCCTTGCATTTAGTTATTGCTTGCTTCTCTAAAGTCTATCAACCTTGTCAGCAGGTATGCCAGCTCAGATTGTTACACAAGCTAGCTACTCTAACCTGATTAATAGCCTGAAATGGCTTCTTGGTAGATAATTATGAGTTTGGGAGACTGGGCTAGCTAAAGCCAACTTCATAAAATTTCTAGGTGGGTAGTAATATTACAGAGAAGAAAATACTGCTATTTATTTTTTAAAACAGGACAAATCTGAGGGGGCATGGCGCCTCTGGTAGCTAGGCTAACACACCAGGGCCTGGTATTGCACAATACACTAGCCTGGCCAGGGGGAAGAGTTGTCCTTCAGAGCTGCAGAGGTCAATTTGGCCCAGAAACACTTATTCTGGAGCTCCTCCCACTGCAAACCATAATAACCCACAGGAGAGCTGCTCACTGGGTCATCAGTCTACAGCACACAGCATTACGCACACAGCCCAGCTCCCAATGATGCCAGCAGCAGGCCTTCTCCATCACCACCACCAGGCTTCCTCCAGCTCCATCACCACCACCAGGCTTCCTCCAGCCCCACCACCAGGCCTCTTCCAGCACCACAACCAGGCCTCTTCCAGCACCACCACCAGGCATCTTCCAGCACCACCATCAGGCCTCTTCCAGCACCACAACCAGGCCTCTTCCAGCACCACCAGTTCTCCAGCACCACCAGGCCTCCTGCAGCACCACCACAAGGCTTCCTCCAGCCCCACCACCAGGCCTCTTCCAGCCCCAGCACCAGGCCTCTTCCAGCCCCACCACCTGGCCTTTTCCAGCCCCACCAACTGGCCTCTTCCAGCCCCACCACCAGGCCTCTTCCAGCCCCACCACCAGACCTCTTCCAGCCCCACCACCTGGCCTCTTCCAGCACCACCACCTGGCCTCTTCCAGCCCCACCACCTGGCCTCTTCCAGCCCCACCACCTGGCCTCTTCCAGCCCCACCACCTGGCCTATTCCAGCCCCACCACCAGGCCTCTTCCAGCACCACCACCAGGCTGCTTCCAGCACCACCACCAGGTTGCTTCCAGCACCACCACCAGGTTGCTTCCAGCACCACCAGGCCTCACCTCAGGCTCCATGATTTCAGTAAATCACAGAGAGGATCATGGGGAGGCTTGAAGGGTGATAGGGGTAGGGAATCGTACTGAGACTTTTTCAACATGGCCCCTCAAATTATGATATAAATACAACAATGTTTGAATTGTGCATAAAATGTTTGATAAACCAATTAAAAATCATTCATTACCAATGCTTTACAATAGTAGGTAATGAAATATACTGAAAAATATATAAACGCAACATGCAACAATTTATACGATTTTACTGAGTTACAGTTCATATAAGGAAATCAGTCAACTGAAATAAATACATGAGGCCCTCATCTATGGATTTCACATGAGAGGGAATACAGATATGCATCTGTTGGTCACAGATACTTAAAAAAATGTAGCGGCATGGATCAGAAAACCAGTCAGTATCTGATGTGACCACCATTTGCCTCATGCAGCGTGACACATCTCCTTCGCATAGTATTGATCAGGCTGTTGATTGTGGCCTGTGGAATGTTGTCCCAGTCCTCTTCAATGGCTGTGCCAAGTTGCTGGATATTGGCGGGAACTGGAACACACACATGCTCAATGGGTGACATGTCTGGTGAGTATGAAGGCCAGGGAAGAACTGGGCCATTTTCAGCTTCCAGGAATTGTGTACAGACATGGGACCGTGCATTATCATGCTGAAACATAAGGTGATGGCGGCGGATGAATGGCACGACAACGGGCCTCAGGATCTCGTCATGGTTTCTCTGTGCATTCAAATTGCCATCGATAAAATGCAATTGTGTTTGTTGACCGTAGCTTATAGCTGCCCATACCTTAACCAACCACCACCATGGGGCACTCTGTTCTCAACGTTGACATCAGCAAACTGCTCACCCACACGACGCCATACACATGGTCTGCGTTTGGGAGACCAGTTGGACGTACTGCCAAATTCTCTAAAACAACGTTGGTTGCGACTTATGGTAGAGAAATTAACATTCAATTCCCTGGCAACAGCTCTGGTGGACATTCCTGCAGTCAGCATGCCAATTGCACACTCCCTCAAAACTTGAGACCTCTGTGGTATTGTGTTGTGTGACAAAACTGCACAGTTTAGAGTGGCCTTTTATTGTCCCCAGCATAAGGTGCACCTGTGTAATGATCATGCTGTTTAATCAGCTTCTTGATATGCCACATCTGTCAGGTGGATGGATTATATTGGCAAATGAGAAATGCTTAATAACAGGGATGTATACAAATTTGTATATGAACATTTCTGGGTTCTTTAATTTCAGCTCATGAAACATGAGACCAACACTTTACATTTTGCATTTATATGTTTGTTCAGTGTAAGATAATGAAATTGCAAAAGTGGATTTCATCCTGATGAATATGTAAATCATTGTTCATTTAGCAAGGCTCCTGGAAACAGAGACAAAGGCTGCAGAAACAAAGCATTTGTAAGGAGGCTGACAGAATGGCAAGGGGAATCCATCTTGTGCTCTGTTCGTGTCACTGTGTCAGGATGATAAAGGCTCTGAGAACCCAGGAGAGATTTGGCTGGAAGGAGACTTCCATCTCTGCTCCAACTCCACTCCAGCACAGAAATATACAGTATGACTATAATGGTATTCATATAAGGTAAGGTTGGTAAAGACTCTGATTAAGTTGGCAATGCGTTTGAATCATCGCACAAAATGCATGAATTCCCTCTATTACAGTCTGTGCATTGTGCACTGAGGGAGCCATCTATAGGTCATGGGCCTATGCTTTTTTCTCTCTCTATGTTGGCCACAGATATGATTTGATCACTTTTACCACAAGGTGTTGGTGAGGCGCTGATGTGTCCATCTAGTGTATGCATTTTGTTCTATCTACTGTATGGAACAGTATGTGGGCCGTAGATAGGACAGGCCAAGTGATGGTATCGACAACAGTGCGTGGGAAGCCACGCGTGTCCACATGTGTACTATGGCCAGTTACACCAGGTCATTAGGAGTTAGTACAAGTCCTAGAGCTTTGTTATCTAATCAGCTTCAATACGACTTAAACCTCCAAGCCCTCATAGCAAGCATGCCACAGACGGCTACAGAAACAAACAGAAGTTGTTCATCTTTGACAAGGAAACCTAATTGTGATGCCACTTCAGCAACAGCGGGGGAGCTTTTCCATCTACGCAACTTGCTTGTTGAGTGAACCAAACATACCCAAGACAGTTACATCATGTCAGCAAGACAAGGCTGTCCTTATTAGCTTGTTAGCATTCACAGCCCATCCCCAGTGGCAGCCCAAACCGAGCGTGAGAAGCTAGCTGGCAACAGGAGGTGAGTGTCAGTAAGCTGGCTCCTTAGTGGAGACCTCCTGCACAGTCAGACAGAGCGTGCGTTTGTATTTATTAAGGATCCCCATTAGCTGCTGCCAAGCCAGCATCTACTCTTCCTGGGGTCCAGCAACATTAAGGCAGATATACAAGAAAAAATATTACATCACATTACATTTCATGCCCTCAGGCCGCTACTCTGCTACCACATATCTGCAATACAAAATCCCATGTGTACGTGTGTGTGGAGTGCGTGTGTTATCATGTGTGTGTGTATATGCGTGTGTCTGTGCCTGTGTGTGTGTGTGTCTCTTCACAGTCCCTGCTGTTCCATAAGATGTATTTGTATCCGTTTTTAAAATCAGATTCTACTGCTGGCATCAGTTACCTGATGTGGAGTAGAGTTTCATGTAGCCATGGCTCTACAGTGCATTTGGAAAGTATTCCGACGTTTTCCACATTTTGTTATGTTACAGCCTTATTCTAAAATTGATCAAATAGTTTTTTTCCCCCTGTCAATCTACACACAATAGCCCATAATGACAAAGCAAAAACAGGTTTTTACATTTTTTGCTAAGTTATTAAAAATAAAAAGCTGAAATATCACATTTACATAAGTATTCAGACCCTTTACTCAGTACTTTGTTGAAGCACCTTTGGCAGCGATTACAGACTTGAGTCTTCTTGGGTATGATGATACAAGCTTGGCACACCTGTATTTGGGGAGTTTCTCCCACTCTTCTTTGGAGAGCCTCTCAAGCTCTGTCAGGTTGGATGGGGAGTGTCGCTGCACAGCTATTTTCAGGTCTTTCCAGAGATGTTTGATCGGGTTCAAGTCCGGAATCTGGCTGGGCCACTGAAGGACATTCAGAGACTTGTCCCGAAGCCACTCCTGCGTTGTCTTGGCTGTGTGCTTAGGGTTGTTGTCCTATTGGAAGGTGAACCTTCACCCCAGTCTGAGGTCTTGAGCGCTCTGGAGCAGGTTTTCATCAAGAATCTCTCTGTACTTTACTCCGTTTATCTTTCGCTCGACCCTGACTAGTCTCCCAGACCCTGCCACTGAAAAACATCCCCACAGCATGATGCTGCCACCACCATGCTTCACATAGGGATGGGGCCAGGTTTCTTCCCGATGTGACGCTTGGCATTCAGGCCAAAGAGTTCAATCTTGGTTTCATCAGACCAGAGAATCTTGTTTCTCATGGTCTGAGTCCTTTAGGTGCCTTTTGGCAAACTCCAAGCAGGCTGTCATGTGCCTTTTACTGAGGAGTGGCTTCTGTCTGGACACTCTACCATAAAGGCCTGATTGGTAGAGTGCTGCAGAGATGGCTGTCCTTCTGGAAGGTTCTCCCATCTCCACAGAGGAACTCTGGAGCTCTGTCAGAGTGACCATCGGGTTCTTGGTCACATCGCTGACCAAGGCCCTCCCCCAATTACTCAGTTTGGCCGGGCGGCCAGCTCTAGGAAGAGTCTTGGTGTTTCCAAACTTCTTCCGTTTAAGAATGATGGGGACCATAAATGCTGCAGAATTGTTTTGGGTGTCCTTCCCCAGATCTGTGCCTCGACACAATACTGAAATTGACAATTCCTTCCACCTCATGGTTTGGTTTTTGTTCTGACATCTACTGTCAACTGTGGGAACTTATATATACACAAGTGTGTGCCTTTCCAAATCATGTCCAATCAATTGAATTTACCACAGGTGGACTCCAATCAAGTTGTAGAAACATCTCAAGGATGATCAATAGAATCAGGATGTACCTGAGCTAAATTTCGAGTCTCATAGCAAAGGGTCTGAATACTTATGTAATTAAGGTATTTCTGTTTTTTATATTTATAATATTTAATATATTTGCTAAAATTTCTAAAAACCTGTTTTCGCTTCGTCATTATGGGGTATTGTGTGTAGAGTTTTGAAGAAAAAAATATTTAATCCATTTTAGAATATGGCTGTAACATAACACAATGTGGAAAAAGTCAAGAGGTCTGAACTTTCCGAAGGTACTGTATATCTGCTCTGGACTTTGGGATGGTGAAGAGACCTCTGGTGACATGTCTCGAGGGGTATGAATGGGTGCATTCAGCATGTCAGTACTTCTTTCAAAAACAAGTAGTGATGTAGTCAATCTCTCCTCTACTTTGAGTCATGAGAGATTGACATGCATATTATTAATGTTAGCTCTTGGTGTACATTTAAGGGCCAGACGTTCTGTTCTGAGCCAATTTGTGGCACCTGACTTCATGACTGGACAGTAGTCGAGGTACGAAGAAACTAGGGCCTGTAGGACCTGCCTTTTTGATAGGATAGATCCCAAATGGCACCCTATTCCCTACATAGTGCACTACTTTTGCCACGGCCTCTGGTCAAAATAGAGCACTATATAGAGAATAGAATGCCATTTCAGTGTGCTTCATGTACCTCTACCCTTTCTCTGAGTCGGGAGAAGATGTCCTGCTGGTGCTGGCGGTCTGTGTGGAGAGCCAGCTCCTCCTGGTGGGCCTGCCTGGCCACCTCCATCACCAGGGCTTTTCGGTCCTGCTGCCAGCTCTGGGCCACCGCACGCAGCTGGGTCGGGGTGAAGCGATGCCAGTCTGAGCTCGGCTCGTGTTCCGTCTGCAACAAGACAGCCATGGAGATGTAATTACAACTAGAACAGAACAGGAGTCTAGTTTTCTAAACCTTTATTTAACCAGGAAAAGGCTCTTGAGGTTAGAAACCACTTTTGCGACGGGGACATTTTGCTAGGTTTATGTAGCGATATAGCCTGTCACAACAGTGCTGTCACAAGTTGGTCGTAGTGACATATGTAACATATAATATCTAACAACATACTGAATATAGCATATATGCAGCATAGCAACATGTAAGCCTGTATTCATACATTCGATTCGACTAACGTGCTAAAGCAGATATACAGAGATTACGGAGTAACAACCAGGTCTTGATATTGGCTTTAGATACACTAAATATACAAAAGTATGTGGACACCCCTTCAAATTAGTGGATTCGGCTACTTCAGCCACACTATTTGCTGACAGGTGTATAAAATCGAGCACACAGCCATGCAATCTCCATAGACAAACATTGGCAGTTCAATGGCCTTACTGAAGAGCTCAGTGTCTTTCAATTTGGCACCATCATAGGATGCCACCTTTCCAACAAGTCAGTGTTTGTCTTCAGTTGCAATACTCACTATTGAGTTCCAAACTGCCTCTGAAAGCAACATCGGCACAACAACTGTTCGTCGGGAGCTTAATGAAATGGGTTTCCATGGCCAATCAGCCATCACACAAGCCTAAGATCTCCATACGCAATGCCAGGCGTCGGCTGGACTGGTGTAAAACTCGCCGCCATTGGACTCTGGAGCAGTGGAAACACGTTCTCTGAAGTGAGAAATCACACTTCACCATCTGGCAGTCCGACAGACAAATCTGGGTTTGGCGGATGCCAGGAGAAAGCTGCCTGCCCCAATGCATAGTGTCAACTGTAAAGTTTGGTGGAGAATGAATAATGGTCTGGGGATGTTTTTATGGTTCGGGCTAGGCCCCTTAGTTCCAGTGAAGGGAAATCTTAACGCTACAGCGTACAATGACATTCTAGACGATTCTGTGCTTCCAACTTTATGGCCACAGTTTAGGGAAGGCCTTTTCCTGTTTCAGCATGACAATGCCCCTGTGACAAAGCGAGGTCCATTCAGAAATGGTTTGTCGAGATCGGTGTGGAAGAACTTGAGTGGCCTTCACAGAGCCCTGACCTCAACCCCAACGAACACCTTTGGGATGAATTGGAACACTGACTGCGAGCTAGGCCTAATCACCCAACACCCTGCAGCAATGTTTCAACATCTAGTGGAAATCCTTCCCAGAAGAGTGGAGACTGTTATAACAGTAACAGGGGGACCAACTCTAGAAGGAAATGTTCGTCAAGCAGGTGTCCACATACTTTTGGTCATGTAGTGTACAGTTGAAGTCAGAAGTTTACATACACCTTAGCCAAATACATTTAAACTCAGTTTTCACAATTCCTGACATTTAATCCTAGTAAAAAGTCCCTGTCTTAGGTCACTTAGGATCACCACTTTATTTTAAGAATGTGAAATGTCAGAATAATAGTAGAGAGTGATTTATTTCAGCTTTTATTTCTTTCATCACATTCCCAGTGGGTCAGAAGTTTATATAGACTTAATTAGTATTTGGTAGCATTGCCTTTAAATTATTTAACTTGGGTCAAACGTTTCGGGTAGCCTTCCACAATAAGTTGGGTGAATTTTGGCCCATTCCTCCTGACAGAGCTGGTGTGACTGAGTCAGGTTTGTAGGCCTCCTTGCTCGCACACACTTTTTCAATTCTGCCCACAAATTTTCTATGGGATTGAGGTCAGGGCTTTTTGATGGCCACTCCAATACCTTGACTTTGTTGTCCTTAAGCCAGTTTTCCACAACTTTGGAAGTATGCTTGAGGTCATTGTCCATTTGGAAGACCCATTTGCGACAAAGCTTTAACTTCCTGACTGATGTCTTGAGATGCTGCTTCAATATATCCACATCATTTTCCGTCCTCATGATGCCATCTATTTTGTGAAGTGCACCAGTCCCTCCTGCAGCAAAGCACCCCCACAACATGATGCTGCCCCCCCGTGCTTCACGGTTGGGATGGTGTTCTTCGGCTTGCAAGCCTCCCCCTTTTTCCTCCAAACATAACGATGGTCATTATGGCCAAACAGCTCTTTTTTTGTTTCATCAGACCAGAGGACATTTCTCCAAAAAATACAATCTTTGTCCCCATGTGCAGTTGCAAACCATAGTCTGGCTTTTTATGGCAGTTTTGGAGCAGTGGCTTCTTCCTTGCTGAGCGGCCTTTCAGGTAATGCCGATATAGGACTCGTTTTACTGTGGATATAGATACTTTTGAACCTGTTTCCTCCAGCATCTTCACAAGGTCCTTTGCTGTTGTTCTGGGATTGATTTGCACATTTCGCACCAAAGTACGTTCACCTCTAGGAGACAGAATGCGTCTCCTTCCTGAGCGGTATGACGGCTGCGTGGTCCCATTGTGTTTATACTTGCATACTATTGTTTGTACAGATGAACGTTGTACCTTCAGGTGTTTGGAAATTTCTCCCAAGGATGAACCAGACTTGTGGAGGTCTACAATTTGTTTGTGCGGATTTCTTTTGATTTTCCCATGATGTCAAGCAAAGAGGCACTGAGTTTGAAGGTAGGCCTAGAAATACATCCACAGGTACACTTCCAATTGACTCAAAGCTTCTAAAGCCATGCCATCATTTTCTGGAATTTTCCAATCTGTTTAAAGGCACAGTCAACTTAGTGTGTGTAAACTTCTGACCCACTGGAATTGTGATACAGTGAATTAAAAGTGAAATAATCTGTCTGTAAACAATTGTTGGAAAAATGGATTGTGTCGTGCACAAAGAGATTGTCCTAAACGTCTTGCCAAAACTATAGTTTGTTAACAAGAAATTTGTGGAGTGGTTGAAAAACAAGTTTTAATGACTCCACCCTAAGTGTATGTAAACTTCCGACTTCAACTCTATGTGGTGTATAATTGACTTTTCCCTTTATGGTAAAATGTCCCGGAGGAAACCTCTAGGGTTTTCCATGAGGGGTGTCTGTAGCTATTTATTATTGTGTCAGCGATCACACAGAGGCAGCTTCACTTGGCTACCTTATTGGAACGGAGGGAATGATATTAATCTATGTTCTAATAGTGGCTAACTGCCGGTGTGAAGGCATTATGCGGCTGACTGGTTTTATTGAAAGTGAGTGAGCTGACAGATCTGCCAATGTAACATACGGCGCCGCGCCAGAGGCAGCCGAGCACATCTTGTTTATTAATGCACAACTTTACAACTTCAAGATGATCCATCATCCTTTTCCTTCCCTGTCCCTCTCTGTTTCTTTCTCCCTTGCTCTTTTGGAATTTGTGTGTGTGTGTTTCACAGTGTGTTCAGAAAGTATTCAGAATCCTTGACTTTTTCCACATTTTGTTACGTTACAGCCTTATTCTAAAATTGATTAAAGACATTTTTTCCCTCGTCAATCTACACACAATACCCCATAATGACAAAGTGAAAACAGGTTTTTAGAAATGTTTGCAAATGTATTACAAATAAAAAGACAGAAATACTATATTTACATAAGTATTCAGACCCTTTGCTATGAGACTCAAAATGAAGCTCAGGTGCATCCTGTTTCCATTGATAATCCTTGAGATGTTTCTACACCTTGATTGGAGTCCACCTGAGGTAAATTCAATTGATTGGACATGATTTGGAAAGGCACACACCTGTATATATCAGGTCCCACAGTGCATGTCAGAGCAAAAACATAGCCATGAGGTTGAAGGAATTGTCCGTTGAGCTCCGAGATGGGATTGTGTCGAGGTACAGATCTGGGAAAGTGTTGAAGCATTGAAGGTCCCCAAGAACACAGTGGCCTCCATCATTCTTAAATGGAGGAAGTTTGGAACCACCAAGACTCAACTTAGAGTTGCCCGCACGGCCAAACTGAGCAGTCAGGGGAGAAGGGCCTTGGTCAGGGAGGTGACCAAGAACCCGATGGTCACTCTGACAGAGATCCAGAGTTCCTCTGTGGAGATGGGAGAACCTTCCAGAAGGACAATCATCTCTGCAGCACTCCACCAATCAGACCTTTATGGTAGAGTGGCCAGACAGAAGCCACTCCTCAGTAAAAGGCACATGACAGCCCGCTTGGAGTTTGCCAAAAGGCACCTAAAGGACTCAGACCATGAGAAACAAGATTCTCTGGTCTGATGAAACCAAGATTGAACTCTTTTGCAAGAATTCCAAGCATCACGTCTGGAGGAAACCTGGCCCCATCCCTATGTGAAGCATGGTGGTGGCAGCATCATGCTGTGGGGATGTTTTTCAGCAGCAGGGACTGGGAGACTAGTCAGGATCCTTGATGAAAACCTGCTCCATAGCGCTCAGGACCTCAGACTGAGGTGAAGGTTCACCTTCCAACAGGACAACAACCCTAAGCACACAACCAAGACAACGCAGGAGTGGCTTCGGGACAAGTCTTTGAATGTCCTTGAGTGGCCCAGCCAGAGCCCTCACTTGAACCCGATCGAACATCTGGAGAGACCTGGAAATAGCTGTGCAGCGATGCTCCCCATTCAACCTGACAGAGCTTGAGAGGATCTGCAGAGAAGAATGGGAGAAACTCACCAAATACAGGTGTGCCAAGCTTGTAGCGTCATACCCAAGAAGAGTCAATGCTGTAATCGCTGCCAAAGGTGCTTCAACATAATACTGAGGAAATGGGCTGAATACTTACATACATGTGATATTTCAGTTTTTTATTTTTAATACATTTGCAAAAATTTTGAAAAACCTGTTTTTGCTTCGTCATTATGGGGTATTGTGTGTAGATTGATGCGGAAAAAAGGCTGTAACGTAACAAAATGTGGAAAAAGTCAAGGGGTCTGAATAATTTCCGAATGTACTGTATATGCGTTCCTATGTGTTCATGTGTGTGCATGTGCATGCGTGTGTGGGTGCATGTGTGTGTGTGCATGTGCTCATGTTCTGTAAGGATTCTTAAAGCTGTATAGCAGCATTAGTTCAGCTGCTGACTGACAAATCCGTGCAGAGCCCCAGCCGTTATTGCGAGGGCTGAGCAGCCGTACCACGTTGGAAAGAAAAATATGACGGAAAGGCAGATCCATTAAAGAACCTAAATTAATTCCGTAAATGCCAAGGAAAATCATGGGGAAGCTCCGTTGAATTTTAATAGCAGACAATTGGCTTCTCACTTTTCATTCGCAGTGACATATGACAAAGAAACCATGACCATTCGAAATGGCAACATTCACCAGCCAGTTCCACCAGGGGGCATAGTGCACTCTGTCAAATGGACGGCAAACCTCAGCATCCCTCTGATCCAGGGATGGGCAACTCCAGTCCTCAGGGGCTGGAGTGAAGTCACTTTTCCCCTGTCCCTAGCGAACACAGCTGATTAAAAGAATAGCATTTTAAACTGAAGATAATGATTATTTGATTATTGGAGTCAGGTGTGTTTGCTGGGGAAAAAGTGTGACACCAATCAGTTCCCAGAGGACTGGAGTTGCCCATCCCTGATAATCATCACATGACAATGGATTTTAAAACACCTATTATATTTGCATATCAATCAGCGGGGTCATGCATCCCAAAAATCTGAGGGGCACAAAGTACGTGAGGATGCCTGGGCTCCCCCTCCGGAAGTTGGAGAATTTAGCATTTTACAAACACCTGAAACAGCTTTTTCCTGCAATAATCATTATGCTTATAGGAATCAAAGGAGGAAGGGAACCACTTCTAAGGTACACAATAGTACGTTTTTGTAGACAGAAGGAGCTCTTTGGTAAAAGGGGTAAATTGGTGATCAAAAAGAAAGGAGAACCAAGGCAGCCGTCATATAACTAATTCAAATGTTAGAACGGAAACAAAGATGAAAAACCTCTGACGCGTTTCGGCAGCATGGCCTTCGTCAGGGAGTATAAAGGTATGATAATACAATGTCCTCTTTGGAACAGCATTTTCCAACCAACCCTGATTTGAAGAGGGGATGTTAACGGAATTCATTGGACCACATCTAGTAAGCAATACTATACACATTAAAAAGTGAAATACTAGACTTGTTATCAAAATGCAAATCAAGGCTAGAAGCGTTAACAGGGCTTTGTTCAACCACTCTCCCATTCCGTTTGCATTAATTACTTTGGGGATTTTTTTGGGGGGATGATTGTAAGCTATTGTCCATCATCTGCAATTCATTCACAATTTGAGGAGAGGTAAGGGAGTATTGTTTGATCAAACCAGAGCAGTAGGAGATAAATGGAACGGTCAAAGCGGATGTTCTGCCCAGTCAAAGCTTTGATATTACCTGTTTTGTACCGTTTTGTTTCCTCTGTAGCACACTTTACCTGAGGTGTTGTTGCTCTATTAAATACGTTTGAACCTTGACCTGGTTCTGCACTTTCTTCTGAATTAATCAGCTATCTGGACACTTAGACAGTGCACTTATGTTCAATTCTAACAATCACTTCTACCTTGACCTCTATTCAAGTTGCACTTTCCGACCACTGTCCCTGTCCCCACCAATGGGCACGAGGGATTTTGATGTCAGAGGCGTCATGCACATAATGGATAATTCTGTTGTTGTTTCTCTGAGGTACTGCTAGCCACCTAGCAATTTTATGAAGTAGGCTTTAGCTAGCCCAGATAGGTTCCCAATCTCCCAACCTCATAACGAGATACAAAGAAGCCATTTCAGGATATCAATCTAGTTAGAGTAGCTAGCTTGTCTAACTATCTTAGCTGTCATGCCTGCTGGCAAGGTTGGTAGACTCTAGAAAAATCAAGAAATGTAACGGCTGTCTTCAGGAATGGACCAAAATGCAGCAGAGTTAGTATTCATCTTTCAATTTAATTAGAAAGAACACTATAACAAACAAAACAAGGAAACTGACAGCCAACAGTCCTGTCAGGTGCAAACACACTAAACAAGAAACAATTACCCACAAACCCCAGTGACAAACAACTCCTACATATGTGACTCCCAATCAGGAACAACGATTCCCAGCTGTTCCTGATCAGGAGTCACAAGACACACACCAGACTGCCACGTCCTGACCCCCAAACTACTACACCAGCTCCATCTGCTGGTCAGGACGTGACAAGAAAAAGCTAAATGTACTGAATAAGACTCACATTCCTTTCAATCCTTTACCCAGATTTTACTCAGTCCTCAGAATTCTGATTGACTAAAAAGTTATCCTGGAAAGATCCTATTCAATATGTCTGTAGCAAAGTGAGGAAATCTGTTGGTATCATCAGAAAGATGAGTGGTTTGGTTCATCAGGCTTGCTTCCTAACTCTATACTATGGCTTCATTTACCCATATCTCATTTACTGTAATATTGTCTGGGCCAGTTCATATGCCTCCTACCTACTCAAATTACTCATCATACAAAATACATTTACAAGACTAGCCACCTAATTACCTGGCTCCATCTGCACCTTCGTTTAAGAAACTCAATATCTGTCTATTTACGACGTTAATGTACACCAATTATGCACTTTCATCTACAAATAGTCATACCTTCCAGACAGTTTACCTAAACCCTACAATGGATCCTTCCAGGTTAATTCTGAAATCCATCTATAGAACACAAGACACTGTAATACTCTTCACCCTCCCCACTGCCACACCTCACATAGTCAGTTCTCTGTCAGATACAGAGGTACCATACTCTGGAATTCTTATCTTCACATTGCCAAAACATCATCATCCCTCAATAACTTCAAGCAAAGACTGGGGGTCAGCCTGATGGACCAAACTACCCAATAATCACCTCCATGTAGCCTAACTCTCCACACACACACACACACACACACACACACACACACACACACACACACTTCTTCTTATATACGGAGTATGTCTTGTACAATTCAATTATAATGAATATGTTTTGTTTAACTGATTGAACAAACTTTTTTTTTTACATACATTTGTGGTGTGGTTTTCATAAACTCTTTTGGGTTTCCAACCTCACCTGCACACCGTTTTTACCTGTTTTTTTTTTAAATCTGTTTTCTTTGGTGCGAATAAATAAAACCTAAAAACCTAAAAAAGGATACAGACAGCTCAAAATGTATGCTTAAATATGCAGAAAAATATATAGGGGTTCTGATGCTTTGGTACAATGACAATCATCTTCCTTACTAGCAAACTGTAGCCAAAAGCTAAATAGTAAGTCGTTTTGGTTATATGACTTCTCTAATCCTCATGTTCACAATTAGGCTTTACAATGACCACATATGTCTATGGATGAGCTCAGGGAATTATGTTTTCCAACAACAAACACACAGGGAAAATGTGGCAACAACACAGCTGCGATGCAGTAAAAAATGGACGTGATTCATTCTGTGTCTAATGGAGTATGAGGAACACACATTTCTATTATCACTGTGTGTTATGTGAATACAACTGTTTTGTACCATTCACTGTTTGTGTGTATTGTGAGAGTAAAAGCATGTTTCTACCATTCACGGTCTATGTATTTCGAGAATAAAACTATGTCGAAATAACTGAGATATACTGTCTGTTGATCTTGTTTTTCATTTTCAACTTTGAGGAATACGTTTCACCATGGGACATCAATTTGAGATCAAAGTGAGAGTTTGGCAATGTAAACATTGCTTGAGGAAAGAAGACTGCCTTTTTCGTACCAAACTTCACAACAATGAGGTTTGCAATTTTGCTCAAGGGACTGATTACCAATAAGAATTGAGCCAACCTAATTGTGACTAATAGCCGTACTCGGCGCAGTCTGCGCTCCATTGACTCTGGCTCTGTTTGTGTCGAGTTGGAAGATGAGAAAGGGAAAGCGCAGGAGGAAATGGCTAGATCTATCTCATCACAGCCACTTGAGGCTGAATGTGGCCCTAAGTGTAGCATCCAGCTGGAACAGATATGAGGACAGGTCTGGGAGAGGAGGAAGAGGAGAGGAGCTCCCTGGCGGTTGTCATGGAGACGGGGGAGCGGAGGCAATGGTGTGAGGGAGGGCTGAGATGTGTCCACATAGGGTGACACGGCGCATCCTGCAGCCTGCCAAGCACATAATTCACTGACCAGGGAGATGGAGACAGAGAGTCTTAGAGCTCTGGAAGAGGATGTGTGTAGATAGGCAGAGAGAGGCCGATATTCAGTCAATTGTAGATAGTGGATTTTGATTGCATTTGATTTGAGTGCAATTGATTGAATACCAGCCAGAGTTTCCTTATGGGTGGGTGAGGTTTTTTTCAATGAGCTGTGTGCACTGGGTGTGCCCTTGGTATGTGTGATGAAAAATCACTTTGCTGGACTGCGTCCTAAGTGGCACCCTATTCAAATCAAATCAAATTGTATTGGTCACATACACATGGTTAGCAGATGTTAATGTGAGTGTAGCGAAATGCTTGTGCTTCTAGTTCCGACCATGCAGTAATATCTAACAAGTAATCTGACAATTTCACAACAACTACCTTATGCGCAAAAGTGTAAAGGAATGAATAAGAATATGTACATATAAATATATGGATGAGTGATGGCCGTGCGGCATAGGCAAGATGCAGTAGATGGTATAGAGTACAGTATATACATATGAGATGAGTAATGTAGGGTATGTAAACATTATATAAAGTGGCATTGTTTAAAGTGACTAGTGATACATGTATTACATCCAATCTTGTATTATTAAAGTGGCTAGAGCTTTGAGTCAGTATGTTGGCAGCAGCCACTCAATGTTAGTGATGGCTGTTTAACAGTCTGATGCCCTTGGCACAGAAGCTGTTTTTCAGTCTCTCGGTCACAGCTTTGATGCACCTGTACTGACCTCGCCTTCTGGATGATAACGGGGTGAACAGGCAGTGGCTCAGGTGGTTGTTGTCCTTGATGATCTTTTTGGCCTTCCTGTGACATCGGGTGTTGTAGGTGTCCTGGAGGGCAGGTAGTTTGCCCCGGTGATGCGTTGTGCAGACCTCACTACCCTCTGGAGAGCCTTACAGTTGTGGGCGGAGCAGTTGCGGTACCAGGCGGTGATACAGCCCGACAGGATGCTCTCGATTGTGCATCTGTAAAAGTTTGTGAGTGTTTTAGGTGACAAGCCAAATTTCTTCAGCCTTCTGAGGTTGAAGAGGTGCTGTTGCGCCTTCTTCACCACGATGTCTGTGTAGGTGGACCATTTTAGTTTGTCCAGTTTGTCCGTTTGTCCATGTGTACGCTGAGGAACTTAAAACTTTCCACCTTCTCCACTACTGTCCCGTCGATATGGATAGGGGGGTGCTCCTTCTGCTGTTTCCTGAAGGCCACGATCATCTCCTTTGTTTTGTTGACATTGATTGTGAGGTTATTTTCCTGACACCACACTCCGAGGGCCATCACCTCCTCCCTGTAGGCCGTCGTTGTTGGTAATCAAGCCTACCACTGTAGTGTCGTCTGCAAACTTGATGATTGAGTTGGAGGCGTGCATGGCCACGCGGTCATGGGTGAACAGGGAGTACAGGAGAGGGCTGAGAACGCACCCTTGTGGGGCCCCAGTGTTGAGGATCAGCGGGGTGGAGATGTTGTTTCCTACCCTCACCACCTGGGGGCGGCCTGTCAGAAAGTCCAGGACCCAGTTACACAGGGCGGGGTCGAGACCCAGCTTAATGACGAGTTTGGAGGGTACTATGGTGTTGAATGCTGAGCTGTAATCGATGAACAGCATTCTTACATAGGTATTCCTCTTGTCCAGATAGGTTAGGGCAGTGTGCAGTGTGCAGTGGGATTGCGATTGCGTCGTCTGTGGACCTATTAGAGCGGTAAGCAAATTGGAGTGGTCTAGGGTGTCAGGTAGAGTGGAGGTGATATGACCCTTGACTAGTTTCTCAAAGCACTTCATGATGACTGAAGTGAGTGCTACGGGGCGATAGTCATTTAGCTCAGTTACCTTAGCTTTCTTGGGAACAGGAACAATGGTGGCCCTCTTGAAGCATGTGGGAACAGCAGACTGGGATAAGGATTGATTGAATATGTCCGTAAACACACCAGCCAGCTGGTCTGCGCATGCTCTGAGGACGCGGCTAGGGATGCCGTCAGGGCCGGCAGCCTTGCGAGAGTTAACACGTTTAAATGTTTTACTCATGTTGGTCGCAGGTGAAGGAGAGCCTGCAGGTTTTGGTTGCGGGCCGTGTCAGTGGCAATGTATTGTCCTCAAAGTGAGCAAAGAAGTTGTTTAGTATGTCTGGGAGCAAGACGTCGGTGTCCGCGACGAGGCTGGTTTTCTTTTTGTAATCCGTGATTGACTGTAGACCCTGCCACATACGTCTCGTGTCTGAGCAGTTGAATTGCGACTCTACTATGTCTCTATACTGACGCTTTGCTTGTTTGATTGCCTTGCGGAGGGAATAGCTACACTGTTAGTATTCGGTAATGTTTTCGGTCGCCTTGCCATGATTAAAGGCAGTGGTTCGCGCTTTCAGTTTTGCGCGAATGCTGCCATCAATTCATGGTTTCTGGTTGGGGAAGGTTTTAATAGTCACCATGGGTACAACATCACCGATGCACTTGCTAATAAACTTGCTCACAGCGTCAGCATATACATCAATGTTGTTGTCTGAGGCTATCCGGAACATATCCCAGTCCACGTGATCGAAGCAATCTTGAAGCATGGAATCCGATTGGTCGAACCAGCGTTGAACAGACCTGAGCACGGGCGTTTCCTGTTTTAGTTTCTGTCTATAGGCTGGGAGAAACAAAATGGAGTCGTGATCAGATTTGCCAACAGGAAGGCGAGGGAGGGTTTTGTATGCGTCGCGGAAGTTAGAGTAGCAATGATCCAGAATGCTGGTACCGCATTCGATATGCTGATAAAATTTAGGGAGCCTTGTTTTCAGATTAGCTTTGTTAAAATCCCCTGCTACAATAAATGCAGCCACAGGATATGTGGTTTCCGGTTTACATAGAGTCCAATGAAGTTCTTTCAGGGCCGTCAAGGTGTCTGCTTGGGTGGGGATAGAGACGGCTGTGATTATAATCGAAGAGAATTCACTTGGTAGATAATGCGGTCGGCATTTGATTGTCAGGAATTCTAGGTCAGGTGAACAAAAGGTCTTCCTGTATGTTGTTATGATCATACCACGACTCGTTATTCATAAGGCATACACCCCCGCCCTTCTTCTTATTCCTATTCCCTTTATAGTGCACTATAGTGTATATACTGAGTATACCTGTTGAGTAACCCCCCCCCCCCCCTTTGCCCTCAGAACAGCCTCAATTTGTCAGGGAATGGACTCTACAAGGTGTTGAAAGCGTTCCACAGGGATGCTGGCCCATTTTGTCTCCAATGCTTCCCACAGTTGTGTCAAGTTGGCTGGATGTCCTTTGGGTGGTGGACCATTCCTGATACACACGGGAAACTGTTGAGCATGAAAAACCCAGTAGCATTGCAGTTTTTGACACAAATCGGTATGCCTGGCACCTACTACCATACCCTGTTCAAAGGCACTTAAATCTTTTGTCTTGCCCATTCACCCTCTGAATGGCACACATACACAATCCATGTCTCAATTGTCTCAAGGCTTAAAAATCCTTCATTAACCTGTCTCCTCCCCTTCATCTACACTGATTGACGTGGATTTAACATGTGACATCAATAAGGGATCATAGCTTTCACCTGGATTCACCTGGTCAGTCTATGTCATGGAAAGAGCAGGTTCTTAATGTTTTGTACACTCACTGTATATAGAGAATACTTTTGACCAGGGCCCAAAGGGTGGCATTTGGGACGCATAAATAGAAAATCAAGAGTGGTTACTGAATAATAATGACCAGCTGAATAATGACCAGCTGAAACCTGAATCTGTAGGAGAACAGTCATCAAATCAAATCAACAAAATGTTCTTTCTAAAGCCACTCTTACATCAGCTGATATTTCATAGTGCTATACAGAAACCCAGCCTAAAACCCCAAACAGCAAGCAACGCAGGTGTAGAAGCACGGTGCCTAGGAAAAACTCCCTAGAAAGGCCAGAACCTAGGAAGAAACCTAGAGAGGAACCAGTCCTCTTCTGGCTGTGCTGGGTGGAGATTATAACAGAACATGGCAGCATGTCCATGTACAGAGCTCTGTGGTTGTGCAGGTCATCAGGGTACTGGCTCACAGTCATCTGGAAGCGCAGATGGTCATCTGCCAACCAGCCACAGAACCTGGAACAGTTTGGACTGAGAGCAAAGAGAAACATGTCCGGATCACCCACTGCAGACACAACAAAACACATGCTGAGAATTTCTGTACAATGACAACCACTCTTAATGTCTCATTCCTGGCAACATTACATTTTCACCAAAGAACATCTGTCTGTATGATGAAGATCTGAGGCTTTCTTTTGTGTGTGTGTGTGTGTGTGTGTGTGTGTGTGTGTGTGTGTGTGTGTGTGTGTGTGTGTGTGTGTGTGTGTGTGTGTGTGTGTGTGTGTGTGTGTGTGTGTGTGCGTGTGTAGCTGTGTTTAGCATCAATGGAAATTAATATCAAGGTATTAGTAGATTAGTAATCAACCCCTCGGTGTGTTAGACTCAACTTGTTCAACGGCCCGCCTCCCTGGAGATAGTAAAATCATGCATTTATATGCTCTACACACATTGTACGCTGTGGGGGGAGAGAAATCACCAGATATGCTATTCTCTAGAGTCTAGAATCTGCATATGCACCAAGCTGACTCTCTCATCTTTTGTCAACATCCACACTCTATTGTCTTGTCATACGGCAGGATCTTTCTGCATAAAAGCCAGAGCTTTGCTTTGATTCGTTTTGAGCAAGATATCAATTCAAAATGGTGGACTTTCAATCACCTCGTCGCACACTGTATCCTCTTAAGAGGAGCTACAGCCTTCAGGCAAAGACCACCGTAGTTGTGATCAGTCAGTGCTTTTACCTATCCTGTCCTTGTAGGCGGTTCTGTATCCTCTGCAGTCTGGACTGGTACTTCTCAGACAGGGATTAGAACTCTGGATTAAGGAGGCTGTCAGTTCAGGGTAGGTGCACTCTGAATACAAAACCTCCTCTGGAACCTGGTCTACCTCAGCCAGACAGTCGGCAGTTTTGGTGGGACAGTCCTGGAAGGATTATCTGGTTATGCCGTTTGAAAGACATAAAATACTTGGCAACACAATCAAACAGCATGGTGAGAGATAGAATTATGCAACCTTAATGGTGAGCGACCTACGTACCTCCACTCCCAGAAACAGGGTGTCTTCCTCTATGGCCAGATACACTTTTCTAAGTTTTTCAATGATGTCTTCCTGCTGGTCCTTCACAAAGTTGACCTGTGAGTGTGTCTTGAATATCTTCAGACTTACAGACTGTGACCTCACAGGCTCTAACAGAATGAATTGTTGAACACAAACTCAGTTCAAGGAATTATTCATTCAGTTCTCTTCCCTCCTCTACATCCGAGAATTAACAGTCTGACATCCTTCTCTGATATCCATCATGGTATAGAGAGCTCTGTATCTGATGAAATTTAGTGAGAGGAAATGGAAATATATATCTCTGTTAGAGTACAGAACCCACAGAAATGGAATATTTCCTTTTTCCCCTGTAGTTTTTCTTAATTTACTACTTGGTGGACAAATACAGTGAATCCTATAATCAGAGCAATTCACTGACGGCATATCGGTAGTCATACCCTCTTTCTGTTTCTAACAGGTTCCATTTTTGATGCCACTCAGAGGGAGGAAACTCAGGAAAGCAGTCTATTGTGAAACTGTACATACTAGATCACAAATATAACAATTAGATTGTCCTTCCTGCTGCACGTTCTCAGTAAAAACATACAGGAAAAGTGAGGAAATGAAGGCTTAACCATTCAACCTACAGTGCCTTGCAAAAGTATTCACTCCTCTTGGCGTTTTTCCTATTTTGTTGCATTACAACTGTCAGAAGGTGGGTGTAGCTGGTGCATGAAGTCAGGCACAGGAGAGCAGAATGATTGAGCAATGTACTTTACTCAAAATAAAGGCACAAGATAACAATACACTTGACCAACAATAAACGGTAATCAATTACGCACGGGTGAAAACAGCACCCGTCGAAAACCAGCCATAACGTACCGAATGAACATAGAAACAATCACACACAAAAACATGGGGGAAACAGAGGGTTAAATACATGAACATGTAATTGGGGAATGAAACCAGGTGTGTAGAAAACAACGACAAAACAAATGGAAAATGAAAGGTGGATCGGCGATGGCTAGAAGACCGGTGACATCGACCGCCGAACGCCGCCCGAACAAGGAGAGGGACCGACTTCGGCGGAAGTTGTGACAACAACCTGTAATTTAAATGGATTTTTATTTGTATTTCATGCAATGGACATACACAAAATAGTCCAAATTGGTGAAGTGAAATGAAAAAATAACTTGTTTAAAAAAATTCTAATAAATAAAAAAGGTAAAAGTGGTGTGTGCATATGTATTCACATCTTTTGCTATGAAGCCCCTAAATAAGATCTGGTGCAACCAATTACCTTCAGAAGTCACATAATTAGTTAAATAAAGTCCACTTGTGTGCAATCTTAGTGTCACATGATCTGTCACATGATCTCAGTATATATACACCTGTTCTGAAAGGCCCCAAATTCTGCAACACCACTAAGCAAGGGGCACCACCAAGCAAGCCACTCTATGAAGACCAAGGAGCTCTCAAAACAGGTCAGGGACAACGTTGTGGAGAAGTACAAATCAGGGTTGGATTATAAAAAAAAAAATTAAACATCCCACGGAGCACCATTAAATCCATTATTAAAAAATGGAAAGAATATGGCACCACAAGAAACCTGCCAAGAGAGGGCTGCCCACCAAAACTCACAGACCAGGCAAGGAAGGCATTAATCAGAGAGGCAACAAAGAGACCAAAGATAACCCCGAAGAAGCTGCAAAGCTCCACTGCGGAGATTGGAGTACCTGTCCATAGGACCACTTTAAGCCGGTCACTCCACAGAGCTGGGCTTTATGGAAGAGTGGCCAGAAACAAATAAGCAAACATGTTTGGTGTTAACCAAAAGGCATGTGGGAGACTCCCCAAACATATGAAAGAAGGTACTCTGGTCAAATGAGACTAAAAGTGAGCTTTTTGGCCATCAAGGAAAACGCTATGTCTGGCGCAAACCCAACATCTCTCATCATCCCAGGAACACCAAGCATGGTGGTGGCAGCATCATGCTGTGGGGATGTTTATCATCGGCAGGGACTGGGAAACTGGTCAGAATTGAAGGAATGATGGATGGCGCTAAATACAGGGAAATAATTGCTGGAAACCTGATTCAGTCTTCCAGAAATTTGAGACTGGGCCGAAGGTTCACCTTCCAGCAGGACAATGACCCTAAGCATACTGCTAAAGCAACACTCGAGTGGTTTAAAGGGAAACATTTAAATATTTTGGAATGGCCTAGTCAAAACCCAGACCTCAATCCAATTGAGAATCTGTGGTATGACTTAAAGATTGCTGTACACCAGCGGAACCCATTCAACTTGAAGGAGCTGGAGCAGTTTTGACTTGAAGAAAGGGCAAAAATCCCAGTGGCTAGATGTGCCAAGGGGTGAATAGTTATGCACGCTCAAGTTTTCCGTTTTTTTGGTCATATTTCTTGTTTGTTTCACAAAAAATATTTTGCATCTTCAAAGTGGTAGGCATGTTATGTAAATCAAATGATACAAACAGCATAAAAATGCATTTTAATTCCAGGTTTTAAGGCAACAAAATAGGAATAATGCCAAGGGGGTGAATACTTTCGCAAGCCACTGTATATGTATAGAAGAGAGTGGTGGTGAGGTCATTTTCGGTCACCTTCTGAAGCCATAATGCAGTGCAGTATGTCTCAGACAGGCCATTAGGGACTCACAGATTGCCTCCCAAATAGCACCCTATTCCCTATACAGTGCACTACTTTTGACCAGAGCCCTATGGGTCCTTGTCAAAAGTAGTGCACTATAGGGAATAGGGTGCCATTTGAGACATAACCACTGTTTTAAAGCCAGACAAAACTTCTCAAACCTTCCCTCCAAACAAATTCCTCTGACGCACAAACAAGTATGGAATCGTAATTAAGTGTTTTAAGGGAATGTTATTTAGCATGGTGGGTCACTTAGTACAAGAAGCATGCAGGCGGCTAGAGAGAGGAGAGTAGGCAGTAGCTCCATTTTGGTGAGGCTCTCAGGTGGGCAGGACTGAGTGGGGGGGACAGCAGGGGCTGGATGAAAGAGAAGACGAGTGGGGGATGGAGGTACGCCAGAGACTGACTCACTCACACAGGGGCAGGCAGGCAAGCAGACAAAATGGCTGGCAGTGGATTCCTTATCCCCCTATATGGCCCACTTTCAAAGACATCTCTTCTCCTGCCTGCTCTTAATCCCACCATTCGCTCCCTGAGAATGAAAAAGCCTCCAGGAGTCAAAAGGAGAATTAACTAAAGAGAGGTGACTTACGTAGAGAGGAGTTCTAACAAACACCAGATTCATGGGGAATGAATGCTGTATTGTTGGCAACAAGAGGACTTTTGGTAGGATCTAGGTAGGATCTGCAAAGTACGGTCTATTATTTTGGTACTTGTAGAGATTGAATGCCTTAAGATTCATCGCAGTATATTGTGTGGAATTAAAAAACAGAACCACAGTTTTCACAAACAGAGTCAAGGGCTCCATTTTCATATGGAGAAAAGTAAGTTCCTCTGCAGCTTTCTGAAACAGTGGGCACAGAGCCCCTCAGCTCATCTCTCAGGTCATGGGATGCGTCCCAAATGGCACCCTATCCCCAGAGCCCTGGTCAAATGTAGTGCTCTACATAGGGAATAGGGTCCCATTTGGGACGCGCCCGTGTTGTTACCTACCTGCTGGAGTACCTGCTCTCAGTCTGCCGGCTGAGGAGGCTGGTGGTGTTGCTGGTGTTGGACTTCACTCAGTCTGTACTGCAAGTCCTCTGTCAGCTGCCAGATGGGCTCCACAGTGGTACACCTGAACGCCTCCCGCTCACTCTCCAGAAACAGCTCTAATGAGACACCCACACACATAAACACACACACACACACACACACACACACACACACACACACACACACACACACACACACACACACACACACAGTATGGTATTGTCTCACTCAATAGGGACTGGAACAGTATCTATACACTCAGGACTGAGAGGGGTACTGTGGTCCAGTAGCTCAGAGAGGATGCCCATGTCTGTTCTACTGGCCAGACCATTTGGTCCCAGAAATCCTTGCAGCTCAGCTTCAGCCTTTTCCCTGCTGCATGGAAAGAGAGGGGAATTCCATTAAGCATACAGCATACTGTACCAAACACAACTGAACACAGACTGCTTCTCAAATGGCAATCTATTCCCTATGTAGTGCACTACTCTTGACCAGGGCCCATAGGGAAAAGGTTGCCATTGGGACGCGGCAACACAGTGTGCCGAACACGCTCATCCATTAGTCCCAGCTAAAATATAATGGGATTGTAACTATAGAAACAAACTTTTTCTCCCTTCTCTTAAATTACCTTCACGCTAATGAATTCAGTGGTTATGTGCGGTTGCCGTGGTGCGGTCGGTCAATCTGTGTGTCTGTCTTCAGAGAAGGCTCATTACAGAAACCCACGCTTGTGTACACCATTAACCTTGGATCGCACCGACACAGTCATTACCCCGAGAACAGCCTACACCCCAGAGCTAGCGCTGCCCTTCTCACTTCACAACGCATGACACCAACGCATGACACCAGCGGGCCGCGGCAGCCCAATGCTTCCTCTGCTTCTGCCTCATCATCACACCAGGGAGAGTTCATTTTACAATGCCACAGAAGCTAGCTAGCACCCTCCACTGAGCTATCCATTCCCTCTTTCTTTCTTTCTTTCTTTCTTTCTTTCTTTCTTTCTTTCTTTCTTTCTTCTTTCTTTCTTTCTTTCTTTCTTTCTTTCTTTCTTTCTTTCTTTCGCTGTCTTCTTTGGTCACGGAAAGCCATTTCAAATCCCCCATCTCTCATTTTACTGGGGCTTATTTTAGTTTTGAGCAGTGTTTGCCATAACTGAATATGGCTGAGTGGGGTGGGTAGTAGGCTACAGACTACAATACAGTATATGGTGTAGTGGTTCATGGTAATGTGTGCTGGGAGGGGTTTCTTATCCTGCATTGGCTAGTCTGCTGTTCTCTCTGCTCCACACCTGTCTGGGCTGCCTCAGTAGGGAGCTCTTTTTGGTCTCCTTGGTGGCACGGAGAGCCCTCTTCACCTGAAAGACACCTCTTAAATCAGCCAACAGCTACCTGTGGAACACTGTGGTCATGATAAATCCTCTCTCACAAGTTTATGCTAACATGATCCCATTATGGTAGCATTAGCATGTAATCGCTGATATCACTATGACCAATCATGACCAAAGCATAGACTGCAATCATGGAAGATTATGTCTGCATCCCAAAAGTCGCAGCCTTAAATTCACTTGATGTCCTTTTGATCAGGACCTATGGGTGAAAGTAGTGCACTATGTAGGGAATAGGGTGCCATTTGGGAATCGGGCTATGAGTAATAAATGGTATAAACATGACCAAAAAGGAGTACTCTCCTTAGTGCTCTATGTTCCTAGCTTACCGAGCAATACAGAACGAGAGATTGGTCAATTGTTTCCTTGTTATGCTTCATGGGGGAAATGGTCTTCATTCAGCAGTACATTCAGTGTGTGTGGGGTTTTGCCTTTGAAATATTGACTTTGAAAGGCTCATAATCTGCAGGAATTCATGTGAAACATTATTGCCGTTGAACACTTGAAAGGAGAACACACGTTGGTAAATTAAAATATTCAGGGGAACATGCATAAGGCGTGTTTCTGGTGGGAACAGGAGGGGGTGAGTATCTTCCTCTCCTGTCATTGATTTGCCTTTTCCATTATGAAAATGCTCTCTCGGTGCAGCCCTCTATACTGTCCTCTACCGCAGTGAATGTGCCCTTAGTTTTGTTCCATCTGTACAGTCTTAGGAAAAAAAGGTGAAAAAAGAAATCCAGAAATAAATCAATAAAAATATAGAACCTTAAAGGGTTCTTCGGCTGTCCCCATAGGAGAACCATTTGAATAACACTTTTTGGTTCCAGATAGAACCCTTTTGGGTTCCGTGTACAACCCTTTCTTCAGAGGGTTCTACCTGGAACCAAAAAGGGTTCTACCTGGAACCAAAAAGGGGCTACCTGGAACCAAAAAAGGTTCTCCTATGGGGACAGGCAAATAACCCTTTTTTCTAAGACTGTAAGGGGGAAAAGGATGTTTGATATTAACATGCCGTAAAACATGTGAAACTACAAATAAAACATATCGGTGACATGAGATGAAACCGCACACCTACAAGCACAGTCAAACCCCTGCTCTCGATTACCCTGCTCGAAACCCCAGCCATTAAAGTAGGCTGTGAATTCTCCCTTTACCATGTGTTGACCTAGGGATCTTATCAGGATCTCTCCTTCAAAGATGTAAGGCCTTAGTATCCAGGACACTCCCACTCTCTTACTGGAAAGTCAATCATCTGATCACATCCTGCGGCGACTCCCCTCTACCACCACTGGGAAATCCACAACAGAAAGCCTGCCTTTCAGCGTGGCGGGCGTATGCAAACACTGATTGCCTTATCTGGTCCATGCAGAGAGCTGAATTGGAGGGAGCCATGGGCAACCGTAATGAGACACAACAACAACAAAAAAGCTGCTGCCACAGTTTACCAATTAAAACACTGCAGGTCTACAAGCATAATCCTCATGCCCCCTAGGGTTAACTTCTCACAGTGCTAGGATGCAGAAAGATTGGGAACTTCAAACAGCTTTATGGTTGATCCTCCTGCAGACTCATGAATATTCAAATTTGATGTTGATATTCTTCTTAAATCTTATATTTTTTGGAGAGCCCATTTACAGTAGGTTACGTAATGGTCTGATGTTTTATAGTAAATCCGCTCCTCCGGATCATTGGAGATCGTGTGTGTGTGTGTGTGTGTGTGTGTGTGTGTGTGTGCGTGTGTGCGTGTGTGTGTGTGTGTGTGTGTGTGCGTGTGTGTGTGTGTGTGTGTGTGTGTGTGTGTGTGTGTGTGTGTGTGTGTGTGTGTGTGTGCGTGTGTGCGTGTGTGCGTGTGTGTGTGTGTGTGTGTGTGTGTGTGTGTGTGTTCGTTCATGCCCATGATCGTTAAACTCTGAATGAAGGTTTCTAGCACCGTAAAACTGAATTATGATTCAGAAAGAGCCCATGGTTGTTCATTTGAGAAAGAACACCAACTCCATATAAATATGTCCTCAGATGTAAATGATGTTGCGGATATCATGCAGAGGCGTACATGCACTGTTCAGTCTTTTACCTTCTCATTATGTCAACAGATCTGTCACCCATCAACTGTCTCCATACTGAAAGTTGGACACACAGAATCAGTATGTTGCCAAAAAGAAAAGCTGAATCATTGAATGAATGAGGTAGCTTGCACCTAAGGATGTTCAAGAGCATACTGGGCTATGGAACAACAAAATATATATCGTACCAAATTCAACTTTTTACTTTATACATTCTTCAGCCCTTTGCTTCTGTTATGGGCTTGTATTCACAAAGTGTCTCAGAGCAAATCAAATATCAACAATATCTACCTTTTGAGCGATATGTGCAGACTCCAGTTGTTTGGCATCAACTATGGCTTGTAGTTTCTCATATTCAGCCAGTTTATACTGAGCTTCCAAGGCCATCCTTCACCAGTAGAGTCAGTTTCTCTATATCAATGAAAGGAAGCATCAAACTACAAGATAGAGCGGTGTTCTAGTAAGCATTGAGCATGTGAAAAGTGCATTAACTATCAATCACTCAATCAACTGTGAATTCTTAGGCCAGGTGTTATTTATGCTGATGACAGAAGAGGAAGGAAGTGAGATAGAAACGGCACATCCTCTGTCTTCAACTGCTTCCCAAATGGCATCTTATTCCCCATGTAGTGCACTACTTTTGGCCACTACTTAGGGAATGGGGTGCCATTTGGGACGCACCCTTCGTGATGAGGTATATCCTATAGGGAGCAGGAAGGAGGGAGAGAGGAAACAAACTGGCCAGGTCAGACAGGCTGGTCCTGACCAGTTCAGCTGGGACTCCATGAGACAGGTGAATAAACACCAGCCATGCTGCTGCTACTGACAACGCAGACATAAAGGTCCTGGCAGACGGTTATGAGTTCAGTGAGTCTAGAGGAAAGAGCAGTCAGCATTGGTTCAGATTGGAGCTGAGCTAAGCTGACTTACCTAAATATTTTGATCGGTTCCTGGTTATAAAGCAATGTAGGTCTCTTCCACTCATAGCTTCTCATCTGTTTATCAATAGTACATGTGATTTAAACAAGGAATTTGAGGTAACACTTTACATTAATTTACCACACAGTTATTACTCTTGTGACAACACTGTAGTAATATGTTATGTATTATTACAACATTGTAATCACACATAATTTTGTCAAGTAAAATCAGCCAGGAGGAAAAAATGAATATGTAAATAGGAAGGTTCGTTAAAGTTTGACAGAAAGGTCACCACACCACCTCATCATCTTCCTGCTGTTGCTTTAATCAGTTTAGGCCTATTCTAAGGATTAACATTTACATTCAAGAACTTAATGGGAAAAACCACTATCACTCAATTTCTCCCAAAACAGCCTATTCAACATTCAGGGTCTAAGAGGTTATAGAAATATCCTCTGAATTCTCATCAGGGCCCAGTTTTTCAAAAGCAATCTGTCTGGATTTCGCCTATCGGATAGGATTAAATGCATAGAAATAGAACGAAGAGAACGGATCAATCATTGACTTGAATGGGGACTTTCGTTCTATTCGTTCTATTTCTATGCATTTAATCCTATCCAATAGGCGAAATTCAGATAACTTTAGAAAAACTGGGCCCAGGCCTTCAAAGTGTCTGTGCATGAAAGTTAACAACAGATGGTACACTGTAAACAGAGTGTGGAACTGTAAACAGACGTGCTAGAATATCACTTGGGTTAATCTAATGTGGAATATCCTCCTAAATACATTTAGAATTCATCATGTAAATTACTTGTAATATAATAATTCTGGTGTACTTTATTATGGTAAATTACACTCTGTAATTTCTACCCTATCATAACATAAGCAAACGGATAAGTGGAGACTGACATCAAATGTAATTTAAAGTAGAAATCTATTTAACATGGTAGGACTGTGGGAGGGCGTTGAGGAAAGAGCAAAAGGGGATAATAATTCATGCTGAAGTGTATTGAGGTTTCTCTACATTGTATTGGATTAATTCCATCCATACCTAAAGTGTGGAAGATATTTTTCACAATAAAGCATCAATGTCCATATCAGTGACCCATGCAGAGAGTGAGTTACGGTATAGGATTACATATAGCTGAAAGGAAGGAAGAGGTGAAGCGAGAGGGTTTACTCCGCCCAAAATCTGTCCACGAAAAGGAAATCCCGAAGTAAGGCATTTTTGTATGGAGGTCAATGAGAGAGTGTTGAATTTGGTCAACAGAAAATGTAATTGCTCATTTGCTACGTGAGGATTATTTGATCGAATAGAAGATTCGTAAGGGTTAGGTTGTTGTTGCGAATGCACTGATATAATTGGACTGATATAATTGGACGCAAGTGGCAACTTCAGAAAAAAAACGTTATATTAGAGTTGTGCATGTTGTTCACGTGTGTATCTGCCCTCGCACTGGCTAGAATGGTCCACCTGATCTCGCCTCCTCCCGCCTGCCTTCCATCTTTGAGGACATGTAGGCCTATTTCCATTGTTAGAACGGTCACGCGACTATTTTGTCAATATAATACAAAATCTTTTATTATACAGTGGCAAGAAAAAGTATGTGAACCCCTTGGAATTACCTCGATTTCTGCATAAATTGGTCATCGAACTTGATCTGATCTTCATCTAAGTCACAACAATAGACCAACATAGTGTGCTTAAACTAATAACACACAAATTATTGTATTTTTCTTGTCCATATTGAATTTAAACATAGGTTGGAAAAAGTATGTGAACCTCTAGGCTAATGACTTCTCCAAAAGCTAATTGGAGTCAGGAGTCAGCTAACCTGGAGTCCAATCAATGAGATTAGATTGGAGAGGTTGGTTAGAGCTGCCTTGCCAAACAAAAACACTCACAAAATTTGAATTTGCTATTCACAAGAAGCATTGCCTGATGTGAACCATGCCTCAAACAAAATGAATCTCAGAAGACCTAAGATTAAGAATTGTTGACTTGCATGAAGCTGGAAATGGTTACAAAATATCTCTAAAAGCCTTGATGTTCATCAGTCCATGGTAAGACAAATTGTCTGTAAATGGACAAAGTTCAGCACTGTTGCTACTCTCCCTAAGAGTGGCCGTCCTCCAAAGATGACTGCGTTAAGAAGAATCCTAGCGTGTCAGCTAAAGACTTACAGAAATCTCTGGAACATGCTAACATCTCTGTTGACGAGTCTACAATACGTAAAACACTAAACAAGAATGGTGTTCATGGGAGGACACCACGGATAGGCCACTGCTGTTCAAGAAAAACATTGCTGCACGTCTGAAGTTTACAAAAGTGCAACTGGATGTTCCATAGCGCTACTGGCAAAATATTCTGTGGACAGATGAAACTACAGTTGAGTTGTTTGGAAGGAACACACAACACTATGTGTGGAGAAAAAAATGCACAGCTCACCAACATCAAAACATCATCCCAACTGTAAAGTATGGTGGAGGGAGCATTATGGTTTGGAGCTGCTTTGCTGCCTCAGGGCCTAAACAGCTTGCTATCATCGACAGAAAAATGTATTCCCAAGTTTATCAAGACATTTTGCAGGAGAATGTTAGGCTATCTGTCCGTCAATTGAAGCTCAACAGAAGTTGGTTGATGCAACAGGACAACGTCCCAAAACACAGAAGTAAATCAACAACAGAAGAAAATACATCTTCTGGAGTGGCCCAGTCAGACTCCTGACCTCAACCTGATTGAGATGCTGTGGCATGATCTCAAGAGAGCAGTTCACACCAGACATCCTAAGTATATTGCTGAACTGAAACAGTTTAGTAAAGAGGAATGGTCCAAAATTCCTCCTGACTGTTGTGCAGGTCTGATCCGCAACTACAGAAAACGTTTGGTTGAGGTTATTGCTGCCAAAGGAGGGTCAACCAGTTATTAAATCCAAGGGTTCACATACTTTTCCCATCCTGCACTGTGAATGTTTACACGGTGTGTTCAATAAAGACATGAAAACGCATAATTGTTTGTGTTATTAGTTTAAGCAGACTGTGTTTGTCTATTGTTGTGACCTAGATGAAGATCAGATACAATTTTATGACCAATTTATGCTGAAATCCAGGTATTACCAAAGGGTTCACATATTTTTTCTTGCCACTGTAGGTCACCTATCAAGTGGTGTATAGGTACACAGGTGACCGGAATCGTTAGCACGCCAATTAGATTTAAAGATATTTTTGTAGCAGGTTAGGAGAGCATTTTTGCTAACCCTAACCCTTTTCCTAACCTTAACCTCAGTCTCTTAACCTGCTGTGTTAATTCACCTAAACTGCTGCGTAAGTTTCTGCTGCGTAAGTGGTGTGAAAAGAGTTTCCCGTTTTGACTAGGTGGAACTATACACAGAGACGAACGAGGAAGCGAGACACCCCACTCACTGTTTTTTTCAAAACATTTTCTGGTTCAGTGAAAGTCAATGAACTAACTAAGTAGACCAGATCCAGCAGCTATTGCATTGGTGTCTATAGGAGACACCCCCAGTTAAGTATTCTGGAAACTATTATTATTTTTTGCAACGCACTGTAAAACAGCCTAAGTGAACTATCTTCATTTATCCACCATCTTTGGTATACAGCTACAATCGGAAGTGACTCTTTCATAGTCAGTTTGGAGAACTTGCTCAGCAGGTTAGGATAATTAAAGTAGCAGGCTAGGATAATTAGGTTAAGGTTAGGAAAAGGGTTAGGGTCAGCTAAAATGCTCTCATAACCTGCTACGAAAAGTCACTTCATGTTGTAGCTGTACTTCATCAAATATTTTCTATTATATTGACAGGATAGTCGAATGACCGTTATAACAATGGAAATGCATGATCTCAAGGATGGAAGGCAGGCGGGAGAAGAGGAGGCAAGATCAGGTGTGACCATTCTAGCCAATGAGAGGGCAGATACGCTCGTGAACAACAGGCACAACTCGGATATAAAGTCTTGTTTTTTTGTGTGTTTGCTGCAGGAGAGACTGGTGCACTTCACAAAATAGATGACAACATGAGGATGTAAAATTATGTGGATATGTTGAAGCAACATCTCAAGACATCAGTCAGGAAGTTAAAGCTTTGTCGCAAATGGGTCTTCCAAATGGACAATGACCCCAAGCATACTTCCAAAGTTGTGGCAAAATGGCTTAAGGACAACAAAGTCAAGGTATTGGAGTGGCCATCACAAAGCCCTGACGACAATCCTATAGAAAATTTGTGGGCAGAACTGAAAAAGTGTGTGCGAGCAAGGAGGCCAACAAACCTGATTCAGTTACACCAGCTCTGTCAGGAGGAATGGGCCAAAATTCACCCAACTTATTGTGGGAAGCTTGTGGAAGGCTACCCCGAAACGTTTGACCCAAGTTAAACAATTTAAAGGCAATGCTACCAAATACTAATTGAGTGTATGTAAACTTCTGGGAATGTGATGAAAGAAATAAAAGTTGAAGTAAATCATTCTCTCTACTATTATTCTGACATTTCACATTCTTAAAAAAAAGTGGTGATCCTAAGTGACCTAAGACAGGGAATTTTTACTGGGATTAAATGTCAGGAATTGTGAAAAACTGAGTTTAAATGTATTTGGCTAAGGTGTATGTAAACTTCCGACTTCAAATGTATGAATGAAAGTTTACAAGGAAGGTGCACACAGGGTGAGATTTTTTTAGGTGACAGACAGTGACACATGGAAAGACAGGGACACATTCAATATCGCCTTACAAACTCTTGCCTGCATCTAGATGATCTACGGTGTAATCATTAGTCCAACAGTCGCAAAAGAGAGTTCCTTTGGAGAAATCCAGGTATGTTTATCCCCGTTTCATTCGTGTTGGCTTCTGTTTAAGAAACATTTTACAACATTCATACCCCTCGGGAGAGGCGAAGGTCGAGAGCCATGCGTCCTCCGAAACACGACCCAACCAAGCCGCACTGCTACTTGACACAATGCCCGCTTAACCCAGAAGCCAGCCACACCAATGTGTCGGAGGAAATATCGTACACCTGGAGACTGTGTCAGCGTATATGCACCCGGCCCGCCACAGGAGTCACTAGAGCGCAATGGGACAAGGACATCCCTGCCGGCCAAACCCTCCCCCTAACCCAGACGATGCTGGGCCAATTGTGCGCTGCCTCAACCAGGATCTCTAGTGGCACAGCTAGCACTGCGATGCAGTGCCTTAGACCACGGCGCCACTCGGGAGGCCTCCACGTTGTATTCCTTCTCGCGTTTATGCGCTTTTCTCCTCTCACCTTTTCCCTTCGCTTGTGGACTCCAATGCACAACACACCAGCTGAAAAAATCTTTCCAAGCCAAACCATATCATAACCACTACACACAGCCCACATCGTTGTCACCATATTTGCTAAAGTAACATCATAGTCAACATAGCTAATAGAACTATCATGTTAGTAAACCCTCTACAATCTCGCAGTAACGTTAGAGTGTACAGTCAGTAAAAGTTAAATAAGCAGTTTAGCAGTTACACTGGCGGCCCCGGTGGCAATGAATTTGTAAAACCTAAAGCTTACCTTGACTTGGAAGAGTTCCAGTGTTGTGTTGCATAGTCATAGCCAGCTAGCTGACAAAGCATCCCTTTGTTTGAGCTGGGTGTTTGAGTAGGGTAAATTAGCTAGCTAGCTGCATTTGCTAGCTAAGTAAGTGAAAGTGAAAAAAAAGTCAAAATATAGCTCTCTTGCTTCTCCTTCATTTTTTAAGCAATTAATTTATTCAACTATTCTTTCTCTCTCTTTGAGTCACTACATTTTATGCACTGCAGAGCTAGTTTGCTGTAGCTTATGCTTTCAGTTCTAGATTAATTCTCTGATCCTTTGATTGGGTGGACAAAATGTCAGTTCATGCTGCAAGAGCTCTGATAGGTTGGAGGACATCCTTCAGAAGTTGCCATAATTACTGGGTACGTCTATAAAAGGGGGTGAGAACCATGAGCCTCCTAGGTTTTGTATTGAAGCCATTGTACCCAGAGGTGGATGGAAGCTAGCTGTCCTCCGGCTATACCATGGTGGTCTCTACAGAGTGCTGTTAAGGCTACTGTAGACCTCATTGCAAAACAACGTGTTTTTAATCAATTATATGGTGATATAAATATATTTAGTAAAGATTTAAAAAGGATAACCTTTTAAATGTTTTACTATTTTTATTTGTATGAAATTCAGTGAGAAGTATGGTCCTCCGCTTCCTCTTCTGAGGCGCCTCCACTGGTACGGCTATTTTGTTCTGTTCGCATTAATTTATTTGCGATAACAGTGTCGGTATTCTAAGCCAAACTGCTATTCAGTATTTTTGTTTGCATGCATGAATAACTAGACTACTACTTTGAGCATTGAGTTTGCATTATTTTGGTAAGACAGCTGTGTGTAGGGCTGCATTCACATAGGCTGTTTGTATGTAATATGTTAATTACCCTATCTAACTTATAGCTTTTGTTCATTACGAAAATGGCCTCGCTTTAGTGTGTATAGGGCGTTGTCCTTTGTGCTGATACAGCGCAGCGGTGATTGGTGCGAAATCTGTAGCCTTCCCGCCAATTTAAACAGTCCCCTATATAATTTTATCCTGGCGCCGGTTCTGGGTGTTAATTAGTAGGCTGATACCACATTTTATGGACCCAAGATCCCTATGTAAGAATGTACATTACAATTTGAATGTTCAATATACATAGTATTATTGCAATTATGAAGTCTAATACATCCACAGTGCAATTTCAACTGATTTGTCCTATTTTGCCAAATTAACTAATTATAGTTTTTTTTATGTATATAACAATTTTGCGAACTTTTCAAGCATTATATAGTCCAAATATTGCATTTTTACACTACTTGTATCAGTTTGCATCAGTTTCAATACGGGACTTTTATTTTGAAGGCCACTATTGTGACTAATTGTTATTGTGGTTAGCTTCACATAGGTGGCTCTGGCAGTGCTTGGCTCTGCTGAAAACGACTCATCTGCAGATTACTTGCTTTTCTGTATGGAGCACAGGAGGATGGTGGCACCTTATGGGGAGGACGAGATCGTGGTAATGGCTGTAGTGTAGTGGAATCAGTGTTATGGTATCAAATACATCAAACACATAGTTTCCATGTGTTCTTTTGCCCATCTTAATATTTAATTTTTATTGGCCAGTCTGAGATATGGCTTTTTCTTTGCAACTCTGCCTAGAAGGCCAGCCTCCCAGAGTCGCCACTTCACTGTTGACAATGAGACTGGTGTTTTGCGGGTACCATTTAATGAAGCTGCCAGTTGAGGACTTGTGAGGCGTCTGTTTCTCAAACTAGACACTTTAATGTACTTGTCCCCTTGCTCAGTTGTGCACCGGGGCCTCCCACTCCTCTTTCTATTCTGGTTAGAGCCAGTTTGTGCTGTTCTGTGAAGGGAGTAGTACACAGCGTTGTACCAGATCTTCAGTTTCTTGGCAATTTCTCTCATGGAATAGCCTTCATTTCTCAGAACAAGAATAGACTGATGAGTTTCAGAAGAATGTCCTTTGTTTCTGGCCATTTTGAGCCTGTAATCGAACCCCCAAAATGCTGATACTCAACTAGCCTAAAGAAGGCCAGTTTTATTGCTTCTTTAATCAGAACAACAGTTTTCAGCCGTGCTAACGTAATTGCAAAAGGGTTTTCTAATGATCAATTAGCCTTTTAAAATGATCAACTTGGAATAGCTAACACACCGTGGCATTGGAACACAGGAATGATGGTTGCTGATAATGGGGCTCTGTACGCCTATGTAGATATTCCATTAAAAATCAGCTTTTTCCAGCTACAATAGTAATTTACAACATTAACAATGTCTACACTGTATTTCTGATCAATTTGATGTTATTCTAATGGACAAAAAATGTGCTTTTCTTTCAAAAATAAGGACAATTCTAAGTGACACCAAACTTTTTAACTGTAGTGTATGCGCGGTTCTACCCTGTGGATTAGGCAATATTTATTATTAGGCCAACTCCTGAACAAGATAAATTCACGTTTTACGCCGCTGTATAGGCTACTGTATGAATCAATTCATGCGTAACCTCGGGTGGATATGACACAAAACAGACTACCCTACGTAAAGGTCAGTGGAGGCTGGTGGGAGTAGCTATAGGAGGACAGGCAGGTAAGCAAGTGGTTTCCATATGAGTCAAGCATGTGGTTTCCATATGTTTGTTGTGTTTGATACAGTTCCTTGTATTCCATTCCAACCATTACAATGAGCCAGTCCTCCTATAGCTCCTCCCACCAGCCTCCACTGATAAAGGTGCAGAAAGGGACTGACAATGGCAAACAATTTACGAAATGATTATGGTATCCTGCTTAACAAAATGTGTAACCAAGGAAACTGTTTTTCCCCTTACCATTGGTCTATTCAACAAAGCGAGTCTCCAGTGAAACGCCCTCTTCTACAAACTAGACCCAATGAATACTGAAACTGCAAACCTAGAGCGAGGTGACGTCATGCATACTCGTATTCCTTTGGCGTGGAAGCGGAGAGGGAAGAAGGGATCTTGTTCTTGACTATGGAGGCGAGTTACACTGCATGGGACTAAGAGCGGACTTGTAGAGGTGCTACTTCCATGCTGATTAAGTTACATGTTCCAATGTGGATCCACGCCAAAACACAGCGATCACAATAATACTCCTTAAGGTACAGGCTCGTTTTCATTCATTCTGAAAGCATGGAGAAAATCTGTAAAAATGAAAACATCTGCAGGCTAAAAGTCTGCGCTAGACAAGTTACTATTTAAGTCCTAAATTCATTTTTTTTGTTAACTATACAAACAGTGCAGCATGTGTTGTTTATTTCCTGCTTTTGCTATAGCCTATACATAGCAAGCAAGGACCTTAACGCAAACTAATCTTTCTCTTGTGACTGATACACTACCACGCACACCTCCTGAGGGTCATCCACTGGTTATTGAGTTTGCCCCTTGATACATTGTAGGCGAAACTTTTGATTTGTCCATTATTGTATCTTGTGGACGTTGCATGAAGTGTTACTTTTTGTAGGGCTGTGACTCTGAGGTGTAAATGCACCGGTAGAAAATGAATTAGGCAGGTTGAGTTTAGTGTGTGGGAATCTGAGGAATGCGAGGATTAGGGGCGGAGATTCATGCGCTACCCTTCTTCATTTTCTCACGTTTATTTCGGTTTCAACTCACGACTGTATTCAATGCCTTTACCTGGTCTAACAGTCACTATATTTGCCATTGGCATTGATGCTTTTTTTTTCTTTTTCCGTTCTCAAATTACGTAGCCAGATTAAAAATGTTGTATAGTTCTGCACCAATTTCGAACCAAAACGACCTTTTTTTTTGGTCACGGTCGAGAGTGACTCCCGTCGCTTAATTTAAGTTATAGGCCTAATAATTGTAGACCTATCTAACATTGATACAATTTATTTGGGATTGACAACGCTGGTGTTTTTCTTTTGTCGTCCGGTTAACATTTTCGTGTTTTAATCTCAGCTAGTATAAAGAAGAAAAATCAGCTATACTACTTCACGTGTCCCATAGCCGTTCTGGATTCATGCAAATCAAGGCAAAACACGTTTGCGCAGATTGACACAAGGCAACTCGACAGAAAAGTGAAGTCGTGTCAGTTTGAAGGCCGTGTGAACGGTTATTTAGCATCAGTAGCCTATTAAAGTGTAAGGAACAAGGCCAGGTTTTAGTGTGCCATTCTTTTCCCAAGCGCGCACTATTGCCTAGATGTCTCGGTGGAATCACCGTGTCCTAATCAGGATAGATGGCAGGAAAACGGTTCCCTACAATTGCGATGCCAAGCTAGCCTACTCGATCTCGTTTGAAGTCTCCACGTTTTCTTTTCATTCGTTTATTTAAAACGAACCAATAGCAGTGTTCACAAATATCTGAACTAAATGCTCCATAGGAATGAGAGAAGGCAGCCACAGCATTTAGAGGGAAAATGCTTTCATTATCAATATCACTGATGTTGATAATTCAAATAACTCAAACCATATAGGAGTAGTCTGCTGTGCCATCATCACACTTTGTCATTCGCAAGACCAGTATCCTTAGACCGCTGCCTTGCATTGGAAGACCTTTACAAGGACATATGCACTATGCAGAAATAGATTGGCATATGTGACTGTGACCAGTACCACTGCCTCTGGACACTTGTATATGATTATAACATATTCTTACATCTCACAACATGTACATGAAGGCATCGAAAAGGAATTTCCTTGTTTGTCAGGGCAGCTGAAACACTGCATAGGTTTTGTGTTTGGGCGATTTTTGTTATGGAGATTTGATGGACAGCTGTATGAAATAGTTATTTGTTCAGTTCTACCATTTATCAAATCACTTTTGGTCCAGTTGGTGACCTCTGCACTCTTTGGTGTGCAGCACTGTGTTCAAAATAACCCTTTGGTTATTCTAAGGAATTGTTTCTCACTGTGGTTCTCTTCCAATCCTTCTCCATGTTTCCTCCTCTGTTGAAAAGTATTATGTTTGCCTGGTCATCTATTGGTGTCAATGATAATAGAATTGAACATGGCATTGATGTAGCATACTATAATATCATCAGCAACATAAATATCAGGAAGATCTCTAGTCTCCAAACCTGGGTCTAATTGCTTTTAGAGGCTAACTCTGGACATACCTAGCCCTCAACTGTACAGTAGCTCACTAGGTGGTGGAGGTGATATTTGTACAACTATACTCTGAGTCAGTGTGCCCCCCCCCCCCCCCCCCCCCGGGTCAGATGCACTATGCAATGCTCCTCGTGATTCACATTACCCAAGCCACAGTCCCAACAGCTGACATCTATTGAAGGAATTCCACTTAATCTAAAAACATGAAGATTTCTCGTGAGGTATTGCAGCAAAGGCTCCAGATAAAAACATTTTGTGCAAGTGTTCTGGTATGGAGATTGTGGTTTTGCCCTTGCAGTGCATAAATGGTGAGGAGTTTTTTTTGTGTGTGGTTTTGCTCCTTCGTGGCACAATGGGAGACAATCGCAAATGTCTTATTGGAGTCCATAGGAGTGCAAATCTTGTGGGTTCAACAACGACCACAACAACGTTTGTTTGAATAGTCTGACCCCATGAGAGTTTCTGACCCTCATCCTCCTCCTTATCTTGGTATAGATGCAATCAGGAATACAGTGCATTACTTATGTTGTTGGCAGAGCTTTTGGCTGTAGATGAAGGCTCCTTTGCTTGCGTGGTGTTGGGAACAAATGCTGCTGTTCTACAAAAAAAAAATGTATGCATTCACTACTGTAAGTCGCTCTGGATAAGAGCGTCTGCTAAATGACTAAAATGTAAAATGTAAAATGTAGTCTGAGTCTGCACAAACACCACCAAGTTCTGTCTTAAACGGCACCCTATTTCCTTAGTACACAACATTTGACCAGAGCCTTATGGGTCCTGGTCAAAAGTGGTGCACTATATAGGGAATAGGCGCCATCTGGAACTCAGCCTGAGAACGGCCATTTTTTTTTTCTCTCTGTTTTGGTGTGATTCTATTGAACCCACGTTCATGTCAGAATCTGTTTAACAGGAGCTGACATCAGTCAGATGAATAGTTCAGCTGTTCTTAGACGCCCCTTCTTGATAAGTCATTCTCTAATGCTGCTCAAACAGACAGTAGCACGGCAAAGCTCAGCTCACTCTGCTACATATCTAGGGCCCTATAAAATCAGTTTAAAAAAAATCCTGAATTCTTTTTTCTCAGTTTTTGTTTTTCCAGGTTTTCACTCTCAATTAACATTGTTGTGGACTTAGAACAACCAATTGTTTGTTTTGTTTTCTAAGTCCACAACAATGTTAAACCAAGAGACAATTTGAGGTCTGGGAAAAAATTGAAAAATTCTAGATTTTTGGGCGCAGTTAACCTTTTAATGCAAGTGTGCACCAGGAAGAGACCATTATTTGGGTAAGTGCTGTAGCACTCATGTGATTGCAGAGTTTGAAAAACAAATATCCACTGGATTAATGCAAATAACATAGTCCAAAGTCATGCAGTATATGTAGGTATTAGGGTGCCTTTTGGGATACTGTGGCTCAGTGGCTGGTCGCATCACTGAATCATAATATCCATTAAAAGAGTGGGTATCCATCAAGAGCTGCTATTACCCTTCTTCTTTAGGATCCCTCTTTTTTATTTTATAAAAAAAAAAAAAATTGAGGATCAAGTCTTATTTCTTTCCATCCCACATTTGCATGGTGTGGTCTAAAGATTGTTAGCCTACTCCTTGAGGACGACCACAAGTTGTAGACTAGAGAAATTCCACGTTGAGCCTGTAATATCGATCCCTGTTCTATCACATGGGAGACAAGACTTTTCCCGGAATAGAAGAACTGTGAGTGGAACATATTTTAATCGGTGACCTTGTCAACAGAGCGAGAAGAGACAAACCAACACCCACACATGAAACTTTGAACCGCTGCCCTCACTAAACTGGATACTATTTTAATAAATACCAGGCATATTGCTGAATCTAGCCTAGTGTCCTATTAGATTTGAATGCTAACCTTCATGAGTTGTACTGTATATAAAATCAAGGTAATTCAAGGATTATGTTCCACGTGCAGTGTGCATTCAGTTCTTCTACTATGGGCTGTTCGGTTGTGGTACAGTGAGATGATTTGGTGAGGACTGTGCGGCGGCTGCCTGCTGATCTTACTGGATATATAGATGAACTCCAGATTTCATGCTTTGGTTGGATCCTGGGCGGCTGAAGATAATGAACACAAAGCATGTCAGCGCTTTGAGAGATTAGGCACACAGTAGATTTTTTTTTGTCCAGTGAAATAGCCCTCCGTAGTCCTGGCACACTGAGTATGAAAGACCAGCGGCTCTCCAGCCTTGTGCTATGTGGAGTGGATAGCAGTGAATGGGAAAGAGCCATTTTAATTTCAGTGTGAATTGCTCCAGATGTGGCTCACTCGCTAGAAGAGAGTATTTTCTTCTAGCTCCTAATCCTACCTGCAGTTTTACCTCGACGGGGAAGAGCAGGATGGCATATTGTTGAATATTTCAAAGACAAAGTGCTTGTTACTGTATCACTCCGGGGAGCCCGCTCTCTGGTTAAGAGAGGCAGAAGCCTGAAGGGGACAGGCCGTCTCTCCGCTGAGCACATTTGCCTAACAAACAAGGCCTCCAGAGAATTCCGCAGCAGTCAGTGAGCATTGGATGACTTAACCTGGCATGACTCCGTGTGATGAATGGACAATTGTTAATTGTAATGTCAAATCGCCGTAAGTAATACACATTCAGCTGTGTCCAAAATGACCAGTGATTTTGTTGTTTTGTCGGTATAGATGTTTTCCTTCATTGAGAACCCTATAGTTAGATGTATCACCTAGCCTCACTATTCAGTGGTGCGCTGACCCTCTTATAGGGTTCAGGGGAAATACTACACTTGTCGTCCCAGAGTGGTGTGCAGGCACCCTTGGGTGCCGGATTTGGTTTGAGGTAGCCTTGCATTGTCATACGCCAAAATCACATCGTTATCACGCCTCTCCCTTGGAGGTCTGGAGTTTGTTGTATTGCAAAAACGGTTTGAATGGGCAGCTGATCTTGATTTGGATGTTACATTTCAAGAAACCTCCCCCTGCGCCCGTAGAAGGGGTGCTGTGTGTTATGTGCGTCACTGTTGTCCGTCCGGGTAGGACACATCAAGTGTGGCCGACATTTTGCGTTTTTAATATATATATATTTTTAAAATATTTATATTTTTTGTATTTATTGAAACTGAAAGTGGAAGTTACGCTGGTAAAGTCAAACGTCACAACACGTTCTAAACTGCTCTGGTGACAAACACACTTTTTGCCTCCATTCGTCAACATGGCTGCTGGCTGCGCTTTGCTACCACCGGAAATATCTTGATTATTTTGTTATTGTAAGGACCCCAAAAATGGAGGCAGTGGGAGAACCTATTCAAGTAAGTAAATACATTTTGAAAATGTTCGATGTATTACAGTACTAGTAGTAGGCCACTGTAGGCTAACTGAGCTGCTTGCTAGTTAACTTTACCCACAGTTTAGCTAAATTAATTAAATTTCATCAGCTAGCTAATGTTATATTAGCTAGCTAATGTTATAATCATTGTAAATTTAAAAAGTTTCCAAATTCATTTGCAGGTAACAACCATGGAAGAGGGTGAAATTACAGCTCCAGCTGTCAGTGAAGAGAGAGTGTAGGCTACTGAACACAGTATGCTTTGTGGGAGGACATTATGAAAAGATTCTCTAGTTCCAGTCAGTAGAGGGGAACAACTGAGGACAGAGATAATAGCAACATAATATCCAGTGCTGTCTAATTTAATTATAATGAAGCCTGTTTCTTTTTTATGTATTCTGTCCTCAGATATGGAAAGCTGTGAAAGCCTGTGTTTGTAGATGAAGATGGAGGTCCCAAGAGACTAATTGCGTATTTCCATACAGGTTTTAGCCCAGTATTTTACCCAAAAGGCTCAGACTTTTCTGTTTCCATCTACACAGGCCGTCACCTGTTTCTCACTGGGCCATGGTTCCGGCAGACCTGCTCTCACTTGGGATCAAAGCCAGGTCACTGGTACTTTTCAGCTAGCATTTACATAGCAATGGCTAACTGTGAACTTTAACACCTTCTCACAAAGCAACTGTGTATAAAATGGAGAACACCATCGTATTCGTGAGAGTCCATAGTGTGGTTATTAGTTTTGTAGGCCAAACCGTTCGGAGACTACAGGCGTTTTTTGAAAATATTTTTTTTTGTGATGTCTCATGGCATGACAAACACCGCTGCAACCCGGCCACCTTCCACTGCAGATGCGGAAGGCCGACATAGGCGGATGCGGTGGATTGAGATGTAGCCCATGCAAAAAAATGGATCTCTCTAACTTATGCTAACGGTTTTGATGGGGAATTTTTTTTATATATATTTTTTTTTATATTTCAATTGACACAGAGTGAAGGGTGCTGTTTTCTGTGTTCTCAAGTGGACATTTCATTTTTGTCTAGTTGTAAGATATTCAATCTGTTTTATTTGATTGTCACTCTTTCTCAGTATACAGTGAGGGGGGAAAAAGTATTTGATCCCCTGCTGATTTTGTACATTTGCCCACTGACAAAGAAATGATCAGTCTATAATTTTAATGGTAGGTTTATTTGAACAGTGAGAGACAGAATAACAACAACAACAACCAAAAAATCCAGAAAAACGCATGTCAAAAATGTTATAAATTGATTTGCATTTTAATGAGGGAAATAAGTATTTGACCCCCTCTCAATCAGAAAGATTTCTGGCTCCCAGGTGTCTTTTATGCAGGTAACGAGCTGAGATTAGGAGCACACTCTTAAAGGGAGTGCTCCTAATCTCAGTTTGTTACCTGTATAAAAGACACCTGTCCACAGAAGTAATCAATCAATCAGATTCCAAACTCTCCACCATGGCCAAGACCAAAGAGCTCTCCAAAGATGTCAGGGACAAGATTGTAGACCTACACAAGGCTGGAATGGGCTACAAGACTATCGCCAAGCAGCTTGGTGAGAAGGTGACAACATTTGGTGCGATTATTCGCAAATGGAAGATACACAAAAGAACTGTCAATATCACTCGGCCTGGGGCTCCATGCAAGATCTCACCTCGTGGTCTCACCACTTTCACCTTGCAATGATCATGAGAACGGTGAGGAATCAGCCCAGAACTACACGGGAGGATCTTGTCAATGATCTCAAGGCAGCTGGGACCATTGTCACCAAGAAAACAATTGGTAACACACTACGCCGTGAAGGACTGAAATCCTGCAGCGCCCGCAAGGTCCCCCTGCTCAAGAAAGCACATATACATGCCCGTCTGAAGTTTGCCAATGAACATCTGAATGATTCAGAGGACAACTGGGTGAAAGTGTTGTGGTCAGATGAGACCAAAATGGAGCTCTTTGGCATCAACTCAACTAGCCGTGTTTGGAGGAGGAATGCTGCCTATGACCCCCAAGAACACCATCTCCACCGTCAAACATGGAGATGGAAACATTATGCTTTGGGGGTGTTTTTCTGCTAAGGGGACAGGACAACTTCACCGCATCAAAGGGACGATGGACGGGGCCATGTGCTGTCAAATCTTGGGTGAGAACATCCTTCCCTCAGCCAAGGCATTGAAAATGGGTCGTGGCTGGGTATTCCAGCATAACAATGACCCAAAACACACGGCCAAGGCAACAAAGGAGTGGCTCAAGAAGAAGCACATTAAGGTCCTGGAGTGGCCTAGCCAGTCTCCAGACCTTAATCCCATAGAAAATCTGTGGAGGGAGCTGAAGGTTCGAGTTGCCAAACGTCAGCCTTGAAACCTTAATGACTTGGAGAAGATCTGCAAAGAGGAGTGGGACAAAATCCCTCCTGAGATGTGTGCAAACCTGGTGGCCAACTACAAGAAACGTCTGACCTCTGTGATTGCCAACAAGGGTTTTTCCACCAAGTACTAAGTCATGTTTTGCAGAGGGGTCAAATACTTATTTCCCTCATTAAAATGTAAATCAATTTATAACATTTTTGACATGTTTTTCTGGATTTTTGTTGTTATTCTGTCTCTCACTGTTCAAATAAACCTACCATTAAAATTATAGACAGATAATTTCTTTGTCAGTGGGTAAATGTACAAAATCAGCAGGGGATCAAATACTTTTTAACTTCACTGTATCAGCTATCTTAATCCATTTGGTAGCTTATCATATGGCATGCATTGCCAATGCAACCATAGGCCTACAGTGATGGGACTGGCTTTATGGGCATCTGTCTTCTGAAGCAGAGAATAGCTAAAGTCGCACATTGTTTACATGTTGAGCTATATGTTCTCAAGTTAAAATGATACCAGTAGACAATGTATGAGGCAAACCATATAACACATTTTGTACTTTCCTTTTATGTGCTGACATGGAGTACCAGTCAGAAGTTTGGACACACCTACTCATTCAAGGGTTTTTCATTATTTGAACAATTATTATTTTTTCATTATAGAATAATAGTGAAGACACAAACTATGCAATAACACGTATGGAATCATGTAGTAACCAAAGAAGTGTTAAACAAATCAAAATATATTTTACATTCTTCAACGTAGCCTCTCTTTGCCTTGACAGCTTTGCACAAGCTTGACATTCTCTCAACCAGCTTCATGAAGTAGTCACCTGGAATGCATTTCAAGTTACAGATGTGCCTTAAGTTAATTTGTGGAATTTCTTTCCTTAATGTGTTTGAGCCAATCAGTTGTGACAGGGTAGTGGTGGTATACAGAAGATAGCCCTGTTTGGTAAAAGACCAAATCGATAATATTGCAAGAACAGCTCAAATAAGTAAAGAGAAACGACAGTCCATCATTACTTTAAGACATGAAGGTCAGTCAATGCAGAAAATGTCAATAACTTTGAACATTTCTTCAAGTGCAGTTGCAAAACTATCAAGCGCTATGATGAAACTAGCTCCCATGAGGACCGCCACAGAAAAGGAAGACCCAGAGTTACCTCTGCTGCAGAGGATAAGTTCATTAGAGTTGCCAGCCTCAGATTGCAACCCAAATAAATGCTTCAGAGTTCAAGTGACAGACACATCTCAACATCAACTGTTCAGAGGAGACTGGGTGAATCAGGCCTTCATGGTTGAATTGCTGCAAAGAAACCACTATTAAAGGACACCAATAAGAAAGAGACTCACTTTGGCCAAGAAACAAGAGCAATAGACATTAGACCAGTGGAATTCTGTTCTTTTTTGGTCTGAGTCCAAATGTGAGATTTTTGGTTTCAACCGCCATGTCTTTGTGAGACGCATAGTAGGTGAACGGATGATCTCCGCATGTGTGGTTCCCACCGTGAAGCATGGAGGAGGTGGTGTGATGGTGTGGGGATGCTTTGCTGGTAACGCTGTTGGTGATTTATTTTGAATTCAAGGCACACTTAACCAGCATGGCTACCACAGCATTATGCAGTGATATGCTATCCCATCTGGTTTGTGTTTAGTGGGACTTGAGTTTGATGGAGATAGTTGCTCTATGTACTGTCTATCACTGACCCTGGATGAGCTAGATGCATATTATTGACCTTTTAGATCAATAATATGTGACCCGATTCAGGAAACTAGGCGTATGTCGCAAGGCAATGGAGATGATTGTGGACTACAGGAAAAAGAGGACCGAGCATGCCCCCATTCTCATTGACGGGGCTGTAGTGGAGCAGGTTGAGAGCTTCAAGTTCCTTGGTGTCCACATCACTAACAAACTAACATGGTCAGTCACTAACAAGACAGTCGTGAAGAGGGCACAACAAATCCTATTCCTCCTCAGGAGACTGAAAAGATTTGGCATGGGTCCTCAGATCCTCAAAAGGTTCTACAGCTGCACCATCGAGAGCATCCTGGTTGCATCGGTGCCTGGTATGGCAACTGCTCGGCCTCCGATCGCAAGTCACTACAGAGGGTAGTGCGTACGGCCCAGTACATCACTGCGGCCAAGCTTCCTGCCATCCAGGACCTCTATACCAGGCGGTGTCAGAGGAAGGCCCTAAAATTGTCAGACTCCAGCCACCCTAGTCATAGACCGTTGTCTCTGCTACCAGCACGGCAAGCGGTGCTGGAGTGTCAAGTCTAGGTCCAAGAGGCTTCTAAATAGCTTATACCCGTAAGCCATAAGACTCCTGAACATCTAGTCAAATGGCTTCCCAAACTATTTGCATTGCCCCACTCTCCCCCTCTTTTACACATCTGCTATTCTCTGTTATCTATGCATAGTCACTTTAATAACTCTACCTACATGTAGATATTACCTCAACTAACTGGTGCCCCCGCACATTGACTCTGTACCGGTACTCCTGTGTATATTGTCTCGCTATTGTTATTTTACTGCTGCTCTTTAATTACTTGTTACTTTTATTTCTTATTCTTATCTGTATTTTTTAAATTTTTTATACTGCGTTGTTGGTTAGGGGCTCATAAGTAAGCATTTCACACCTGTTGTATTCGGCGCATGTGGTAAATAACATTTTATTTTGATTTGAAGTCACGACTTCACAGGAGAGCCGTTTTGAACATAAAAAATAAGTTCAAAGAAATGTCTCCTCGAACATGTTTACTTTCATGTGCCTTAATATCAAACTTGTATGCTGTCTGTAAATACGAATAAAATTGTTAAATTACGAGCCTAGTTGGTTAAGCCATGGAAAAAGTCAGCAGCCTTCCCGCTAGCCATGATTGGCTGAGATAATCAGTGGGCTGGACATGCCGAGAGATGGACTACTTTCTGGAGGACGATCGTGCCGTGCTGAATCTCTCTGACTCTGAAAATGAATCAGTCTGCCGTGAAGCTTTCATCCATGTATACGGGTAAGAATCTAAGATCAAGCCGGTTTGTCATAGCTAGCGAAAGTTAACCAATCGGTTTGTATTGCTAGTTAAAGCTTGCTGTTAGCTAGTCAGCTGGAGTTAGATGGCTGGCTTGCTAATGTTACTCTGTGGATTGGAATTTTATTTAATTGTGAAAATTTTGCTACATAAGACCGAATCCAGGTGGTGAGTCGCATGCTGTTTTTATAAAAATGTTGTTGGCTTTATAATCGTGAGAGAAATGTAACTATCTTGTAGCTAGTTATACCTAGGTTAGCTGACTTCTCAAAACAAACATCCATTGTGGCTAGCTACTTCTTGTCTTTCATGCTAGCCTGCACAGCCAAATATCACTCCAGAAAAATCAACATTTTAAAATATTGATATGGCCAGCATTGCTTGAGCTTCAGCTCATCTCTAAATAACAGAGAAATGTAGTGTAAACCAGCCTGCTGCAAACGTTCTAAAATGTTCTTTCACCAGTGCTTGTTTTGTTGAAATGTTTAGTCCTCACGCACTCTTACTCCTGTGGCACTAATCTGGTTAGCAAGGCATTTGATTGGTGGACTTGTTGCGAGGGCATCACTGATTTACACCAGTTTCCCACCCCTCTTTAACTGATTTCTGCCATGGAACTTCTCAAGGGAAGCCTGAATCTCGACGAGGCTAGGTTTGAGGTGATGGCATCTCCCCTATGTCAAGGAACCAATTTATTCTCCTCAAGCCATGTGGGCTGATGTCAGAGGCTTTTGCAGGCTGCGGAGGCTCCAAGTCTAAAACTGCAACAGTGTATAAGCCAACCTTCTACACAAGCCAACCTGCAGGATCCCTACCCCTCACCTGCTTCCTTCATGACCATTCCAAAAGCAGATAAGAAGATTCACTTGTTAAATGTCAAGCAATTTCAAAGTGCTGTATGTTTTGATAATTAACTTCAGTGAAAGGGGTTGAGCCATTGAAAAGGTTCAAGTACATGACATTTATATTGGCATTTCATCAGATGCTATTATGTACCTTTTTTTTTTTTTTTACAGCGGTTGGTTTTAAGATCTAGTGTTCATGTTGAGCTAGAATACTCCCATCAGAAGCTTTTAACTTGATAAAGACATGTGGCTCACGGTCTTGATATAGTGACAAGATCAAAGCTGATGAATTTTGAGCCTTGAGCTTCGACAAATCAGACATTTCCACTGCACATTCTTCTCTTCAGGTTTTCCCTTTCCAGGACAAAGTTCTGACATGATCCTGGAAGTGGAGAACAGTCCCGGAATAACCTGTAATTTACTCCCTCTGTGTAGTGTCAGACAAGGTTAACAACTTAGCATAGTGGCCAATGGCCATAGTTAACAGCTATATACTGTATAATGTCAGGCAGTCGACACATTAAAAGGGCAGATTTTCCACCAGTTTTACTATTGAATATATATCACTGGCGAGAAGGGCCTCATATCAGCCCATTTCACTCCAACTGCTTTGCCAAAACCTCTCTATTTGGATCATGTAGTTAAAGGGCCAGTGCAGTGTAAATGTGTTTTTTTTTTTTCTCTGGTATTTTATATCCTATTGTACAACAGCTGATAAACAGATTTTTTTTTTCTTTCTTAGTGTTATTTCCTGATAGTTGCTGGTTGAAATTACAATCTACACAGGATCTTCTAATCAGCAGGTTTTGCATGTGTGGAATTTCAGCTTGCCTGGTGACATCACCTGGTGGTAGATAAGTTAAAGGTCCAATGCAGCCATTTATATCTCAATATCAAATCATTTCTGGGTAACAATTAAGTACCTTACTGTGCTTGTTTTAAAATGGTAAAAACAAATTGCTTCTTAGTAAATGTTAATTTCTCAAGCAAGAATTTTGCTAGGGCTGTCTGAGTGAGGAGGGGAAAACTAGCTGTTATTAGCAGAGCGGTTTGGAGCTTTCTTTCTGTCATCAGGCGGTCCAAAACTCCATCCCATCAAACAGGCTGAAATTTCACTAAACACTACAAGGGCATATCATAATTTAAACAAGCTATGTTTGTTTCTTTTTAACAATATTTAATGGAAAGCTATTACTAAGGTACTAAATTGTTACCCAGAGATGATTTAATATTGATATGAAGACAGCTGCATTGGGCCTTTTTTAAACTCCCAGCTGCTCATACCTTCCTCACAGTTGTTGATATGACGAGCTAGTTTGACCTTAAGAAATGTCTTGAAATATTTGGTATTCATGAAATGCACTACATTGATAATACTTGAACAGTGATTTTTAGGAAAGAGGAGCATCACGAGCTGCAGCATGATGAACTAGATGACACTGCACTTAGGGCTATTGCTCCCTCCAGACATGCATCAACGCCTTTGATAAAAGCACACATTCTACCTCGGAGCAGTAAAGTCATGCTTGGCCTACATGAATCATAACTGAGATTACAACTAAGGGGGAATTTATTTTACTAACCTGTTGGCTGTGATTTATGTTTCAATTAAAAGCTCTTGTCATAGATCCCTCAACCCAGCTCTCTCCCACTCCCTCACAGTGCTCTATATCCCCATTCCTGTGGCTTTGCTTTATAAGCCATCTTGTGTTTCAAAGAGTTCATGTTTAAAAGTGCCATTAGTTAGGTCAAAAGGTTCATAGACACATTTTAACAAAGTAGAGCGTGGTATTTAGCTCACTGGCCCCACCAAAGCATTGTTTTTAAAAGGGCAGCTGAAGGTGATTGGACTTTTTTTTTTGCCATTTCCCTCATGCTCATTTCCCTTTCTCTACATGGCTCAATGCATGTTAGCGCCCCAGGAACATACTGCGTTTTGTTTTTGCTAAGCCCCCAAGGAAGACTCTAAATGGAATACATTGAGTTGGAACACATCAGCTTAGCTAACCTCATACACACCTTGTGCAGGTAAATGCATGCAAATACTGTGACAATCAATCTCTACATTGTATTGTATGCCCCATCCCTAGGTTGGAAAGTAAATGTGTACTTGACCTTTTCTATTGTAAAGGCCTTTTTCCTTTTCTTTTTTATCCTTAAACAGTTTTACCTGTCCTTGAAGACTTGACTCACCAAAATAGTTGAGCTGTTCCAGTTAAGGATTCTGCTAGAGTGAATGAGGATTTGAAAGAGAAGTTTACTTGTATAACAGACACTGATACATTGGCTTTTATTGTGCAGGATTCTCTGAGATGTTGGTGCTCAGCTTTGTAGCTTGCGGTTTAAGGTCAACGATACACCGCGGGGCAGTTACTTCACAGATTCAATGTGACAGGACGTTTGTTTGCGCCAAAGAAGGGAAGGCAAATGTGACAAATGAAACGAGACCTTAGAATAAAATGATAAACTGATTTAGTTTGATTTCACAGGCTAAAGGTGAACGGTGCTTCACTTTATTTTTCATACTATGACTTAATCTATTGCTCAGCACTCTGAAGTATTGCAGAAGCTTTCCAAGGAGCTGGAATATAACAATTTCTGAAAGTTAAACATTGTAAAATAGGGTAATAGTGCTTTTACAGCCAGGCCTCTTTTCGTGGCTGTGTTGAAGTCCAGGACAGTAGAAGACGGGTGTTTTGTCTAGGCAGACAACAGAGTGCAACGTCCCGATTTGAAACAGCCTGTAGACTGAACACTGTGTGTGGAGGCCATGAGGCCATCTCACCTCCCACACTGCAGGTCAAGGACATCTACAGACAGGAGCGATAAGGTGGGGGGGCCTGTTTTTTGAAGTGTTAATGAGCTGTAAAGCTATCGGCCCTACGCTAGCTGCACGCTAACTGGCCCTTAATGATTGACTCGCCTCAGACGGAACATTTCTTTTCTTCTCACGAGCAATGTGCTTCATCCCCAATGCCAAGGCTGTTGTTAACATGCTTTTCATGCAGTTATCAGCAACAACCCCCTCATTTGAATGGACGGCAGCATGGTTCTCAGTGACCCCCTGCTCGCCACTCTCTAAAGCATACAAATCAGCCGGGCGAGACAATCTGGACCCTCTCTTTCTAAAATTACCTGCCAAAATTGTTGCAACCCCTATTACTAGCCTGTTCAACCTCTCTTTCGTTATCGTTTGAGATTCCCAAAGATTGGAAAGCTGCTGCGGTCATCCCCCTCTTCAAAGGGGGTGACACTCTAGACCCAAACTGCTACAGACCTATATCTATCCTACCCTGTCTTTCTAAGGTCTTCGAAAGCCAAGTTAACAAACAGATTACCAACCATTTTCGAATCCCACCGTACCTTCTCCGCTATGCAATCTGGTTTCAGAGCTGGTCATGGGTGCACCTCAGCCACGCTCAAGGTCCTAAATGACATCATATCCGCCATCGATGAGAGACATTACTGTGCTGCCGTATTCATCGACCTGGCCAAGGCTTTCGACTCTGTCAATCACCACATTCTTATCGGCAGACTCGACAGCCTTGGTTTCTCAAATGATTGCCTCGCCTGGTTTACCAACTACTTCTCTGATAGAGTTCAGTGTGTCAAATCGGAGGGCCTGTTGTCCGGACCTCTGGCAGTCTCTATGGGTGTGCCACAGGGTTCAATTCTCGGGCCGACTCTCTTCTCTGTATACATCAATGATGTTGCTCTTGCTGCAGGTGACTCTCTGATCCACCTCTACGCAGATGACACCATTCTGTATACTTCTGGCCCCTCTTTGGACACTGTGTTAACTAACCTCCAGACGAACTTCAATGCCATACAACTCTCCTTCCGTGGCCTCCAACTGCTCTTAAACGCAAGTAAAACTAAATGCATGCTATTCAATCGATCACTGCTCGCCCGTCCAGCATCACTACTCTGGACGGCTCTGACTTAGAATACGTGGGCAACTACAAATACCTGGGTGTCTGGTTAGAATGTAAACTCTCCTTCCAGACTCACATTAAGCATCTCCAATCCAAAATTAAATCTAGAATCGGCTTCCTATATAGCATCCTTCACTCATGCTGCCAAACACACCCTCGTAAAACTGACCATCCTACCGATCCTCGACTTCGGTGATGTCATCTATAAAATAGCCTCCAACACTCTACTCAATAAACTGGATGCAGTCTATCACAGTGCCATCCGTTTTGTCACCAAAGCCCCATACACTACCCACCACTGCGACCTGTACGCTCTCGTTGGTTGGCCCTCGCTTCATACTCGTCGCCAAACCCACTGGCTACAGGTTATCTACAAGTCTCTAGGTAAAGCCCCGCCTTATCTCAGCTCACTGGTCACCATAGCAGCACCCACTCGTAGCACGCGCTCCAGCAGGTATATCTCACTGGTCACCCCCAAAGCCAATTCCTCCTTTGGTCGTCTTTCCTTCCAGTTCTCTGTTGCCAATGACTGGAACGAACTGCAAAAATCTCTGAAGCTGGAGACTCATATCTCCCTCACTAGCTTTAAGCACCAGCTGTCAGAGCAGCTCACCGATCACTGCACCTGTACATAGCCCATCTGTAAACAGCCCATCTATCTACCTACCTCATCCCCATACTGTATTTATTTATTTATGTATCTTGCTCCTTTGCACCCCAGTATCTCTACTTGCACATTCATCTTCTGCACATCTACCATTCCAGTGTTTAATTGCTATATTGTAATTACTTCGCCACCATGACCTATTTATTGCCTTAACTTACCTCATTTGCACTCACTGTATATAGACTTTTTGTTTTATTTTGTTCTACTGTATTATTGACTGTATGTTTTGTTTATTCCATGTGTAACTCTGTTGTTGTATGTGTCGAATTGCTATGCTTTATCTTGGCCAGGTCGCAGTTGCAAATGAGAACTTGTTCTCAACTAGCCTACCTGGTTAAATAAAGGTGAAATAAAAAATAAATAAACAAAGCGCTGAATATTTTAATAGGCAGCGTCACAGGAGATGTCGACAGATCTAGATTTACTCCTTCTGCGTTAACCCTATCTTTTCGAGGATATACTGCTGGTAGTTTCTACTAACGAATAGGTTGATGCCCTGTTCCTTACCCAATAATCTCCTCCCATTGGTTATTGGGATGGGGTTTATATGCCTTTCCTCCATAGTGTCAACTTCTCTCCCATTTCTTATGGTGGTTTGACCCTTTCCATATCAATGACTAAGTGCTGTGTGTGCGCATTAATGATGGTAACACTTTTTACATTTAAGTAGTTTTCAAATCAACTTTTATTAGTCACTGTTTTACACTTTTAGATTAAGTTGCTTTGCACAAGTGGTAGGCAACTAGATTCAGCCGCGGGCCGGTTTTGTCCAAGCGAATGGCCGGGAAAATAATTATAATCATTTGTACACTGCAAATTGACCACAACTAAGCCCAAAAAATTTATGTTATTTTCCAAATACAAATCATTTCATACCTTGATAACATTGAGACACGATCACATATGTCAATTTTCTTAATTTGCGGGAATACTTGACAACAGATTTCCTAAATTTAACATACTTTTTAGCTTACTTCCTGGTGATTTTTGGGCTACAACAAAAACAAAACGCCAGTTGCCGACCACCGCTTTACACCAGCTCCTTTAATCATTATACATGTGTAATACTGTAGTTACTACAGTTACAACGTTGTTTAATGTTAGTTGAGGAATTGCTTTTGTAGCGGCATAGTAATGGAGTTGAGCTGTTTTTCGCTGTTACACATTTGGAATAAGGAATCCCAGTTCCTCTGGATTGTATGTCACAGATGGGACTGCCTTTTTAATATTTCTAACATGGTGTTCAGCTGGTTACCTCTCACTCCCACTGCAGGTCATAGCTCCTCTTTTAGTTGATGCCAATGGGATTTATACATGTGCTATCACCAATGATAGATTTCTGTGTCAACGGGAAACCTAAGCGATCCCGTGCCTCTGTTTCCAAGCGGAAGCCTGAATCTGAGTCTCACATGGCACCATATTCCCTATATTGTACACTACTTATAGGACTATGGTTGAAAAAACAAATATGCGTTTCTCTCAAATTTTGTAACGTCGCGCTGCATGAGGCAAGTAAATGGTCGTCACACCTGATACTGACTGGTTTTCTGATCCACGCCCCTACCCTTTATTTTTTTTGTGTCAGTGCATCTGTGACCAACAGATGCATATCTGTATTCCCAGGCATGTGAAATCCTTAGATTAGGGCCTAAAGAATTTATTTCAGTTGACCGAATTTCCTTTTCTGAACTGTAACTCAGTGAAATTGTTGAATGTGGCGGGGGGGGGGGGTTTCGAAATATTTTTGTTCATAGACAATGGGGTGCCATTTGGGACACAAACCTGTGACTGTGATGCATGACAAATTGTATGTGGATGTTGACTTGGAGGGAACATGACGGGCAAGACGGCTAGCTCATAGAACAGGAACTGGAGGACGGGAGTTGTGAGGGATGGCTGGCGGGCGGCACGGCTTTGCGTTTAATACCACATGTCATTTTCTCATGGTGTTGTAGAGGAAAGCTGACACAGCCCTACTGGGCACTCTGCCCACGGCGGGATGGCTGCTGGATGTTGGCCCTGTCAATACCAGTGATGGAGCATCGCCGATAAACAAGGTTGACGTGATGTTGATACTTCACTGTGATCATATTAATCCCCCAATATACACTCGCGCATTCCACAATTGCATGTGTTCTTGCGTGAGTACACACACAGTAAAGTGACATGAATATCCCACAGAGGGAAGTGTGTGTGACTAATTGTTGCTGCTGTCATCCCCCTTAACTTCCCGTCCGCTTTAATGAGCCTACAAGGATGCCCTATTGATGAATAGGCCGACCAGATAAGCTAATGCTGTTCTTCCCAGTGGTGTGATTTGATCATTTGTCAGAGGACAGTGAAGGCAGTTCATCAGCTGCTGTAATCGGTCTAAAACGGGGGAAGCAGCCGATGTGCACAGCTCGGTAATTCACTCCAGGCAGGATGCATTGTGGGAGCCAGATCACTGCCAACAGTAGGCCAATTGTTATGTTAATGCACTTTTAACATCCTATTTGATTCCAGTCATTTCAATCATCTTGGAATTTCTCACTGGTCCTTTCCATAAAATCCTGCACACTTACAATGTTCACATTAAAATTTGATAACCACCTGAAATGGGAGAAATAAATCAACACCTATGTGTGTGAGGCAGAATGGAATGGAACATTGATTAAACTGAATTTATTTCCGCCTTTCCGGCTGAAAGAATGAATAACTTTCACCGCAGCCCCGATCACCATTTTAATTTCCCTTCTTTATGAACCACTGCGGCGGCTTGAGTGTTATTTCTGTTTTGGTTTTGTTTTGCTGCCGGATTTGCTTTAGCAAATGAGCCTGTCGTGTTCACTCTCATGGAGAAAATTGGAGCATTCATCTCGTATTCAGCTCTTCCAGGGAGAATCCTAAGTTGACTTCTGTGTTTTTGTCCGTGTGTGACCAACATTTCACTTCAGAGATTTAATCAACCCAGAGCCAATGTAAAAGCCTTGATTCTTGAGGGTGTGCAGCAGACTCCAATCCCCTTTTTTTAAGTCGTCAATTCTTTGGGCGTCATTTACATTCAGAGCGTAATTTATGCGCCCAGCCCCGCGCTATCACGACATGACGTGTGTTGAACAGCTGATTTTTAATCATTTGGATCAGTCTCTCAGTGAGGCTTGTGGCTGCGTCCCCAATGGCACCCGATGCACACAAAAAAACAGAATAGGGTGCCATTTGGGACGCCAGCAGGGTGAATGAACAGAACAGGAGGAAGTTCCTCTAAGAATGACCGCTCAGAGTCTTCTGGTTGCACGATGTAGACCCCTTCAATTATTACACATGAAGTAATCTCCCTCTTGTTCACTTGCAATGGTGAGTCGCTTTGGTTTAATGCATTTCATTGGAAGAGGTCTATCTGGGTTATAAGTTGTGTGAACTGCCCTGGTTTGACTGCGTTTCTTGCCTTATTCCTGGTTTATCTTGAGCCATGCCCGTCCCTGTACACACACGCTCAGATTATCTTAGAGTGATTTTAGATGTTCCAACATTTTGTAGGATGTGATTCAAGGACATCCGAGGCGGGCAGAACATCTAACATTCCTCCCACATTTCAAATCCCTCTCCAGTCATCCTATTGAGTAGGAGAACACTTGACTCGAGGTCTCGGTCTATCCACACAGCTAACCTCTGCCTTTTTTTTAAAATAATTCACCCTCCTTTTAATCCCATATCACCACGTGAATAGGAAGGTTTTCTATCTACTTCTGGGTTATACTGTGTATACAGTAATACTGGATGGATCAGGGTGTGTGTGTGTTTAAAAATAAAAACACACACACTATCTCCAGCATGGACTGGGATACATTCCTCCAGCTTTTGGGGTGTGTCAGAGTAAAGCACTTTCAGCTTCTGAGCCCTTTCAGAAAGTAAAATGTTTAGGGATCTAATAGCCTTTTGTGTTCTGCTGTCAGAGAAGGCATCATGTATACAGTACCGGTCACACGTTTGGACACGCCTTCTCATTCAAGGGTTTTTCTTTCATTTAATATTTTCTACATTGTAGAATAATAGTGAAGAGATCAAAACTAAGAAATAACACATATGGAATCATGTAGTAACCAAAAAAGTGCTTTATATTTGAGATTCTTCAAAGTAGCCACCCTTTGTCTTGATGACAGCTTTGCACACTCTTGGCATTCTCTCAACCAGCTTCACCTAGAATGCTTTAACAGTCTTGAAGGAGTAATGCTGAGCACTTGTTGGCTGCTTTTCCTTCACTCTGCGGTCCAACTCATCCCAAACATCTCAATTGGGTTAAGGTCGGGTGATTGTGGAGGCCAGATCATCTGATGCAGCACTCCATCACTCTCCTTGGTCAAATGGCCCTTACACAGCCTGGAGGTGTGTTTTGGATCATTGTCCTGTTGACAAACAAATGATAATCCCACTAAGCACAAACCAGATGAGATGGCGTATCACTGGAGAATGCTGTGGTAGCCATGCTGGTTAAATGTGCCTAGAATTCTAAATAAATCCCAGACAATATCACCAGTAAAGCACCATCACACCACCACCTCCATGCTTCACAGTGGGAACCACACATGCAGAGATGATCCGTTCACCTACTATGCGTCTCACAAAGACGCAGCGGTTGGAAGGAAAAATCTCCAATTTGGACTCATCAGACCAAAGGACAGATTTCCACTGGTCGAATATCCATTGCTCGTGTTTCTTGGCCGAAGCAAGTCTCTTCTTGTTGGTGTCCTTTAGTAGTCGTTTCTTTGTAGCAATTCGACCATGAAGGCCTGATTTCACACAGCTGGTTGATAGAATGCCAAGAGTGTGCAAAGCTGTCATAAAGGCAAAGGGTGGCTACTTTGAAGAATATCAAATATATTTCAATTTTGTTGAACATTTGTCCCCCATTTAATTTTTTTTTTTTTTTTTACATGATTCCAAATGTGTTATTTCATAGTTTTGATGTCTTCACTATTGTTCTACAATGTAGAAAATGGTAAAAATAAAGAAAAACCCTGGAATGAGTAGGTGTCAACTTTTGACGGGGTGTGTGTGTGTGTGTGTGTGTGTGTGTGTGAGTATACACACACAGTTGAAGTCGGAGGTTTACATACACCTTAGCCAAATACATTTAAACTCAGTTGTTCACAATTCCTGAGTTTTAATCCTAGTAAAAAATCCCTGTTTTAGGTCAGTTAGGATCATCCTTTATTTTAAGAATGTGAAAGGTCAGAATAATAGTGGAGAATTATTTATTTCAGCTTTTATTTATTTTATCACATTCCCAGTGGGTCAGAAGTTTACATACACTCAATTAGTATTTGGTAGGATTGCCTTAACGCTTAAACAATGTAAACTTGGGTCAAATGTTTCGGGTAGCCTTCCACAAGCTTCCCACAATAAGATGGGGGGGGGGGGGGGGGGGGCTCCTTGCTCGCACACGCTTTTTCAGTTCTGCCCACAAATTTTCTATGGGATTGAGGTCAGGGCTTTGTGATGGCCACTCCAATACCTTGACTTTGTTGTCCTTAAGCCATTTTGCCACAACTTTGGAAGTATGCTTGGGGTCATTGTCCATTTGGAAGACCCATTGGCGACCAAGCTTTAACTTCCTGACTGATGTCTTGAGATGCTGCTTCAATATATCCACATCATTTTCCGTCCTCATGATGCCATCTATTTTGTGAAGTGCACCAGTCCCTCCTGCAGCAAAGCACTCTCACAACATGATGCTGCCACCCCCGTGCTTCACGGTTGGGATGGTGTTCTTCGGCTTGCAAGCCTCCCCCTTTTTCCTCCAAACATAACGATGGTCGTTATGGCCAAACAGCTCTTTTTTTGTTTCATCAGACCAGAGGACATTTCTCCAAAAATTACGATCTTTGTCCCCAGTTGCAAACCGTAGTCTGGCTTTTTTAATGGTGGTTTTGGAGCAGTGGCTTCTTCCTTGCTGAGCGGCCTTTCAGGTTTTGGAGCAGTGGCTTCTTCCTTGCTGAGCGGCCTTTCAGGTTATGTTGATATGGGACTCGTTTTACTGTGGATATGGATACTTTTGTACCTGTTTACTCCAGCATCTTCACAGGGTCCTTTGCTGTTGTTCTGGGATTGATTTGCACTTTTCGCACCAAAGTATGTTCATCTCTAGGAGACAGAACGCGTCTCCTTCCTCAGTGGTATGACGGCTGCGTGGTCCCATGGTGTTTATACTTGGGTACTATTGTTTGTACAGATGAATGTGGTACCTTCAGGCATTTGGAAATTTCTCCCAAGGATGAACCAGACTTGTGGAGGTCTACAATATTTTTTCCCTGAGGTCTTGGCTGATTTCTTTTGATTTTCCATTCATGTCAAGCAGAGGCACTGAGTTTGAAGGTAGGCCTTGAAATACATCCACAGGTACACCTCCAATTGACTCAAATGATGTAAATTAGCCTATCAGAAGCTTCTAAAGCCATGATATCATTTTCTAGAATTTTCCAGTCAGTCAACCTAGTGTATGTAAACTTCTAACCCACTGGAATTGTGATACAGTGAAATAATCTGTCTGTAAACAATTGTTGGAAAAATTACTTGTGTCATGCACAAAGAAGATGTCCTAACCGACTTGCCAAAACTATAGTTTGTTAACAAGAAATGTGTGGAGTGGTTGAAAAATGAGTTTTAATGACTCCAACATAAGTGTATGTAAACTTCCGACATCAACTGTATATGTATATACACTGCTCAAAAAAATAAAGGGAACGCTTAAACAACACAATGTAACTCCAAGTCAATCACACTTATGTGAAATCAAACTGTCCACACAAGTGGCTCAGGTAGTGCAGCTCATCCAGGATGGCACATCAATGCGAGCTGTGGCAAGAAGGTTTGCTGTGTCTGTCAGCGTAGTGTCCAGAGCATGGAGGCGCTACCAGGAGACAGGCCAGTACATCAGGAGACGTGGAGGAGGCCGTAGGAGGGCAACAACCCAGCAGCAGGACCGCTACCTCCGCCTTTGTGCAAGGAGGAGCAGGAGGAGCACTGCCAGAGCCCTGCAAAATGACCTCCAGCAGGCCACAAATGTGCATGTGTCTGCTCAAACGGTCAGAAACAGACTCCATGAGGGTGGTATGAGGGCCCGACGTCCACAGGTGGGGGTTGTGCTTACAGCTCAACACCGTGCAGGACGTTTGGCATTTGCCAGAGAACACCAAGATTGGCAAATTCGCCACTGGCGCCCTGTGCTCTTCACAGATGAAAGCAGGTTCACACTGAGCATGTGACAGACGTGACAGAGTCTGGAGACGCCGTGGAGAACGTTCTGCTGCCTGCAACATCCTCCAGCATGACCGGTTTGGCGGTGGGTCAGTCATGGTGTGGGGTGGCATTTCTTTGGGGGGTCGCACAGCCCTCCATGTGCTCGCCAGAGGTAGCCTGACTGCCATTAGGTACCGAGATGAGATCCTCAGACCCCTTGTGAGACCATATGCTGGTGAGGTTGGCCCTGGGTTCCTCCTAATGCAAGACAATGCTAGACCTCATGTGGCTGGAGTGTGTCAGCAGTTCCTGCAAGAGGAAGGCATTGATGCTATGGACTGGCCCGCCCGTTCCCCAGACCCGAATCCAATTGAGCACATCTGGGACATCATGTCTCGCTCCATCCACCAACGCCACGTTGCACCACAGACTGTCCAGGAGTTGGCGGATGCTTTAGTCCAGGTCTGGGAGGAGATCCCTCAGGAGACCATCCGCCACCTCATCAGGAGCATGCCCAGGCGTTGTAGGGAGGTCATACAGGCACGTGGAGGCCACACACACTACTGAGCCTCATTTTGACTTGTTTTAAGGACATTACATCAAAGTTGGATCAGCCTGTAGTGTGGTTTTCCACTTTCATTTTGAGTGTGACTCCAAATCCAGACCTCCATGGGTTGATTAATTGGATTTCCATTGATTATTTTTGTGTGATTTTGTTGTCAGCACATTCAACTATGTAAAGAAAAAAGTAGTTAATAAGATTATTTCATTCATTCAGATCTAGGATGTGTTATTTTAGTGTTCCCTTTATTTTTTTTAGCAGTATATTTCAAGAGAAGGGGCAAAAAGAGGTGTGTGTGTGTGTGTGTGTGTGTGAGTGCATTGCCTATTTTTGCCCTCTTGTATCTTTGAAGTGAGGTAAATCTCAGTAGAATTCATGTCATTGTACTGGGAGATTTTCAAAGAAAATTGTGTGACATGAAATTGTCTCTGCAGGGGGTGGGTGTGTGTGGGTGCTCTAGGGCCTAGGCCATGTTGTAAAGTATTTGAGGCTCCCTTTAACTTGTTTGTGTATAACACATGCTTTAAAACCAAATTACATCAGCTACTGTAGTTATGCTTAGTTTTTGACTGCTGACTATAGTCTATCTGCTTTGTCTCTGTAATAGTTTGGGCTGGGGCTTTCAGAATATGTCACAGACAACTACTTGGTCAAAAATATATGTTGCAGTCTTGATAAATGTTTTATTTGGCCCGACGTAGAATTCTAATTCATGTCTGTTATTTTTTTGGGGGGTTGTTTATCAGCGGTGAAATATGGTATCGACAATGCTTAGTGAAGTCAGAAAAGGCAGCCAGAGACAATATATCACTTTTATTTAGCGAAGTCAATATGCTATTTGAAAGAGGCAATTAAGCATTGTAGGTGTTTGGGGACATTGCCATGGGTACTTTGTGCTGTGTAATGGAGGTCTGGTTCCCTACAAGCTCTTTATTGCACATGGCCAAGGCATCAATCAGTAGTGTTCTAGTGGAGTTAATTATGCCCTTTGTTTTCTGCCCTCATGCCGGCTTAAGAAGTCCAGAGGAACCAATGATTGGGGGGCCAAGAGTTTTAATGTAATGTTATACTTGGACCAGTATAACCCATTTATTAGGCCTTCTGCATATTGTACTATCAGCTTTAGTTTTTGCCATGTGGCTGAAGTAGACTTGTACGAGGGTTGCTGGTCCAATTATCAAATACAGCATATACACGATTATTAATGAAATATATCTAAAATGTGGTAAAAGTAAAAATCCCTTACCTAATTTCGTAGTCAAAGTAAGGGGAGCACCACATTGTGGTAGGCTTTCGTTCCAAATTCTGTGAGTAGCTAGCTCGAGTCCGCTCACAACTCTCTATTTGAGCAGTTTGATTTCCCAGGCTTTATGTTTGAATACCGAGCAATCAGCATCTGAACTGCTGCTCTGCTGAGACTGCCTGCCTCTGAAGTTCAGGCTAATGTATAATTATATCTGAGCTCTGGTTTTCCCTTCCACGTTTTTTTGTTTTTTGTTCAACACTTGTGACTTGGTTAATTTGGGTGTCAATCAGTCTTATGAAGCCTTCTTCTCCACAGTTCTTCTCTTCCCTCGTGTTGACTGATGCTATAATGGGTATTATTACCCTAATCCACGTTGCATTCAGTCTCGTGACCAGAAGGGTTGTCTACTGTTTGTAGATGGGGAAATGGGAGATGAAGGAATGTGTCTGTCTGACAATCTGTTCCATTTTCTTTTCTCTGCTCCCTGGGGAAGATGCCATGCGTGGCAGGGGCCACAGGTCAGTTGTCATGAGAAACTGAAAAGTGATGAAGTAATTTGTCTCTACAGTGGATTTCTTTTGAAGGTGCAGTCAAACGTGATTTTCCTGTGTTTTATGTATTGTACAACAGCTGATAAAACTAACACTTTAAAACCATTTTTTTTTTCTCAGACAGTCCTAGCAAAAGTCTTGCTTGAGAAATAGTTTATTGCTAAATAGCAGTTTGTAAACTTTTTTTTTATGGATATCTATTACATTAAGGTACTTAATTGTTACCCAGAAATGATTTGATATTGATCTAAAAACGTCTTCATTGTGCCTTTTTTAAAGACATGTTCCGGAACTTTGGCCACTACTAAGAATTGTTGAAACCTCCAGCTTTGGGCCAGATGTGTCCGTATAGTTCATACCTGCATAATCTATAAGCAGATTTACAGTTTTTCTGGAAACTGCTGCGATATTTTCCCCCACGTGGGCCCAGGGCCCTAACAATTTGAGTTGTACCCAATGAGCTTCATCCCTTCACCAGTTGAGTGACAGCAAGATGCGCACACACAGCAGAGAGCGAGAGATGTGGTACACATATGCACAAACAGTCCTATGAAAAAGTTTGGGCACCCCTGACAATTTCCATGCATCAAAACAAAATTAGACAGGTGCATAAATTTTGGCACCCCAATAGAAAAATCACATCAATATTTAGTAGAGCCTCCATTTGCTAAAATAACAGCCTCTAGACGCTTCCTATAGCCTCTAATGAGTGTGTGGATTCTGGATGAAGGTATTTTGGACCATTCCTCCTTACAAAACATCTCCAGATCAGTTAGGTTTGATGGTTGCCGAGCATGGACAGCCCGCTTCAAATCATCCCACAGATTCTCAATGATATTCAGGTCTGGGGACTGGGATGGCCATTCCAGAACATTGTACTTGTTCCTCTGCATCAATGCCCGCGTAGATTTCGAGCAGTGTTTTGGGTCGTTGTCTTGTTGAAATATCCAGCCCCGGCGTAACTTCAACTTTGTGACTGATTCTTCAACATTATTCCCAAGAATCTGCTGATATTGAGTGGAATCTATGCGACCCTCAACTTTAACAAGATTCCCAGTACCGGCACTGGCCACACAGCCCCACAGCATGATGGATCCCCCACCAAATTTTACTGTGGGTAGCAAGTGTTTTTCTTGGAACGCTGTGTTCTTTTGCCACCATGCATAACGTCCCTTGTTATGACCAAATAACTCAATCTTTGTTTCATCAGTCCACAGCACCTTATTCCGAAATGAAGCTGGCTTGTCCAAATGTGCGTTTGCATACCTCAAGCGACTCTGTTTGTGGCGTGTGTGCAGAAAAGGCTTCTTCCGCATCACTCTCCCATACAGCATCTCCTTGTGCAAAGTGCGCTGAATTGTTGAACGATGCACAGTGACACCATCTGCAGCAAGATGATTTGGAGGTGGTCTGTGGGCTGTTTTTGACCGTTCTCACCATCCTTCGCCTCTCCGATTTTATTTTTCTTGGATAGCCACTTCTGGCCTTAACAAGAACTGTGCCTGTGGTCTTCCATTTCCTCACTATGTTCCTCACAGTGGACACTGACAGCTTACATCTCTGCGATAGCTTTTTGTAGCCTTCCTCTAAACCATAATGTTGAACAATCTTTGTTTTCAGGTCATTTGAGAGTTGTTTTGAGGCCCCCATGTTGCCACTCTTCAGAGGAGAGTCAAAGAGAACAACAACTTGCAATTGGCCACCTTAAATACCTTTTCTCATGATTTGGATGCACTTGTCTATGAAGTTCAAGGCTTAATGAGCTCACCAAACCAATTGTGTGTTCCAATTAATCAGTGCTAAGTAGTTACAGGTATTCAAATCAACAGAATGACAAGGGTGCCCAAATTTTTGCATAGCCTATTTTTCACATCTGATTTAATTTCATTCAACTTAATATTGCTACACTAAAAATCTTTGTCTGGACAATACCCCAGTACTCAGCTTTTATTAGAAAATGAATGGCATGCCTCTGTGATCATTTTCTGTGACGACAGAGTAAATTTATTATGCAGCCTCACAGGGGTGCCCAAACTTTTTAATACGACTGTATGTGACGTAGTACGCAATTTTAGGGGATCACTTTTGGCTTGTGTGCTACTTTCAGAACTACTGGCAAAAAAGTATACAGAAGTACCGGAGAATCTCTTTTAAAGAGGCTTCTGCAGCCAGATAAAGTATCATGCAGAGGATTTGAAAGTCACCGATTGATGTCTAGACCGGGGTTGAATGGCGGGAACCCGGTTACTGACATTTACCGCCCAAAACCACTCCCTTTTCCCAGGATAAATAACTGTAAAAGCGGTAAATTATAATAAATTATTTATATGAATAGCATGACGGGAAATGGAACTGTTTTTAAATTAAATGCGATATGTAAATCTGGATTCTCTACAGCTTTCACTCTGGTCACTGCATGATGAATCATCAACGCTCAAGGTGGGGACCGACAGCCCATCTCAGTATGTAGGCCTTTCATCCCATGGTAACGTTTTATTTGATTCTATTGTGACAGGTAGACCTTTTAATTTGCTGCAGCATAGCCTATGCTAATGTGATATAAAGAACGGATGCACGTTTAATTTACACATTTCCATCTGGCTTTCGGGGGTCACCTTATTTTTTTATTGTAAAGATGTTATTTATTGCAGCTGCAGAGATTTAAAACACTCCTATATCATTGCTTTAAATACGTACGCGAGCGAACAGTTTCGCAGTCCTTCTCTCCATCAATTCCATTCAAATTGCATCCAAAATAGATCTTCTTCAAGATTGATATATATATGTGTATATGTGTGTGTGTGTGTGTGTGTGTGTATATGTATGTATGTCCTAGCCTAACTCTTTCAGGTAATACATTCAATGCAGTATTAGCCTTTATATTTAGCTAATTAATGATGGGTTATGCCTAATAAGCTTCTAATTTATAGCTTCTCTCTCTTGCGCAATACGCACACACCTGTGTACCGCTGGCCTCTCCTTAAAAATGCTACTTAGCTCTTCTACTCCAATGCAGGAAAATCTAGACTAGAATAGCTTGCTGGACATAACTGTTTAAATATTTCTTATACCAATAGACTATTTGAAGAGGGACCCAAGCTCTTGTTTGCTGAATGTTAAATACGGCAGCCAAATGAACTCGTGGGTACTTTGAAAGAAGGCTATAGCAGTTATTTATTCCGACCCATAACCATTCAATCCTCATGAAAAGAAGTGAAAGCTTTGTCCATCTCATTATAGTCCTATATTATCCAAGCATGTCATTAAAATGATGAAGACGAGTACAATGAAATTTTACTTCATTTAACTGTTGAAAGCGAGGAAGGACTGAAGCAACACTAGAGAAAGAGGAGGTAAGCTAATAACATTAGGGGGAATATTATGATATATGTAAACCAAATTCGCTAGCCTATACTTGTAACTTTAGGCCGCATGTGCTGCACCAGAATTGCATGTTCTCTCCTTGCTTTATCATGGTATGAATGAGGTTTGTAATTCCAGTCTGTGTAATCCAATGAAGTACAGTAATACAGTTCACACTCAAAGATTAGCTTACTAGAGCTTTTTTCATAACTTTACCCAAGAGAGCATAGCTACATCTCTGTACTTATGTTTTTCTGTTGTGTGTAATGTGCAGTAGCCTATATATCATATAGCCTATGTATTGGATAGGGCTCATTTAAATGTATTTAATCAGGCTCCGGTTGTATCAGGCTTGAGTTTTCTAATCAAATCCACACAGGCCTACAGTGGCTTGCGAGAGTATTCGCCCCCTTGGTAATTTTCCTATTTTGTTGCCTTACAACCTGGAATTAAACATTTTTTTGGGGTGGGGGGGGCATTTGTATCATTTGATTTACACAACATGCCTACCACTTTGAAGATGCAAAAAATTTTTAGGGGTGAAAAAACAAATGAGACAAAAAAACAGAACCTGAGCGTGCATAACTATTCACCCCCCCCCGTCCCCCCAAAGTCAATACTTTGTAGAGCCACCTTTTGCAGCAATTACAGCTGCAAGTATCTTGGGGTACGTCTCTATAAGCTTGCTTGGCACATCTAGCCACTGGGATTTTTGCCCTTTCTTCAAGGCAAAACTGCTCCAGATCCTTCAAGTTGGATGGGTTCCATACGTGTACAGCAATCTTTAAGTCATACCGCAGATTCTCAATTGGATTGAGGTCTGGGCTTTGACTAGGCCATTCCAAGATATTTAAATGTTATGCTTAGGGTCATTGTCCTGCTGGAAGGTGAACCTCCGTCCCAGTCTGTTGCCACCACTATGCTTCATTGTGGGGATGTTGTTCTTGGGGTGATGTTGGGTTTGCACCAAACATAGTGTTTTCCTTGATGGCCAAAAAGCTCAATTTTAGTCTAATCTGACCAGAGTACCTTCTTCCATATGTTTGGGGAGTCTCCCACATGCCTTTTGGCAAACACCAAATGTGTTTGCTTATTTTTTTTTTTTAAGCAATGGCTTTTTTCTGGACACACTTCCATAAAGCCCAGCTCTGTGAAGTGTATGTCTTAAAGTGGTCCTATGGACAGATACTCCAATCTCCGCTGTGGCACTTTGCAGCTCCTTCAGGGTTATATTTGGTCTCTTTGTTGCCTCTCTGATTAATGCCCTCCTTGCCTGGTCTGTGAGTTTTGGTGGGCGTCCCTCTCTTGCCAGGTTTGTTGTGGTGCCATATCCTTTCAATTTTTTAATAATGGATTTAATGTTTCTCTGTGGGATGTTCAATGTTTCAGATAAAACATTTTATAATCCAACCCTGATCTGTACTTCTCCACAACTTTGTCCCTGACCTGTTTTGAGAGCTCCTTGGTCTTCATGATGCCGCTTGCTTGCGCCTTGCTTAGTGGTGTTGCAGACTCTGGGGCCTTTCAGAACAGGCGTGTGTTATCTATCTAGAGATCATGAGACACTTAGATTACACACAGATGGACTTTATTTAACTAATTATGTGACTTCTGAAGGTAATTGGTTGCACCAGATATTCTTTAGTGGCTTCATAGCAAAGTGGGTAAAGACATATGCACGCACCACTTTGCCGTTTTGAATTTCTTTATATTTTTTGAAACAAGTTTTTTTTTTTTCATTTCACTTCACCAATTTGGACAATTTTGTGTATGTCCATTACATGAAATATGAATAAATATCCATTTAAATTACAGATTGTAGTGCAACAAAATAGGAAAAATGCCAAGGGTGGTGAATACTTTTGCAAGGCACTGTATTTACAGTACATCTGGAAAGTATTCAGACCCCTTGGTTATACCACATTTTGTTACATTACAGCCTTATTCTAAAATGTATTAAATCATTTCCCCCCCTCAGTCTACACACAATACCCCATAATGACATAGCAAAAACAGGTTTTTGCAAATGTATTAAAAATGTAAAACTGAAATATCACATTTACATAAGTTTTCAGTCCCTTTACTCAGTACTTTGTTGAAGCACCTTTGGCAGCGATTTCAGCCTTGCGTCTTCTTTAGTATGACGCTACAAGCTTGGTACACCTGTATTTGTGGAGTTTCTCCCATTCCTCTCTGCAGATCCTCTCAAGCTCTGTCAGGTTGGATGGGGAGTGTCACTGCACAGCTATTTTCAGGTTTATCCAGAAATGTTCAATCGGGTTCGGGCTCTGGATAGGCCACTGTAGAACATTGAGACTTGTCCCGAAGCCACTCCTGCATTGTCTTGGCTGTGTGCTTAGGGTTGTTGTCCTGTTGGAAGGTGAACCCTCGCCCCAGTCTGAGAACCTGCTCCAGAGCGCTCAGGACTTCATCAAGGATCTCTCTGTACTTTGCTCTGTTCATCTTTCCCTCAATCCTGACTAGTCTCCCAGTAGCTGCCGCTGGAAAACATCCCCACAGCATGATGCTGCCACCACCGTGCTTCACCGTAGGGATGGTGCCAGGTTTCCTACAGATGTGTCAATTGGAATTCAGGGCAAAGAGTTCAATCTTAGTTACATCGGACCAGAGAATCTTGTTTCTCATGGTCTGAAAGTCCTTCAGGTGCCTTTTGGCAAACTCCAAGCGAGCTGTCATGCCATTTTTATTGAGGATTGGCTTCCCGTCTGGCCACTCTACAATAAAGGCCTGATTGGTGGAGTGCTGCAGAGATGGCTGTCCTTCTGGAAGGTTCTCCCATCTCCACAGAGGAGCTCTGTCAGAGGGACCGTCGGGTTCTTGGTCACCTCCCTAACCAAGGCCATTTTCCTCTGATTTCTAGAGGAAGAGTCTTGGTGGTTCCAAACTTCTTCCATTGAAGAATGTTGGAGGCCACTGTGTTCTTGGGGACCTTCAATGCCGCAGGCAGTTTTTGGTACCATTTCCCAGATCTGTGCCTTGACATAATCCTGTCTAGGAGCTCTATGGACAATTCCTTAGACCTCATGGCTTGGGTTTTGCTCTGACATGCACTGTCAACTGTGGGACCTTTTTATATAGACAGGTGTGTCTTTCCAAATCATGTCCAGTCAACATAATTAACCTCAGGTGGACACCAATAAAGTTGTAGAAACATCTCAAGGATGATCAAGGGAAACACGATACGCCTGAGCTGAATTCGAGTCTCATAGCCAAGGGTCTGAATACTTATGTAAATAACGTATTTCTGTTTTTTAGTTTTAATACATTTTGCCAAAAAATTATAAAAACCAGTTTTTCGTTATTGGGTATTGTGTGTAGATTGATTAAATCGTTTTTGTTCCCCCTCAATTTTAGAATAAAGCTGTATCGTAACTGTGGAAAAATTCAAGGGGTCCCAACTTTCCAATTGCACTGTATATGCTTTTGAATGATACTTCCGGTTTTGGCGGGAAATACCGGGTTACCTGGGAGAAAAATGATTTTATTCATGGTATGGAACATTTTGGTAAAATCCTGGGAAAATATTAACCCCTAGTCCTGACCATTACATCTTCTCCACTGATCTGCTAGACTACTTTTCAACCTTTTTTTTTTCATTTGAACCCCTTCCCACCACATTGACCGTTCCCTGCTGCGGTACAGACACAATTCTGCTGCTCGATTGCTTGGAAGAGTGACTGGAATATGAGGTCACTGACTGGACTACTAGACCATGTGACCTGGTTGGTGTTGGCGGGAGTCCGGGTGGGGTCATGCGAAGCGGTTTCTTGCAGAGCTGGAGATGCTGTGGATTTTAATGATTCGGAAATAGGATTTGGATTTGTCTTGTCAAGGCTGCTTAGCCGAGCAACCAGTTGATAGCTGGTTAATAACGTTTTACAGATGCTCGTTGTTTTGCTGATTCCTTGACCTTGCTTGCACTTCCAGCTCTAGTTTATATCCTGTGCCCAGTAGGTGGTGGGGAGGGGTCAGATTAGCCCAGTGTTTTGGCCAGAAGAAATGGATAACCTGACTATGGGTCAGTTGTCTCTCTGTGTGTGTGTGTGCCTGTGTTTTCTGCCTGTGCAATGGGGGGATGTCATCTAGTGTAAGGGCTGTTTGAAGAGAGAGCGGACCAAAATGCAGCGGAGTCAGTGTTCATCATATTTAATTATAAAATGGAACACTATACAAATACAAAATAAGAAACTGACAGCCAACAGTCCTGTCAGGTGAAACACTGAACAGAAACAATTACCCACAAAACCCCAATGGAAAAATATGCACTTATGTGTGACTCCCAATCAACCACAACGAACTTCAGCTGTGCCTGATTGGGAGCCACACACGGCCCAAAACAAAGAAATACAAAAACATAGAAAAAGAACATAGAACGCCCACCCAATGTAACACCCTGGCCTAACCAAAATAAAGAACAAAAAATCGCTCTCTATGGCCAGGGCGTTACATCTAGGGAAAGCTCCATACTCCAGACAGATTTTAATGTTGTGATGGTGTGTTTTGACTCTCACACAGGCGCAATAATCCTCCCTAAATATTGACACTGAAGTCCCACTGGAAGTTCTAGTAGTGTGTCTGTCTGTCTTATTGACCGTGTTTGTCTTGGGCATAGCCAGAGGAAATGACCAGGTTCATAATGACATGGGCCCATCTTTTTGTTCTGAGTGCCTTAACCTGGATCCTGTGAAGTCCTGGTAGTGTCCTGAAGGCATTATCCTAATTACGGTCTTTAAAGCAGCGCTGATTGCGTTCGACTCCCTTTGCTTCTTGGTTACTTGGCAGGCAGCCTCCTAGCTTTACTTTGAAACTACCAGATGCCAAACAACCCTACAGAGACCTGATGCATGGGAGCTTTTCACAAGCCTCCAGTTCATAAAGCTTTTTTCTTTTCTTTTCTTTTCTCGCATCTCGTTTTGAAGGAGAACAACGGAGGTAATCCTGAAGAACTTACCGGGGCAGCAGCGCTGCTCTAACTTCGTAGCAGTAGTAGTAGTAGTAGTAGTAGTAGTAGTATCATCAGGGAATTTCAGTAAGCTAATATACAAATCACAATTTTCTTTTTTTTTCTTTAGGCGGCCGTAGATTTGGTTTGTGGAAGCATATTGGTTTTCTGTGTGTGTGTTTTCCAACTTAGATTTTCTGCAGAAGGAAATGTGTCATGACGTATCTTATTGCATCATTTCTGTCTTACTGTTTATCAGTCTGAGAATCTGTGTTTTAGAAGAATTATGTTGCATGTTGTCTGTAAAAAAATGTAATACTATGTCATACTATCCAGTGAGCTCCATGAAGAGACCATTCCATACTTTGTGACAAAAGCACACTTGTTTTTCTCAATGACTGGGATATGCCTGCTGAATAGCGTTCTTTTTTTAATCGTTTCAGAGTACTGTGTATATAAAGAATATCAACAGAACTTAGTGAGCCTTGACTACTATTTTTTTTGCTCTTGTTTTTGTAACCATCTTGACTTGGCAAGGAAGAGCACACTCAATCTGGAACTGTGATGCTCTAGATTCCTGTCTCTGCTCCATGTTATGGGAACTAAAGGCAAGAGACTCCTTGAGACAAAATAGTAACTCTATAACATCTAGGAAAACATTTTTTTTGTTCCTCCCTGCTACATTACAAAGTGTGTATATATTGTGAGGCGCAAAGGCTATGACCCTGCTACCAGCATGCTTGTAATACTAATATCCCCTGTCTGCCACCCAATAACCCACATGTGATCCGATCTGCTTCGACCTTGAAATACCCAGAACACCACGGGTTCAGATATTGTCCAGACTATCTCGGGGACCTCCCAGACTGTCTAGTTGTCCCCGGATAGGAGCTTCCCATCAGAGCCTATGTCTACTGTAAACAGCCCAATGGAGCGCCTCTGGCTGGCTGGCAGCCTGCGTTAAATGATTCCTGTACTGGGGTTGTGGTGTGTATGCACATCCAGTGCAGTACTGTACTCCGTAGACTCAATAATGCATGGCATTGTTGCCATAATACGCCAGCAGGACGAATCCACCAATCACCAGCTGACTGCCATAATGAATAAGGCATATAAAAAGAGACAGTTCCACAGAGGTCTTATTGAGTTATGCTGGTAGGGTTGGACTTCTGGCTGTTTTTAAATAAGGACATGGTTTAATGACGCTCCCCCGTAGCCAATATCCAGACTGCGATTTGGCGTAGAGGAGATTTGAGACGGACTCAAAATCAAATCAAAGTTTATTGGTTGCGTACACGGATTTACAGATCTTATCGCAGGTGCAGTGAAAGCCTTGTGTGTCTAGCTCCAACACTGTAGTAATACCGAGCAATAAAAATAAAAAAAACAATTCCGCACACAATCCGAAGAAATAATAAAGAAATTTAAGAAATAGACTTACCATTACCTCAGACGCTATCAGCATCCCAAATGGCACCCTATTCCCTATTTAGTATACTACTTTTGATCAGAGCCCGTGGAGCACTTTAGTGTACTATATAGGGCACTTGACTATCTATTGCACTATATAGGGTGTAATTTGGGTTCCATACCTCCAACATGCTCCCGTTCTGTCTAGGCCACACTGGGACTGGATCAACTCTAGCTTTCAGACCAGATGACAGCAGCAGTGGAGGATTGAAGAAGCAGTAAAAGTCCTTGTGACATCCCCGTTTCCCCAATGGCACCCTCTCATTATACCTCAGCCTGTTGTCTTATCTCAGCCTGACACCAATGCGGCAGCCCTGTGAGCCCTCAGCCCGGCTACGGCTCAGGTGCTTAAACAGGCTCCTTCACATAAACATTGATCAGAAACTGCCTCCCCATGCAGTCCTCTGGTGCTTGGCCTGTCACGAGGCCATAACTACTTTTACATTTCACTCCTGATGCCCAGGAGCGAGGGAAGAAGAAGAAGAACAAAGTATCTCCTCCGCACGCCTGCTGACGTGCGTTTTCCTCTGTCGTGCCGCTCTACGCTCTAGGAATTGTGGGATTTCTTGGAATTGCGGGAAAGTCCCGTTTCCTTTTTGGACTTGAAGATCTAGTGTGTTTTGGATTTTTTTATTTTTTATGAGTCTGTATACAGTCATCACTGAAGTTGTTTGTTGCCTCGGGGCCATATGGAATTGACTCAGTGTCGCTGACTGTCTTTGGATTGCTCCAGCTGGCATGGGTAGGTGTGTTTAGGTATGTGTATTAGTCTGCTGTTTTAGGAGGGAGCGGGAGAGAGAGAATATGTATCGTGGGTTCTGTACAAGCTTGTGTGTATTATTGCCTCTGTCTACTGTGGGGATGCCATTGGTTGGGTCATGTGTACGCAACTTAACACGCGTCCACGTGTATGTATCAGAGGAGTGTATTGAGTGACCAAAGCGTGTGTCTGTCTGCAGGAGGAATGCCAGCTCCTGAGCAGAGCCCAGCGACGGAGGAGGGGCTTCTGCTGACCGTCGGAGAGGGAGCCCAACTCCCCAACCGGAACATGGAGGCCGACAGCACCGCCAACAACATCCTGGCCTCCGTCAAAGAGCAGGTACAGGAAGCTCCATAGCACCTATCTTACTGTTTCACTGCCCAAATACCTTTTTTTATTTTTATTTTTTTATTATTTTTTTTGTCACACCTGTATCGTTCCCTGCCAAGCAGGTACACTAACCTCTGTTACAGCGCTCATTGTATCGCCGCTCGATAAGATAGACATGCTGTACTTTATCTCTGCGCTCTTACACAACCACACTGTATGAACACTGTCACTATCTGGTTAAGCTACTGAAGGGCCGGCCCCGATTTCACTGTAGAAAATGCCTTCTCAAGAGGTTGTGGTTTTTACATTGACATTTTCACCTGACTTTCTTTGCGATGAGAGGCTGTATTTACTTTTTGGGGACGCAGAGAGAAATGCTCTGACCTTTGACAGGTGGTCCTGGCTGACGGTAGGTTGGAAATGGTGACTAAGTTGTGCCCGGCCGTGCAGTGCGTTCACAATCGAGAGATCTATGTAGTAGGAACAGAGCGACGAGCCATCTGTATGACACGCTCTGACTCACACCCCTCGCTCCATCCATGGCAGCGCTCCACACTCCCGTTGTTTACCCAAGTCAACAGGAAGGCAGGTTCTATTGGAGAGCACCTGCCGATGTCATTTCCTTCCCCCCCTTAGTGCTCCTCTGTTCTGCCGCTCCTCCTTGGCGTCAGTCAGGACAGGCAGGCAGTAAGTCAGTCGGGAGAGAGAGTGAGAAAGCGAGGGGTGAGACATGCCTTTAAAGGAATTCTTGTTTGGGATTGGGGAGAGTAAGTTAAGCCGTCCTCACAGAGTTTTTAAAGGTAGTTGGAGAGACTGGAGTTGACGAGCGACGAAAGGAAGGCGGGTGCCTCAAGGATGTCAGTCGTTGCTGGGGTAGTAGTTATTTGCCTGGCTGTGCACGAGTCTTTCCTGTGATTGTGGGGAAGCAGACTTGGAGGGATCCTGCCTGCTGTAAACATGCTAGCCTGCACCTGTGGACAATCTTATGATGACACCTTGCCTGGTGAGTCCATACGCAAGAAACTCCCCCCCTCTTTTTTTCTCTTAAAACTTCTCCCTGTACTTCTTCACCCCACTCTGCCCAATGCCCAAACAAGGACAGGCTGGTCATGATTTCTTTGATTGCGTTTGCTGTTAATTTGCAGTGGTGCCTCCTGCTCCTGACTGGTAATGAACCAGAGAGGGTTTGGTGTTAATATGAGGGTTTTTGGGCCGTCAGGCTGGAGGTGCTGGTTATTACTGGAGTTGCATCTCAAATGGCACCCTATTGCTTAAGTATTGCACTACTTTTGACTGAATTTGGGACACTGCCCGGCTTTGCTGCTCCCTCTTTAGTGCTCTGACTCGCCATCGGTGTGACACCTTCATAATCGCTCATCCCAGCCACCATTTCAGCTCATCCCAGCCACCATTTCAGCTCATCCCAGCCACCATTTCAGCTCATCCCAGCCACCATTTCAGCTTATCCCAGCCTACTCTTTCACACTCGTCTCCCTCAGACTTTAAGAGGTTTCATCTCTCCTTACAACCTCAAGTTTTTCAAATGAACTTTACACGCTCTCTTTCTCTCTCATATTTATCATTGTGCAAAAAAATGTATTTAGCTGAAGGGGTTCCATCTAGAGTGGAATGGAACTGGAGACTGGAGGGAAGCCAAAGAATGTTACTCAGCCAGTCAACTTCCCCTTTTCTGTGAATTCAGCAATAATGAGAGAGCCCGAGTCTTTGAATGCCTTCTCTGCCACATTATTGCTGATGTTATCCCTGTGAATATGTAGTAAGCACTGGAGCGTGGTATTGTGGGCTTAAGACAATAACACAGTCATTATATGAAGTGAAACTTAGAAACCGTCTCTCTGCATACATCTGCGATCACTCTGTTTTTAGTTAGACACAGTGACTCCGGACAGGGAAACGTGAGCCTTTCTCTCGCAGCGAAAGCTCAGGCTACCATTTCTAAGTTAGTAAATGGAAAATGTGTGAGAGCGTGTGCGACGAGAAGGGTACTCCTCCTCCCGACGTGATGTGTATGGGGAAAGTTGGCTGACTGCGTTTAGCCCTCTGCTAGGGGATGTTGTACATGGCTGAAGGGTAGAATAATCCCCTGCAATAATGAAAAGCAGGAAAAGAGGAGGAAGTTGCTGTATGCTTTCATCCAGACTCCTCCTCCGGAGCAGCCTAGTTTATGATTTAATCACCGCATCCTGGCCTGGCCTTGGAGACACAGGGTGTAACCAAGTCAACAACCAGAGAGGAATTCTTCAAGCTGTAATGTAGCCTAGCCGTTTACAACTGGGCCTATTCGAAGCTGCTGGGGAAACCACTGTCTGATAAGGAAGGAGGATGGGGGGGGGACACAAAGGGAAGTCCCCTCTTCTAACTAGGTCCTGTTGGGGCCCGGCCTAGCCGCTAGTCTTCCATTAGTCCTGGTCTATGGGTCCTGGTCAAAGGTAGTGCATTACATGGGGAATGAGGTGCTATTTGGGATGCAGACCGTGCCTCAGTAGAGTGTCCCTCACTGAATACTGAGTGGTGTGGTGCCATTCACAAGAGACAAGGAGACAGTTGAGCTGAGGATGCATTCTAATGCCCCCTCCCTCCCGTCCCGTGATAATGAATATGAGGGGAAGGCAGGTCCACTAACGAGCTCTCCATTGATCACGCTGTGCCCCTGCATGCTTCCTGTGGGGTCTCCCAGGGGAGGGGTGAACACTAGCCAAGGAGGCCGCCAAAATGTGTCTGCTCGCGTTTCATCGTCTGGATCCTAATGTACACACACATCTTAGTCATGCTCGCTCCTCGGCTCCGTGCAAGATAGCGGCTGCCTGTCGACGGGGGGCAGAGAGCGGAAGGCACGTTCGGCGGTGCGCCTGACTACGTCGCTAGTGCCTCTCTGACAGCTCACCGGAAACCAGAATGTGAGCCGTATGGCTGGCTGCTTCTCACAGCCCGACGCGTCGGATTATTGACTTAACCCTTGAAATGTCACGAAGTCTCCCGTTTTTTTCGAAACAAACAAAGTCTGCTGGAAAACACTCCACTCTATGTGGAGGTTGTGTGTGGTGAGGTTAGAGGTCAGACCTGAATGGTCTTACCTCTTTGTAGTGGATCCAGGAGCGGTACGGTCATGTCTTGAATTAAAACCCAGCTAGCACATCAGCAGTGCACTAGCTACAGTGCATTCAGAAAGAATTTCAGACCAACATTTTTTACATATCAATCTACACACAATACCCAGTAATGACAAAGCGAAAACAGTTTTTTGGGAATGTATTAAAAAAAAGTAAACGGATACCTTATTTATGGAAGTATTCAGACCCTTGGTTATGAGATTTTGAATTTGAGCTCAGGTGCATCCTGTTTCCATTGATTATCCTTGACATGTTTCTACAACTTGATTGGAGTCCACCTGTTGTACATTCAATTGATTGGACTTGATTTGGAAAGGTGCACACCTGTCTATATAAGGTCCCACAGTTGACAGTGCATGTCAGAGCAAAAACCAAGCCATGAGGTCAAAGGAATTGTCCGTAGAGCTCCGAGACAGGATTGTGTCGTGGCACAAATCTGGGGAAGGGTACCAAAATATGTCTCCAGAATTAAAGGTCCCCAAGAACACAGTGGCCTCCATCATTCTTAAATGGAAGAAGTTTGGAACCACCAAGACTCTTCCTAGAGCTGGCCGCCCAGCCAAACTGAGCAATCGGGGGAGAAGGGCCTTGGTCAGGGAGGTGACCAAGAACCCGATGCTCACTCTGACTGAGCTTCAGAGTTCCTCTGTGGAAATGGGAGAACCTTCCAGAAGGACAACCATCTCTGCAGCACTCCACCAATCAGGCCTTTATGGTAAAGTTGCCAGACGGAAGCCACTCCTCAGTAAAAGGCACATGACAGCCCGCTTGGAGTTTGCCAAAAGTTACCTAAAGTACTTAGACCATGGGAAACTAGATTCTCTGGACTGATGAACCCAAGATTGAACTATTTTGCCAGAATTTTTTTATTTAACCTTTTTTATTTATCTAGGCAAGTCAGGAACAAATTCTTATTTACAATGACGGCCTACCGAAAGACAGAACGCCTCCTGCGGGGACGGGGCACACATCACGACAAGAGACACAACACTACATAAAGAGAGACCTAAGACGGCAACACCACATGACAACATGGTAGCAGCACAAAACATGGTACAAACATTATTGGGCACAGACGACGGCAAGAAGGTAGAGACAACAATACATCACGCGAAGCAGCCACAACTGTCAGTAAGAGTGTCCATGATTGAGTCTTTTGAATGAAGAGATTTTGAGTTTTTTTGCAGCTCATTCCAGTCGCTAGCTGCAGTGAACTGAAAAGAGGAGCGACCCAGTGATGTGTGTGCTTTGGGGAACTTTAACAGAATGTGACTGGCAGAACGGGTGTTGTATGTGGAGGATGAGAGCTGCAGTAGAGATATCAGATAGGGAGGAGTGAGGCCTAAGAGGGTTTTATAAATAAGCATCAACCAGTGGGTCTTGCGATGAGTATACAGAGATGACCAGTTTACAGAGGAGTATAGAGTGCAGTCATGTGTCCTATAAGGAGCATTGGTGGAAATCTGATGGCCGAATGGTAAAGAACATCCTGCCGCTCGAGAGCACCCTTACCTGCCGATCTATAAATGATGTCTCCGTAATCTATCATGGGTAGGATGGTCATCTGAATCTGGGTTAGTTTGGCAGCTGGGGTGAAAGAGGAGCCATTACATTAGAGGAAACCAATTCTAGATTTAACTTTAGCCTTTAGCTTTGATATGTGCTGAGAGAAAGACAGTGTACCTGTCTAGCCATACTCTCAAGTACTTGTATGCGGTGACTACCTCAAGCTCAAAACCCTCAGAGGTAGTAATAACACCTGTGGGGAGAGGGGAATTCTTCCTACCAACCCACATGATCTTTGTTTTTGGAGGCGTTCAGAACTAGATTAAGGGCAGAGAAAGCTTGTTTGACACTAACAAAGCTTTGTTGTAGAGCGTTTAACTTAAAATCTGGGGAGGGGCCAGTTGAGTATAAGACTGTTTCATCTGCATCTAAATGGATGAGAGAGCTTCCTGTTGATGTAAATTAAGAAGAGTGTGTGGGGCCTAGGCTCATGAATGCCAAGTGTCACATCTGAAGGAAACCTGGCTCCATTCCTACGGTGAAGCATGGTGTTGGCAGCATCATACTGTGGGGATGTTTTCCAGCGGCAGCTACTGGGATCAAGGGAAAGATGAACAGAGCAATGTACAGAGAGATCCTTGATGAAAACCTGCTCCAGAGTGCTCGGGACCTCAGGCTGGGGTAAAGGTTCACCTTCCAACAGGACAACGACCGTGAGCACACAGCCAAGACAATGCAGGAGTGGCTTTGGGACAAGTCTCTGAATGTCCTAGAGTGGCCCAGCCAGATCCCGTACTTGAACCCGATCAACCATCTCTGGCGAGACCTGCAAATAGCTGTGCAGCGACGCTCCCCATCCAACCTGACAGAGCTTGAGAGGATCTGCAGAGAGGAATGGGAGAGACTCCCCAAATACAGGTGTGCCAAGCTTGTAGTGTCATACCCAAGGAGACTTGAGGCTGTAATCACTGCCAAAAGTGCTTCAACAAAGTATTGAGTAAAGGGTCTGAATACTTATGTAAATGTGATATTTCAGTTTTACATTTGCTAACATTTCTAAAAACGTGTTTTTGCTTTGTCGTGTGGTGTGTGTGTGTGTGTGTGTGTGTGTGTGTGTGTGTGTGTGGATAAAAAAATATTTGATCCATTTTGGAATAAGGTTGTAATGTAACAATGTGGAAAAAGTCAAGGGGTCTGAATATTTTCTGAATGCGCTGTATATTGGGAATAGGGTGCCATTTGGGACTTAGACTACCCACTATGGTTCGCTGACAACACCACTTCACACACAGGAAATATTAGCCGGTGTTAATACGCCATCAGTCCAACTACAAATCCCATCTCTGATGCACACCCCTCGATCGCTATCGGCTCACACGCAACCTTCTGATAGGGCTGTAACTCTGAACTGTGCGTGTGGCTGCTAGCCTGCTAACTGTGGTCAACAGTGGTTACATAACAGCTGGCAGGAGAGCTCTTGTCCATTTCACACAGAGCTTCTTCCCTCAGGTCAACTCGACTGAAACCGCTAATCACACTCTGTGTTTGCATCCCAAATGGCACCTTATTCCCTTTTATAGTACCCTACTTTTGACCAGAGAGTCGTGCACTATAAAGGGAAAAGGGTGCCATTCGGGACACAGCCTGTGACTCGGGGGTTTAGACAATCGGGAGCTGGGCTTAAGCTCTTTGTTTATTAAATAAGGAAACCAAGAACCCCCTTCCCCCTTCCCCTTCCGTCCATCCCACTATCCTTCCCTATGTCCAGGTCCAGTTCCATTACTCTTCGGGGACGTTGCATGTGTTTACTGTGATAAGAGGATAAGTGCTTTCTCCCTTCGGTGATCGTGAGTGGAAGATTTCACTTCAGTCCACCATGGTTGTTTCACTCATGTGGTGGAAATGACAGAACTGGTCTGGGTTATTCATTAGCGCACACCATTTTAAAATGAAAAAGGAACAGTTGTTTCTTATTGGACAAGTTCATATACATCTTTTCCATGTTTCAGTCCATTTTCTTCCATTTGTTGCCTAGTGAATACAACCCTGGTCTCATGTGTTGATGTTTCGATGCTGCTCTCTCGGCCTTGCCAGTCCTTGGGCAGAGTGCCCCTGGTGAACAGTTGTAATGTGCCCAGGCATGCCTAACGGCACCACTGAGACTGGCAGAATGGGCCTCTCAGCCATGGCACCACATGATTTCCCAACTCATCGCTTCTTAGAAAACACAGCCGTGGAATGTTCCTACTTTGCTTTGTTAGAGTCCATTACACATGAAGAATCTGTCTGCTCAATTGCTTTCTCTGGCTGACCAGGGCACACTTGTTATGACCCTGCTTATGTCTGGCTCAGCCTCACACACGAACACAGACAGACAGACAGACAGACAGACAGACAGACACGGCCTTTCCTCAGCAACTGGTATGTGTTGTAGTAAAACACTTCTCAGGGGGGTGACCTTGCTGTGTGTGTGCTCAATTTCATTGCTTCTTAAGCATTGAAAAGCAGGCTGACAAATTGCCCTCTTGAGATAACAAAGCAATGCTTCCTCCATTCTTTATTCTGGTAAAATGCTCCAAGTGATCTCTGTAAGGACTTTTCTTACTAGAAGCCGGAGAAGTTAAAGAAACATCATAAGTTGGCAATTGACGAAAAGGCAGGATTTGTCTTTCTACATCTGCTGCTGGTGAAAAACTGGCGAAAGGTTAAAATTGCACTGCTGGCAGACGAGGTTCCGCCTCTGGAGGTGAACAAAGGCCTCTAATTAGAATCGATTGGTGTTTTTTCTCCACTAGCTAGCCAGCTCCGGGTCTTATCTCCTCTTTCCTCCCTGATACTGTTGCTGCTGTGACACAGGAGAAATCTGGAAGCATAAGCGTTCCCGCCTCAATTATAATCACAAAGCCCATCTCTTTGCAATTTTCCTATGAGACTGGAGAGAATTAAATGAAATCAAATTGTATTTGTCACTGTTAGTCGACAACAGGTGTAGACTAACAGTGAAATGCTTACTTATAGGCCCTTCTCAACAATGCATATTTAAAAATAAGATAATAGAGAAGAAGGGGATGGAGAGTGCTGAATGCTGTTCATTGACTACAGCTCAGCATTCAACACCATAGTACCCTCCAAGCTCATCATCAAGCTTGAGGCCCTGGGTCTCAACCCATCCCTGTGCAACTGGGTCCTGGACTTTCTGATGGGCTGCCCCCAGGTGTTGAAGGTAGGGAGCAACATCTCCACAAGGGTGTGCGCGCTCAGCCCTCTGTTGTACTCCCTGTTCACCCACGACTGCGTGGCCATGCACGCCTCCAACTCAATCATCAAGTTTGCAGACGACACAACAGTAGTAGCCTTGATCACCAACAACGACGAGACAGCCTACAGGGAGGAGCACTCAGAATGTGGTCTCAGGAAAACAACCTCACTCGATGTCAACAAAACAAAGGAGATGATCGTGGACTTCAGGAAACAGCAGAGGGAGCACCCCCCTATCCATATCGAAGGATCTGCAGTGGAGAAGGTGGAAAGTTTTAAGTTCCTCGGTGTACACATCACAGACAAACTGAAATGGTCCACCCACATAGACAGTGTGGTGAAGAAGGCGCAACCTGTTGGGCTGTATCACAGCCTGGTACGGCAACTGCACCGCCCTCAACCGCAAGGCTCTCCAGAGGATGGTACGGTCTGCACAACGCATCACCTAGGGCAAACTACCTGCCCTCCATGACACCTACAGCACCCGATGTCACAGGAAGGCCAAAAAGATAATCAAGGACAACAACCACCCGAGCCACTGCCTGTTCAGAACGCTATCATCCAGAAGGCGAGGTCAGTACAGGTGCTGAGACCAAGAGATTGAAAAACAGCTTCTATCTCAAGGCCATCAGACTGCTAATCAGCCATCACTAACTCAGAGAGGCTGCTGCCCACACTGAGACCCGATCACCGGACAACGTAGAGCTAGCGGGATTTTCCATGCACCTTTGGTAAGACGAGGGGTGGGGTGTCTTTTTGTCAATAACAGCTGGTGCGCGATGTCTACTATTAAAGAAGTCTCGAGGTATTGCTCACCTGAGGTAGACTACCTTATGATAAGCTGCAGACCGCATTATCTACCAAGAGTTCTCAGCTGTATTATTCGTAGCCGTCTATTTACCACCACAAAACGATGCTGGCACTAAGACCGCTCTCAACGAGCTGTATAAGGCCATAAGCAAAGAAGAAAATGCTCACCCAGAAGCGGTGCTCCTAGTGACCGTGGACTTTAATGCGGTTAAACTTAAATCAGTTTTACCAAATTTTTACCAGCATGTCACATGTGCAACCAGGGAAAAAAATCCTAGACCACCTTTACTCCACACACAGAGATGCATACAAAGCTCTCCCCCGCCCTCCATTTGTCAAATCTGTCCATAATTCTATCCTCCTGATTCCTGCTTACAAGCAAAAACTAAAGCAGGAAGTACCAGTGACTCGCTCAATACGGAAATGGTCAGATGACGCGGATGCTACACTACAGGACTGTTTTGCTAGCACAGACTGGAATATGTTCCAGGATTCATCCAATGGCATTGAGGAATACACCACCTCAGTCATCGGCTTCATCAATAAGTGCATCGATGACGTCATCCCCACAGTGACTGTAAGTACATATCCCAACCAGAAGCCATGGATTACAGGAAACATCCGCATCGAGCTAAAGGCTAGAGCTGCCGCTTTCAAGGAGCGGGAGACTAACGCGGATCTTATAAGAAATCCCGCTATGCCTTCAGACGAACCATGAAACAAGCAAAGCGTCAATACAGGATTAAGATTGAATCCTACTACACCAGCTCTGACGCTCGTCGGATGTGGCAGGGCTTGCTTTTTTATGCTCGCTTCGTGGCAAGCAACACTGAAGCATGCATGGATAACCAGAACGTGTACCCAGAACGTGTAAGCATGCGCGGACCAACTGTCAAGTGTCTTCACTGACATTTTCAACCTCTCCCTGACCGAGTCTGTAATACCTACATGTTTCAAGCAGACCACTATAGTCCCTGTGCCCAAGGAAGCGAAGGTAACCTGCATAAATGATTACCCCCCGTGGCATTCACGTCGGTATCCATATCCATATATTTATATGTACATATTCTCATTCACCCCTTTTTAGATTTGCGTGTTTTAGGTAGTTGTTGGGGAATTGTTAGATTAGGTAGTTGGTGGAAATTGTTAGATATTACTGCACTGTTGGAACTAGAAGCACAAGCATTTCGCTACACTCACATTAACATTCTAGATCACTCTCCTCATAGAGATTGTGCCTGCAATCATGATATGGAGAAGACCTAGCTATCGATCTCCCAGAGGAAATTTATGTTCGTGAGGCCCAGATGATTGGCAGTGGGGGGTATGATTGCCCTTCTTCGGCTGTGTTTTGTATCTTTGTTTGGTTCTAAAAGACACACACACAGCCTTTTGTGTTGCTTTCATTCAGCTGCAGAAGGCATCATCCGCAGCAGCAAATCAGAAGAGCAGCAGCTTTTGTGTGGTAGCCAGTTGCAACCAGCCAGGCAGAAGTACACAACTACCATCAGGCTCAGGGAGAGGGAGTGAGCTTTGAGAATATTGGTTGAGTCACAAACGGCACCCTATGCGCCCTGGTCAAAAGTAGTGCACTATATAGGGAATATGGTGCCATTTGGGATGTAAAAGTTGTCTTCTGGAATGTAGCTTCCAAAACATTATTTACAGTATATAGAGAATATTCCCCCCTCTCCTTCCAGCCATTGTTAAGACGCAAAGTAAGATTAGAGGCATTCTCTTTTAGATGTAGCAGACTGGGTTTACTCTGCCTCTCTATAGTGCACTATGTAGGGAAGACCCTGGCTGTGACCTGTGAGTTGGGATATGCAAAAAACACATTTCCAATTCAATTGAAATAGGACAAATATAAGCACCCACGTAATAATAATGAAATATTATTATGTAGGGAATAGAGTGCCAATTGGGACACACACTTCTCGTCACTTCTCTCTCAGCAGGCCTTTGTTCCAGGCGCTGGCTGTCACGTCAGCACTGTAATGATCCAGCCCAAGATGCAACTCTACTTTCATGTTTCCAACGCAGAAAGAGAAATGTCCTTCCTCTTCGTCCATCTTCTTATCCGTCACACAGACAGCCACGTTTCATCTCCAATCTCGCGGCGCCACATAGTTTGTCAAACTACACACGTGACAGGTTTACAATATGGGGAAATGAATTAGGAGTTTCTAAGCTAATGCCTGGCTGTGTGGATATTAATACCCGGCTAATGAACGTCATTAAAGCAGACGTGCGCACACTAGACTCGTAGTGAAACCACAGGGGTGTTTTGTCGAGCTCATCTCTTGTCTGGCTGCCATCAGCAAGCTTTTTATTTGTTGTAGTTTCACAGCCCTTTCGCCTTCTTAAATCCTCTGTGGCTCTGGAACGGTCAGAAAGCAGTAATCCCCACTAACTGTCCTTTATGGACCTGGTCAAAGTTGGTGCACTATATAGGGAATATGGTGGCGTTTTAGGACACAGGCTGGGTTTCAGTCTGGTCCAAGTGTTGGCGGAATCCACCGAGCCAGCTTGCTGTTCATTGGTAATCTATGTGAGATGCTCGAGCATCGAGGATCGTATGTACAGTTTTAGTGGAGACCTTGAATGCCATCCCACTGGGAAAGCACTGGTTGAACCAACGTTATTTTCACCTCATTTCAATGAACCAACGTGGACTAGATGTTGAATTTATGTCTGCCTAGTGGGATGCTTTACATAGACTGGCATCAGAGAGCTTTGTTGGCACAATGTCAGGAGAAGGATTTGTTCTCTACACATGAAAATACTACGTATGGAACATAAAGCGATGAATAACATTTCATTAAATTCTTCATTGTTGAGATTTATAGATTGAGGTATGGCGTTTTTTAAGGTATGTTTTTAAAGGGGGCTTTAAATCGGTTCTCTTGTTCGGTGCTTTGCTTTTCTCATTCTCTTTTTGTGTTTATGCTTATTTCTTGCAAATGTCTGTGACAGCAAACCTGTACCTTGTTCCTCCCACTTCTCAGTGTTTTTCCCAAGGTGACTTTGTGTAGTAGTGATTTCCAGTGAGTAATTACGCTGCGTGGTTTCTCCAGGTCTGTCTGTCTCTCTTCAGGACCAGTCTCCCTAGCCTGCTGCTTTTCCTCCTCTCCTCCAGCACTTCTTTCACCTCTACTGTTTCTCTCTTTCTCATCTGTTTCTCATCTGTTTCTCTCTCTATCTCATCTGTTTCTCTCTCTCATCTGTTTCTCTCTCTCATCTGTTTCTCTCTCTCATCTGTTTCTCTCTCTCATCTGTTTCTCTCTCTCATCTGTTTCTCTCTCTCATCTGTTTCTCTCTCTCATCTGTTTCTCTCTCTCATCTGTTTCTCTCTCTCTCTCTTTCTCATCTGTTTCTCATCTGTTTCTCTCTCTTTCTCATCTGTTTCTCATCTGTTTCTCTCTCTATCTCATCTGTTTCTCTCTCTCATCTGTTTCTCTCTCTCATCTGTTTCTCTCTCTCATCTGTTTCTCTCTCTCATCTGTTTCTCTCTCTCATCTGTTTCTCTCTCTCATCTGTTTCTCTCTCTCATCTGTTTCTCTCTCTCATCTGTTTCTCTCTCTCATCTGTTTCTCTCTCCTCTCTCTCATCTGTTTCTCATCTCTCTCTCCTCTCTCTCATCTGTTTCTCATCTCTCTCTCCTCTCTTTCTCATCTCTCTCTCTCCTCTCTTTCTCATCTCTCTCTCTCCTCTCTTTCTCTCTCCTCTCTTTCATCTCTCTCTCTCTCTCTCTCTCTCTCTCTCTCTCTCTCTCTCTCTCTCTTTTCTCACATTCAGCTATGTCGTAGGCCTCATCAGAATACGTTAGCAGCCACACTGCTGCTGCTGCTAGAGAGCAGGGCTGTCAAGCCCCATTGCCACTTAATGAACAAATATGTTTCCAGAGGATTTCTCAACCCCCCGGTAAAGGAAAAATCCATCTGCCTTAGTAACTTAAAATTAACCTGCAGCCCATTTGGATGACGAACGTCTGTGCCCTCTTTTTGCAGTGCCTGGATCAGATCAGAGCCCAGTTTGCACACCGAATGGCACCCTATTCCCTGTATAGTGCACTACTTTTGACCAGAGCCCTATGGGCGCTGGTCAAAAGTAGTGCACACTATAAAGGGAATAGGGTGCCATTTGGGACACACTCCTCTTTCTGAGTGCTGCCGGGCCTGTGCACCATCACATAGAGACTTGGCTGCACAGAGAAGTGAGAAATGAAAAGTCAGATAAGTTCTGTAGTTTTAATTAATAGAGGGATTTGGACGTCCTCTGCTGCCGGGGCTGAAGCACAGATTGCTGTGATATAACTCACTGTTGTGTGGGGTGGGGGTAGTGGAGTGCAGTACTGTACCGCACTGCTCTCTCCTTCACTAAAGTCAGGTAGGAGGTATGTTGAAAAAAGGGACTGCCCTTGTTCTTACACGGAAAGGTCTACCATTTAGTTTGCTATTAATTTACTAAGTCTACTAGTTGTCTTCTAAAGTAAACTATAGCTTCACTTCCAGGTGTACCTAATGCCTGCAGTATTGCTACAATATGCCAATGGTCGTCCTTTTGAATTGCATCCTGATTGTTGTAGAAGATGCCTATAAACAACACCCCGCTGTGCTGTAGCAGATTTGGTGTTTACTTCTGTCAACATGTTGACGATGCGTATTGTTGCTGCTGTTCTCGGAGCAGTTACTCTCCGCATGATCGCCAGTTTGGCTTTAAACTCCAGCAAAGCCCATTATGAAGATGAGCGATTGCCCCGATTTAGAAGAATAGAACTACAATTTGGGTTGAAAAGTGTGAAGTACAGTAGGATTAGAACTGCTGCTGCTACGAGGCATGTCGGACCTGGCGAAAGAACTCGCGGAAAATCAGTAACACTCTATGCTTTCCGTCACACTACCTAGAATGCTACATAGGCATTAAAATGCTGTGTAAAATATGTTGAAATCCTTTGCTGCTCGGGGACGGTAAAATTGCAGTCACATGAAGAGAAGATGGGTGAATATGCTGACATGCCATATCATTTCCTGTCCATGTTCTACAGTAGAGCAGACAATGAGGACAAGTCTAGGAGAGGAACATGCCACCTCCTGGCTCTGCCTCTCATTGGACCTCCACAATGCGATCCAATTCCAACTTTATTGTTCCCAGTTGGGTAATTCATTCTGAAGTGTGAATACACACGCGTCTTCTGTATCCCCGGCTGCACAAAGACCCACAAAGCTGTGCAGAGCCAGTCGCCTAGCTCCCAGCACTAACCACATGTTTCTCTCCACCAGACACCGTTGTGAAACCCTTCGTCCTCCCTTCTCACCGTCTCTCCTACTGTCTCAATTAAGTGTAAAAAAAAATAAATAGAAAATGTAAGGAGAGTGGAATTAACAGGTTAACAAAGCCTCACAACAGAGTGGGGAGGCGTGAGGAAGTTGCTCGGCGCTGTTGGATCAGATGCAGTGTGGATCTGGCCTGTAGAACACTGGAGCCAGACTATCCCCTTATGGGTTCATATTTGCATGCGTTCACTGAGATATTTATATCTCGGCATAAGTGAGCGATTAGTATGTCAGAGCTGATGTTTGAGGGCCGACAGAGAGCGCTCCAATGCCCGCCCACTCTGACTTCTGCTGGCCCAAGGCGGGCCAAGCCAGCGTCACCCAAACCAGCCCTCTAGGCCTGACTGAGCCATTACGTTCAATCGAGCCCGTTGGAGTGGAAATGATCCGCAGCTTCTAATCAGAGCCCTAGAAATCTATATACAGGAGGACTCTGCTACTAAAAATACACCGACACAGTTAAGCCGGCGTTGCATTGTTGTGACCACAGTCTTCGGCCCTATAGGCCAGGCACATTCTTCCTTTCTGGTATGAAGTTACAAGGCTACAGTCTTTGTAATGCTTTATGTGGTTTTGAAAGTGACTGATACCACTTGACTCTTTTACTTCCTACTTGTTCTATTTCATTTTCAGCAGAGAAAAGGACATTTTAGTGTTAAGCAGTGTACTATAAAGTAAAAAGGGACCTCTCAATGGGACTTCCTGGATAAATAAAGGCTAAATTAATACAAAAATGGTCTGCATCCTGAAATAGCACCCTATCATGTCAAGTGTAGACCTGTAGGTGGTGGCGAGTGAGGGGCTGAGGCTGCATGACAGACTGCACAGAGAGGGCAGGCTTGGTGCTTTGAGCTCCCGATTTGTCACTGTCCATTAAGCTTCTGTGAGGGGCATGCGACCTGGGGTGTGGCGGAGTGTCGTCTGTTTGCACTGGGCCGTCAGGTTCGTGGACTGACACTCATTGTTTTGCCAAACAATGAATGGAGCTGAGCGGAGCCTGAGCAAAGCGGCATGTTGTTACGGGACGGCCGGCCTCCATTGTCTCCAACCCTCTCTCCACTAAGCCTGGCACAGACCGACGGGGGGGGGGGGGGGGGGGCAAGAGGGCCTCTCGCCGCAGGGGATAAATAAGCACAGGCCTTGTTTAATGGTCATTACCGCAGCCGTTGTCCTGACGCGTCCCATCATTAAGCTGAATAGATGTGTCCCATTCTGCTGCTGACTGAGCAATGCTCGGTGAACACAATGAATTTATACATGGAGACCATAGCTAGAGCCATTCTATTTAAGGCCTGTAGTATAAGCTTCTTTTAGGCCGTGTAGTCTTTGCCCTTGTTTCAATAGATGGGTGCCCATCGCTAAGTATGAATGCATTTGATCCATATTTGTCACGGGCTTTGTACTGTTCATATCAACCGATCTTGTGGAAATTAGTGTTGGAATGTGCAATGGAGAGCCTAAAAACATCAAATATTAAAAGATGAGGAGAGTGATGTTGAGTAGGACGTTGCAGTAATAGTTATGGCCGCCGAGTAGATGCAGTGAGGGGCTGATGGGCTGGCGACCCTTAAGTGTTTGGCTGCAGGGTGGGAGAGGGCCAGTTACTTAGTGCCTTCAGAACGGATTCACATCCTATGACTTTTTCCACGTTTTGTTGTCTTACAAAGTGCAATTAAAATGGATTTCATTATTATTTTTTTTTAACGATCTATGCAAAATATTCTAATGTCAATAGTGGAAGACACATTTGAACATTTGTAAGAAATTAAAATTAAAAATTATTTTTCTATCTTGATTGGATACAGTTGAAGTCGGAAGTTTACATACACTTAGGTTGGAGTCATTAACTCGTTTTTCAACCACAATTTCTTGTTGACAAACTATAGTTTTGGCAAGTCGGTTAGGACATCTTCTTTGTGCATGGCACAAGTAATTTTCCCAACAATTGTTTAAAGACAGATTATTTCACTTATAATTCACTGTATCACAATTCCAGTGGGTCAGAAGTTTGCATACATTAAGTTGACTGTGCCTTTAAAACAGCTTGGAACATTCCAGAAAATGATGTCATGGCTTTCGAAGCTTCTGATAGGCTAATTGACATCATTTGAGTCAATTGGTGGTGTACCTGTGGATGTATTTCAAGGCATACCTTCAAACTCAGTGCCTCATTGCTTGACATCATGAGAAAATCAAAAGAAATCAGCCAAGACCTCAGAAAAAAAATAGAAGACCTCAACATCTCTGGTTCATCCTTGGGAGCAATTTCCAAACGCCTGAAGGTACCACATTCATCTGTACGAACAATAGTACGCAAGTATAAACACCATGGGACCAAGCAGCCATCATACTGCTCTGGAAGGAGACACGTTCTCTCCTAGAGGTGAACGTGCTTTGGTGCGAAAAGTGCAAATCAATCCCAGCACAACAGCAAAGGACCTTGTGAAGATGCTGGAGGAAACGGGTACAAAAGTATCTATGTCCACAGTAAAACGAGTCCTATAACAACATAACCTGAATGGCCACTCAGCAAGGAAGAAGCCACTGCTCCAAAACCCCCATTAAAAAAAAGCCAGACTACGGTTTGCAACTGCACATGGGGACAAAGATCGTACTTTTTGGAGAAATGTCCTCTGGTCTGATGAAACAAAAATAGAACTGTTTGGTCATAATGACCATCGTTATGTTTGGAGGAAAAAGGGGGAGGTTTGCAAGCCGAGCAACAACATCCCAACCGTGAAGCACGGGGGTGGCAGCATCACGTTGTGGGGGTGCTTTGCTGCAGGAGAGACTGGTGCACTTCACAAAATAGATGGCATCATGAGTAAGGTTAATTATGTGGATATATTGAAGCAACATCTCAAGACATCAGTCAGGAAGTTGAAGCTTGGTCGCAAATGGGTCTTCCAAATGGACAATGACCCCAAGCATACTTCCAAAGTTGTGGCAAACTGGCTTAAGGACAACAAAGTCAAGGTATTGGAGTGGCCATCACAAAGCCCTGACCTCAATCCTACAGATAATTTGTGGGCAGAACTGAAAAAGTGTGTGCGAGCAAGGATGCGAGCAAGCACCAGCTCTGTCAGGAGGAATGGGCCAAAATTCACCCAACTGCTTGTGAAAGGCTACCTGAAACGTTTGACCCAAGTTACACAATTTAAAGGCGATGCTACCAAATACTAATTGAGTGTGTAAACTTCTGACCCACTGGGAATGTGATGAAAGAAATAAAAGCTGAAATAAATCATTCTCTCTACTATTATTCTGACATTTTCACATTATTAAAATAAACTGACCTAAGACAGGGAATTTTTACAAGGATTAAATGTCAGGAATTGTGAAAAACTGAGTTTAAATGTATTTGGCTAAGGTGTATGTAATCTTCCGACTTCAGCTGTAAGTATTCAACCTCCTGAATCAATACATGTTAGAATCTCCTTTGGCAGCGATGACAGCTGAGAGTCTTTCTGGGCAAGTCTCTCTAAGAGCTTTGCACAGCTGGATTTTACAATATTTGCACATTATATTTATTTAAACAAATTTACCATCTACCAATAGGTGCCCTTCTTTGTGAAGCATTGGATAACCTCCCTGGTCTTTGTGGTTGAATCTGTGTTTGAAATTCACTGCTCTGCCTCAGTTGAACACTATTATTGGACGCAGAGAGTGAGTCCATGCAACTTATTATGTGACTTGTTAAGCCCATTTTTACTCTTGAACTTATTTAAGCTTGCCATAACAAAGGGGTTGAATACTTACTGACTCAAGACATTTCAGCTTTTAATTTTTTATTAATTTGGAAACATTTCTAAACATAATTCAACTTTGACTGTGTGTGCCAGTGGCACTATCAATTTAGTTGATTTTTAAATTCGGGCTGTAACACAACAAAAAGTCAAGGGGTGTGAATACTTTCCGAAGGCACTGTAGTACTCGGCTCAGGCAGGAAAGACCTGGAGAGGCAGAGGGTCGTTTGCTCTGCCTCCATACAGGAAGCACTGGATCTCTTCCATACATGCAGGCAGCCGCAGTGGAGGCAGGGATGAGGCACAGAGCGTGGGTAGGACAGGCTTGGAGCTGGTCCGATAGTCGTGGTTATCAAGCTCTTAGCGCCTTATGGCAGCAGCAGATGCCCCTTTCGGCCATGTTTCATCATAATAACAATCTGGATTCTATTCAGACCTGCTGCATTGGAGTTGCTCAGTAGAAAACGCAACACGAATTTACCTTGGATGTGCTGTATCTAATTTTTACATCTTTTTACATTTTAGTCATTTAGTGTAGTGGTTCCAAAACTGTTAGAACTCAGTCTGGCTTTCACTGTTGGAAGTTGTAAGAGTAGAATGCACAAAGTGCAACTTCAAAATTGGGTAGTGCATCACCAGTTCCTCTTGTCATGTCAGTCAGGTTTTTTAGCCCATAGAGTTTGTAATGTTCGAGTCATTCAAATATCACGTGAATATAATTAAACATGGCGAAATGTATAGAATTGCAGGATATAAGCTTCAAACCTACAAAATGTTCTCTCCACCAACAAAGACGAGGGTGAACAGTTTGTGTCATGATAGATGCTTCTGCCCAAAGAAATAGATGGGGGGGGGGGGGGGGGATGTTCCCCAATACTGGAAGATGGGCCTGAGCGAAAAAGTTTGGGAACCCCTGATTTAGCAGACGCTCTTATCCAGAGCGACTTACAGGAGCATTTAGGGTTAAGTGCCTTGCTCAAGGGACATTTTGAAGTCTGCTCTGGGATTCAAACCAGCGACCTTTCGGTTACTGACCCAACGCTTTTAACCGCTAGGGCACCCTATATCTAGCCCTGAGACTAGCACGTTTCTTCCCCTAGGACATGCAAGGCAACCACGGTCAAACAAGACAATTTGGAGTAGGAGCTTAGAAGGAAGGCCTACAAAATGAACTGAAAACACGGTCAGCTATGTTCACGACAAACTATGTTTCTGTGTGTTTACACAAACATTTATACATCTTCAAGAGAATTTTACATTTTTAAAATGTTTAATAGTCCACGATACAGTCGTGTCATTTTGTTTTCCGTGGTGAGCTAAGGAGAGAGGGAGGGAGAAGTAGCGCTAAAGCAAGTCTGTTCTCTTCCTGGAAGGGTCGTCCACCCTGTATGCATCCCACATGGCATCCTATTCCCTATACAGTGCACTGCCCTGGTCGTAAGAGGTGCACTACATAGGGAATAGGATGACATTTGGGACGCGTTGTGTTTGTCAGACTCTGGCCCAGTGGTTCCACATCATCCTGCCTACAGGCAATGAAATGGTTTCTTTGAATCTTTTCTCTGTTTGCCTACAAGAAGCACCCCTGCGAGTTTCATCAAATGTTCTTTCTTATACACAACACGCAGTATTAACTCCGCAGTGTGAACTCCACAGTATGAACTCCGCAGTGTGAACTCCACAGTATGAACTCCGCAGTGTGAACTCCACAGTATGAACTTCGCAGTATTAACTCTTGGCTCCTGGTGGCCTATTTTTCTCTCATGTCAACAGATTACCAGAACTCGCCTAGCCTACAGTGAGCTGGAAAGTTTATTTGTTTGTTTTTTTGGGGGGCATAAAGTCCCACTCTCTCTACTTCTCGAGTCTAAACAGTTGCTCCCGCACCAGTGATCGGACAGCGTAGCCAGTCAAACTGCACACATGCTTTTAAGAGACCATTATGAAAGTGGGATGTGCGGAGACATGCATATACCAGTGATCTATGAGCTCAGATTTAATATCATGTGTAATGTGGTGCAGTGCTGAGAGAGCATGAGGATAAGCACAAGGTGTTGGCGTCACACACACACACACACACACACACACACACACACACACACACACACACACACACACACACACACACACACACACACACAGTACACTAGCGCTGTTAGATTACCCTGTGCAGTGCAGTGCAGTGTTGAGCTTTGTTTAGAAAGATGAGCAGTTACATCGCCCCAGGACATATTTTGCTAGATGTCACTAAAAAGATATCATTGTCTGAAAGACCTTGAGATTTTATGATCTTCCTCAGAGACGGTCTATCATAATTAGACTCGGAGTAAGCTTGACTTGATGACTAGATTTAGTCTGTTTTTATTTGTCGTCATAGACCTGATTCTTGACCAGAAAATATGTGTTCCTCTCGCATATTCTGTACATCTCTAAAGCGGCTGCCGTGAAGGATTGATCATTTCCTTTCAAAGTATATCAGTGTGTTTTCCTGTCAGGAAATATACACATGGCGCTCTCTGTTTCTGTCCCTGTTTAAGATTGTGTGTGTGTGTGTGTGAGTGCTAGAGCTAGAGCCACACTGGATGTTCCTACTTCCTGAGGAAACTGCAGTGTTGTTCATCTCTCCCTCTCTGTGTGGTGGAGCAGGGTTGAGCAGTGTTCCCATCTCTGTAACCCTCTCTGCAGCAGGCACAGGCTGCACATGACCATTACAGAGCCAGAGGAGAGCAGCGAGGAGAGGAGGGGACAAGTCAAGGCAGTGGAGGGAGGGAGGCAGGGAGGCAGGGAGGGAGGGAGGCAGGGAGGGAGGGAGGCAGGGAGGGAGGGGGAGCATTGGCTAGCACTCTTCTGAGCCGAATGAGTCTCCAGTAAGGAGACGTTCTCGGAGCACCTAGAGAAGTGGTGGAGAGGAGGCGTGAAAAGTGGGCACCCCGTACCCACAGAGACCTTGTCCAATTTCCTCTTGAGGAGTGCTGTGGCTGTGACTACCTCTTGAGGAGTGGAGTGCTGTGACTGTGTGGCTGGGTGATGCTTTATGGAATGGACTACAGCTGGGCTGAAGAAAAGAGTGAGCTAAGCTAGCTAGATTACACGCAATTAAGGTGAGTGGGAAATGGCTGTGTGGGATGTATGTAGGTCTAGTTTGTGTGTGTGTGTACCTGTAGGTCTAAAAGTGTAATGTGTGTTTATACATGTGTTTATACATGAATGCGTTTTTTGAGTCTCTCTTCATATGACATGCTGCAGTGGTTGAAGCCCGGCTGAGAGACGGAGAGAGAGCCCAGGCAGAGTCCTAGACGCGCAGCCTCGCTGGGGTTAGATAATTACAGGAGTCAGATGCTGAGTCCTGCATTGCTCCCTGAGGAGCAGCTAGTAGAAGCAAGGCGGAATAACACTCTCTTTGCCCAGGCTAAAGTGGTGCTTCTATCTCTGTGTGTGGGCTGTACATTATCATGCGTATGTGTGGTTTAAATGGTTTGTTTGTTTTTCCAAGGCATATCATTTCCTCAAGTTATTGGCGTGTGCTTGTTTTTGTACATCTATTATGTAGTGCCTGGACACGCGAAGAACCAGGCTGTCTCTGTTCTTCATTCCTTATCATCATCAGTGGAGAAGAACCCATGTCTTTTTTTACATTTAAAACATATATTTTTTTTTACCAGGAAATACCATTCGGGCTGTAAAACCAGTTTTACAAGGGAGACCTTGTATAAGGCATGGCATTTCTGACCTTGTGTTAATGTGTCTTGTCCTTGTGTCTTTCTGCAGGAGCTCCAGTTTGAAAGGCTGACCAGGGAGCTGGAGGTAGAGAGACAGATTGTGGCCAATCAGCTGGAAAGATGCAGACTCGGGGCCGAGTCGCCAGGCGCTGCTAGCGACAGGTGATGACCACACACACACACACACACACACACACACACACACGCAGTGTAGTGTAATATGCTCGTCATAGCTTGGCACATGGCTTCTTCCTCAGTCACAGCAGTTGGCGCACTCCATAGTATAGCCTCTTGGCAAGGGAATACAGTGGCAGTGTAATGAAATCTGATTGGACGGTGTGTATGGAACAGAGACGGAGGCGTTATCTTCGAGGCTCTCATCAATTCACCTATCAGTTTGACTCGCCATTACATTGCTGAGATAAGTCAAAACAGTAGGTTGTCTATGGTAGCAGATACTGGAGAAGATGGCAGGAAGTTTGCTGGTCTAGGCTTAAGCCTACTTTATACCCTACGCAATTATGCAATGCAAGAACACGATTAGCTACGCAAAAATGCCGTCCTGCGTACTTGTCGAGTTACAAATTGCGCCACTGCACACGTTTGTGTACTTTTGCTAGGCAAGTACGCCAAGCATTTTGCGTACCTTATTGCGTTGCATACTTGCATAGGGCAGGGATTTTCAAACTTTTCTTGCCCAGGAACCCCCGCCCAGGCAAACCCACGACCCAGGCACTCCCATCATACTACACTGCTCAAAAAAATAAAGGGAACACTAAAATAACACATCCTAGATCTGAATGAATGAAATAATCTTATTAAATACTTTTTTCTTTACATAGTTGAATGTGCTGACAACAAAATCACACAAAATTAATCAATGGAAATCCAATTTATCAACCCATGGAGGTCTGGATTTGGAGTCACACTCAAAATTAAAGTGGAAAACCACACTACAGGCTGATCCAACTTTGATGTAATGTCCTTAAAACACGTCAAAATGAGGCTCAGTAGTGTGTGTGGCCTCCACGTGCCTGTATGACCTCCCTACAACGCCTGGGCATGCTCCTGATGAGGTGGCGGATGGTCTCCTGAGGGATCTCCTCCCAGACCTGGACTAAAGCATCCGCCAACTCCTGGACAGTCTGTGGTGCAACGTGGTGTTGGTGGATGGAGCGAGACATGATGTCCCAGATGTGCTCAATTGGATTCAGGTCTGGGGAACGGGCGGGCCAGTCCATAGCATCAATGCCTTCCTCTTGCAGGAACTGCTGACACACTCCAGCCACATGAGGTCTAGCATTGTCTTGCATTAGGAGGAACCCAGGGCCAACTGCACCAGCATATGGTCTCACAAGGGGTCTGAGGATCTCATCTCGGTACCTAATGGCAGTCAGGCTACCTCTGGCGAGCACATGGAGGGCTGTGCGGCCCCCCAAAGAAATGCCACCCCACACCATGACTGACCCACCGCCAAACCGGTCATGCTGGAGGATGTTGCAGGCAGCAGAACGTTCTCCACGGCGTCTCCAGACTCTGTCACGTCTGTCACATGTGCTCAGTGTGAACCTGCTTTCATCTGTGAAGAGCACAGGGCGCCAGTGGCGAACTTGCCAATCTTGGTGTTCTCTGGCAAATGCCAAACGTCCTGCACGATGTTGGGCTGTAAGCACAACCCCCACCTGTGGACATCGGGCCCTCATACCACCCTCATGGAGTCTGTTTCTGACCGTTTGAGCGGACACATGCACATTTGTGGCCTGCTGGAGGTCATTTTGCAGGGCTCTGGCAGTGCTTCTCCTGCTCCTCCTTGCACAAAGGCGGAGGTAGCGGTCATGCTGCTGGGTTGTTGCCCTCCTACGGCCTCCTCCACGTCTCCTGATGTACTGGCCTGTCTCCTGGTAGCGCCTCCATGCTCTGGACACTACGCTGACAGACACAGCAAACCTTCTTGCCACAGCTTGCATGGATGAGCTGCACTACCTGAGCCACTGTGTGGGTTGTAGACTCCGTCTCACGCTACCACTAGAGTGAAAGCACCGCCAGCATTCAAAAGTGACTAAAACATCAGCCAGGAAGCATAGGAACTGAGAAGTGGTCTGTGGTCACCACCTGCAGAACCACTCCTTTATTGGGGGTGTCTTGCTAATTGGCTATAATTTCCACCTGTTGTCTATTCCATTTGCACAACAGCATGTGAAATTTATTGTCAATCAGTGTTGCTTCCTAAGTGAACAGTTTGATTTCACAGAAGTGTGATTGACTTGGAGTTACATTGTGTTGTTTAAGTGTTCCCTTTATTTTTTTGAGCAGTGTATATGTTAGCAAAAAATAAATAGATTTGGTAGACAGTTTCATTCTTTTGACCACTCCACAGTTCATTGGAAGAGGAAGTGTGAACTCTTACCTTTCTAGCTAATGTACTATTTATCTTGGCGGCGTAGAGAAAATGTTGCAGTTTTGAAGCAAATGTTGTGCAATTCTACATAGTTTGGCATGCAGTTTAGAGACAATTTGACAGTTTTAAAGCTAATTTCCTGCAATTCCATGCATTTTTCCATTTCTAGTGCTGGGTTCCTTGCTAAAACAGAACAAAATCAATGGGGATGTTTTTTTTTAAATAAAAAATGTACATTTACATTTAAGTCATTTAGCAGACGCTCTTATCCAGAGCGACTTACAAATTGGTGCATTCACCTTATAATATCCAGTGGAACAACCACTTTACAAAAGTGCATCTAAATCTTTTAAGGGGGGGGTTAGAAGGATTACTTTATCCTATCCCAGGTATTCCTTGAAGAGGTGGGGTTTCAGGTGTCTCCGGAAGGTGGTGATTGACTCCGCTGTCCTGGCGTCGTGAGGGAGCTTGTTCCACCATTGGGGTGCCAGAGCAGCGAACCGTTTTGACTGGGCTGAGCGGGAACTGTGCTTCCTCAGAGGTAGGGAGGCGAGCAGGCCAGAGGTGGATGAACGGAGTGCCCTTGTTTGGGTGTAGGGCCTGATCAGAGCCTGAAGGTACGGGGGTGCCGTTCCCCTCACAGCTCCGTAGGCAAGCACCATGGTCTTGTAGCGGATGCGAGCTTCGACTGGAAGCCAGTGGAGAGAGCGGAGGAGCGGGGTGACGTGAGAGAACTTGGGAAGGTTGAACACCAGACGGGCTGCGGCGTTCTGGATGAGTTGTAGGGGTTTAATGGCACAGGCAGGGAGCCCAGCCAACAGCGAGTTGCAATAATCCAGACGGGAGATGACAAGTGCCTGGATTAGGACCTGCGCCACTTCCTGTGTGAGGCAGGGTCGTACTCTGCGAATGTTGTAGAGCATGAACCTACAGGATCGGGTCACCGCCTTGATGTTGGTGGAGAACGACAGGGTGTTGTCCAGGGTCGCGCCAAGGCTCTTAGCACTCTGGGAGGAGGACACAAGGGAGTTGTCAACCGTGATGGCGAGATCATGGAACGGGCAGTCCTTCCCCGGGAGGAAGAGCAGCTCCGTCTTGCCGAGGTTCAGCTTGAGGTGGTGATCCATCATCCACACTGATATGTCTGCCAGACATGCAGAGATGCGATTCGCCACCTGGTTGTCAGAAGGGGGAAAGGAGAAGATTAATTGTGTGTCATCTGCATAGCAATGATATGAGAGACCATGTGAGGATATGACAGAGCCAAGTGACTTGGTGTATAGCGAGAATAGGAGTGGGCCAAGAACAGAGCCCTGGGGGACACCAGTGGTAAGAGCACGTGGTGCGGAGACAGATTCTCGCCACGCCACCTGGTAGGAGCGACCTGTCAGGTAGGACGCAATCCAAGCGTGGGCGGCGCCGGAGATGCCCAGCTCGGAGAGGGTGGAGAGGAGGATCTGATGGTTCACGGTATCAAAGGCAGCAGATAGGTCTAGAAGGATGAGAGCAGAGGAGAGAGAGTTAGCTTTAGCAGTGCGGAGAGCCTCCGTGACACAGAGAAGAGCAGTCTCAGTTGAATGCCCAGTCTTGAAACCTGACTGATTAGGATCAAGAAGGTCATTCTGGGAGAGATAGCAAGAGAGCTGGCCAAGGACGGCACGTTCAAGAGTTTTGGAGAGAAAGGAAAGAAGGGATACTGGTCTGTAGTTGTTGACATCGGAGGGATCGAGTGTAGGTTTTTTCAGAAGGGGTGCAACTCTCGCTCTCTTGAAGACGGAAGGGACGTAGCCAGCGGTCAAGGATGAGTTGATGAGCGAGGTGAGGTAGGGGAGAAGGTCTCCGGAAATGGTCTGGAGAAGAGAGGAGGGGATAGGGTCAAGTGGGCAGGTTGTTGGGCGGCCGGCCGTCACAAGATGCGAGATTTCATCTGGAGAGAGAGGGGAGAAAGAGGTCAAAGCACAGGGTAGGGCAGTGTGAGCAGGACCAGCAGTGTCGTTTGACTTAGCAAACGAGGATCGGATGTCGTCAACCTTCTTTTCAAAATGGTTGACGAAGTCATCCGCAGAGAGGGAGGGGGGGGGGGGGGGAGGAGGATTCAGGAGGGAGGAGAAGGTAGCAAAGAGCTTCCTAGGGTTAGAGGCAGATGCTTGGAGTTTAGAGTGGTAGAAAGTGGCTTTAGCAGCAGAGACAGAAGAGGAAAATGTAGAGAGGAGGGAGTGAAAGGATGCCAGGTCCGCAGGGAGGCGAGTTTCCCTCCATTTCCGCTCGGCTGCCCGGAGCCCTGTTCTGTGAGCTCACAGTGAGTCGTCGAGCCACGGAGCAGGAGGGGAGGACCAAGCCGGCCTGGAGGATAGGGGACAGAGGAAATCAAAGGATGCAGAGAGGGAGGAGAGGAGGGTTGAGGAGGCAGAATCAGGAGATAGGTTGGAGAAGGTTTGAGCAGAGGGAAGAGATGATAGGATGGAAGAGGAGAGAGTAGCTGGAGAGAGAGAGCGAAGGTTGGGACGGCGTAATACCATCCGAGTAGGGGCAGAGTGAGAAGTGTTGGATGAGAGCGAGAGGGAAAAGGATACAAGGTAGTGGTCGGAGACTTGGAGGGGAGTTGCAATGAGATTAGTGGAAGAACAGCATCTAGTAAAGATGAGGTCAAGCGTATTGCCTGCCTTGTGAGTAGGGGGGGAAGGTGAGAGGGTGAGGTCGAAAGAGGAGAGGAGTGGAAAGAAGGAGGCAGAGAGGAATGAGTCGAAGGTAGACGTGGGGAGGTTAAAGTCACCCAGAACTGTGAGAGGTGAGCCATCCTCAGGAAAGGAACTTATCAAGGCGTCAAGCTCATTGATGAACTCTCCAAGGGAACCTGGAGGGCGATAAATGATAAGGATGTTAAGCTTGAAAGGGCTGGTAACTGTGACAGCATGGAATTCAAATGAGGAGATAGACAGATGGGTCAGGGGAGAAAGAGAGAATGTCCACTTGGGAGAGATGAGGATTCCAGTGCCACCACCCCGCTGGCTCGATGCTCTAGGGGTATGCGACAACACGTAGTCAGACGAGGAGAGAGCAGTAGGAGTAGCAGTGTTATCTGTGGTAATCCATGTTTCCGTCAGCGCCAGGAAGTCTAGGGACTGGAGGGTAGCATAGGCTGAGATGAACTCAGCCTTGTTGGCCGCAGACCGGCAGTTCCAGAGGCTGCCGGAGACCTGGAACTCCACGTGGGTCGTGCGCGCTGGGACCACCAGGTTAGAGTGGCAGCGGCCACGCGGTGTGGAGCGTTTGTATGGCCTGTGCAGAGGAGAGAGAGCAGGGATAGACAGACACATAGTAGACAAGCTACAGAAGAGGCTACGCTAATGCAAAGGAGATTGGAATGACAAGTGGACTACACGTCTCGAATGTTCAGGAAGTTAAGCTTACGTTGCAAAAATCTTATTGACTAAAATGATACAGTACTGCTGGCTGGTGGAGTAGGCTAGCTAGCAGTGGCTGCGTTGTTGACTTTGAATGTGTAGCTGGCTAGGTAACCTCGATAGTTTCAGTACTACACCTTGTCATGATACAAAGCAACTTTGTAGCTAACATAACACTAATCAAGACGTTCCTTGTAATGTATTTAGTTTCTACAATGCTGCTCGTCGGTAATAGTTGGCTGGGTTAGGAAAAATGGCGTCGCGGGGGACGGAAATAGCTGGCTAGCTAACCTCGATGGCTGGCTAGCTAACAATTATCAAGCTATGACAAAGACAACTGTATATTCAAATGTATATTCTCCTTGACTTTCTGGCTTTGATTTGAATGTTAGTTCTCACAGATGGTATTATTTAAAGATATATATATATATATATATATATATATTCCCCTTTTCCACATTTTGTTACGTTACAGCCTTCTTCTAAATTTGATTAAATTGTTTTTTTCCTCATCAATCTACACACAATACCCCATAATGACAAAGTGAAAACAGGTTTCTAGAATTTTTTGCAAATGTATAGAAATAAAAAACATAAACCTTTATTTACATAAGTATTCAGACCCTTTGCTGTGAGACTTGAAATTGAGCTCAGGTGCATCCTGTTTCAATTGATTATCCTTGAGATGTTTCTACAACTTCATTGGAGTCCACCTGTGGTTAATTATGTTGATTGGACATGATTTGGAAAGGCACAAACCTGTCTATATAAGGTCCCACAGTTGACAGTGCATGTCAGAGCAAAAACCAAGCCATGAGGTCAAAGGAATTGTCCTTAGAGATCCGAGACAGAATTGTGTCGGAACAGATCTGGGGAAAGGTACCAAAACAATTCTTCTGCATTGCAGGTCCTCAAGAACACAGACTAGAAGATAATTTGGTTTACCGTTTTATTTGTGGATTAATTGTCTGAGTAGAGGACCTTGTGCAATTCAGGTAAAATAACAACCCAATGTTTATATCCCAGGACAAATTAGTTAACAACAGCAAGCTAGCTATCTAAATTTCCATAAATGTTTGTTTTTCGACCTGTCCCCAAGTTAATATAATTGGTTCAGAGTTTATTTTTGATATTTCAAATTGCGTTTGGTGTGGGTGGACAAAATCTTGCGGTCTGGTCAGCATGTTAGTTAGATGTAAAATTGCACTACAAAGACCTCCTCTGCAAAAACATCAATTATTAATAGATTTCTTGAGTTACTTTAGATTAATTCTGACTATTTTGAGGAAGTGCACACTGGCTACAGCGTCTCAAAATGAACAAAAAGTACTATTCCTGCTTTTTCTCTAGTTTCTCAAGCGAAGGTCTTTTATGGGAGTATGCGAGCGCACTCGTTCGTTTCGGCTAGCTGAATTCCGCTAGGCTCCAGCTGAACTGAAGTGTGCTGATGCCTTAACATACTGACCAGACCGCTCGCGCCATCACGCACGTTGATTTTTGTCCACCCACACCAGACGCGATCATGACACACAGGTTGAAATATCAAAACTCACCAACTATATTAATTTGGGGACAGGTCAAAAAGCATGAAACATTTATGCCAATTTAGCTAGCTACTTTTCTGTTGCTAGCTAATTTGTCCTGGGATATAATCATTGGGTTGTTATTTGACTTGAAATGCACAAGGTCCTCTACTCAGACAATTAATCCACAGATAAAAGGGTAAACCAAAATTCTCCTCCTTCAGGCTGCTTCTTCTTTGGACTTTATATGGTGGTTGGCAACCAACTTTAAGGTGCATTACCACCACCAACTGAACTGGAGTGTGTGTACCTCAGTTCATCTTTCCATCACCCACGTATATTGGGTATATGCTCCTAAAAGCCAATGAGATGGGAGAGGCAGGACTTGCAGCGCACGTCAAGCGTCACAAATAGAACCAAGTTCTATTTTAGTGTCTGGCTACGCTGACGCTCGTGAGCAGTGTGGGTGCAATGATTTGAATAACATGTATGTGTAAATGTATTTTGCAATGCAAGCGGTGTGGTCAGCATGTAAGGGAATAGGGTGCCATTTGGTCCTTGTATTCCCCACACGTCAGTTAAGATTATGCTCTGTGCTGTTCCTCCTCATGCCTCACTGGCCACCAGACACATCTGTCCACAGGAGGCTTCATTTATTTACAATAGTCAACATTACATTCAAATCGCTGCGCTTTTCCTATGTCTGGCTGAATCTCCTGCATGCTTACTTTGCAATGCTGTATGGATGTCATGTTACGTACGTATATCTGTTAGTGGGTTTATTTGAAGAACTGTTCAGATTTAGTCTAAGTCCCAAATGTCACCCTATTCACTGCTTTTGCCAAGCTCTGGTGAAAAGTAGTGCACTATATTGGAAATTGGGTGCCATTTGGGACTTATCCTGTATTTAGCCTACATTTACAATTTAGTAATTTAGCAGCCGCTTTTATCTAAAGAGATTTACAGTAAGTGCATTAAATTAAAGATAGCTAGTTAAGACAACCACATATCACAGTCGTAGTAATTACATTTTTCCTCAAACAAAGTCAGTGCTAGTAGGGAAAGACAATTGCATATTTGGGGGGGTGTGTGTCTTTTTTAAGATGCTATTTGAAGAGGTAAGGTATTATTTGGTTTCAAGTGCTCCAGCTATGCGGCATTGGATGACACTGATTAATTTTGGGGGGATCATCACACCTGATGTGGTGTTGTGTAGGAATTCTTAATGGTGAGATGCAGCAAGGGAAATACGAGAGGTTAATGGACTGTGGCATGTTAGGGAAATTGCTTAATGAACACATGTTAGTGGCACTTATTAATACTGGTGGTTTCTGTTGGTTTTTAAGATGTCTGCTTTAAGTCAGTTATCCATTATGCTGATGTGACCAGTTTTGGTCTGGTTTTAGAGTAATGGCCAACAACATGTTGAATTGTGTGAGATATTTTGGCTGCATCTGAAAATGATGTCCCATATTACTCATGTGATCCTCAAATTTTGACCAGGTCCCATAGAGCTCTGGTCAAAAGTAGTGCACTTTATAGGGTGTATGGTGCCATTTTGGACACACCCAGTGTATACAACGTATTGTGTAGAGCAGGTATTCCCAAACTGGGGTACATGTACCGCTAGGGGTACACACAATGCCGTCGGGGGCATGCCAAATAAAAATGTGATTCACATAAAACAAAAAAATATCATTTTTTCCCCCTTCACATTTTCGAACAGTCCATTTATATTTTCCAACAGGGCTATACATTTGGGTGAGGTTTTTTTTTCTTGCCGGAGTAGCCTCGTTTCACTGCCAAAAATAAAATGAAACCCTCTACTGTTCAGCGAAATAACAACACAATGTCAGATACAGGTAGCCTAGTCAAATAAATAACATCCAATCACATTAACCGTTACTCTCTCGCAGGAATTCCACTAACGGTCCGTATGTAGCCAAACGTAGCTGCTGCTCATGTTGGTATCTGTACTGATGGCGCAAAAGCCATGACAGGGAGACATAGTGGAGCGGTAATGCGCGTGCAAGCAGTTGCTCCCGGCGACACTTGGGTACAGTGCAGCATCCACTGAGAGGCTCTTGCTGCTAAAGGAATGCCTGACCGCTTGAAAGACGTTTTGGACACTACAGTGAAAATGGTTAACTTTGTTAAAGCGAGGCCCCTGAACTCTCGTGTATTTTCTGCACAATGCAATGATATGGGCAGCGACCATGTAACGCTTTTACAACATACAGAAGTGCACTGGTTATCAAGGGGCAAAGTATTGACACTTTTTTTTTAATTGAGAGACGAGCTTAAAGCTTTCTTTACTGACCATAATTTTCACTTGTCTGACCGCTTGCATGATGACGAGTTTCTCACATGACTGGCCTATCTGGGTGATGTGCGGGACAAAATTGAGGCTATGATTAAGAAGTTGAAGCTCTGCTGTGTCTGCATTAACAAGGACAACACACAGGTCTTTCCATCATTGTATGATTTTTTTGTGTGCAAATGAACTCAAGCTTACGGACAATGTCAAATGTGATATAGCGAAGCACCTGAGTGAGTTTTGTGCGCAATAATGCAGGTACTTTCCCGAAACGGATGATACAAACAACTGGATTCGTGTCCACTTACCGATAACTGAACAAGAGAGCCTCATCGAAATTGCATCAAGCGGTTCTGTGAAAGTTGTATTTAATCAGAAGCCCCTACCAGATTTCTGGATTGGGCTGCGCTCAGAGTATCCTGCCCTGCAACCTATGTGAGAGGGGATTCTCAGCCATCACTAGCATGAAAACAACTAAATACAGGCACAGACTGTGTATGGAAAATTATTTAAGACTGAGACTCTCCAATACAACTCAACATTGCAGAGTTATGTGCATCCTTTCAAGCACACACTTCTCATTAACCTTTGGTAAGTTATTCACAATTTTTGATGATCAAATAAGGTTTTATATGTAAGATGGTTAAATAAAGAGTAAAATTATTGATTATTATTATTTTGTGCCGTGGTCCTGTAAGAGCTCTTTGTCACTTCCCACGAGCCGGGGATTCTTATGTTTAATTATTGTTGTGTGTGTGTGTGTGTGTGTGTGTGTGTGTGTGTGTGTGTGTGGGCAGGCTTACAATGATGGCAGAAAACAACATTTGAGAGTGCCCTGACCCTGGTGCTAGAGGGTACACAGCTGGAGGTCGAATGTTTGAAGGGGTACGGGACTATAAAAAGTTTGGGATTCACTGTTGTAGAGGACATGAGGGCTCTACTTCTAGTGCTATGTCTCTTTGTGGCTTGCCCATTAGAACTCATTTGCCTTAGCCAGTATAGTTCCATGTGGGTATAGTGCTCCAGCCTCCAGCTCTTGAAAGTAGAGTGTACCCTAAATCATGAAAGCTCTTTCTGGGATTTAATAAACCTGGGGCCCTCATAGGAAGCATCTCCTCGCCGCAGACCTCAGCTACGTCCAAATGGCACCCTATGTCGTGCACTACTTTCTGGAGCTGGTCTTAAAGTAGCGCACTACATGGGGAATAGGGTGCCATTTGGGACATGGCCCCAGACTACCTGCATGGCTCCAGCAGGCCAACAGCAGCTCTCCATGTGTGAGTGTCCATTACGGAGCTCAGGGCTCCCAGAGCTACTGCAAAGAGGAGCCGAAGATCAGTCTGGACAGAGAGGGAGGCTCTTCAAAGTCTCTCCATACAAAGGCTGTCTACAGGGGAAATGGTGTCAACCAGGCTTTTTACTGCTATTTCCTCCACAAGCTAGATCCACTCTCATCCTCTAGGCATGATATTTATCATATTTTTAGATAGTAAATACCAAGGTACCAGCACCATTTTCTCCCTACAGGATAAGGGTAATTTCCTCTGGTCATAATCTCAGCACTCACAAGTGATATAGGCTTAGCCTTTCATCATAACATTGAGTGGTTTTACAGGGTTGTTCTGAGCCTTTGTATACCTTGTATGCAATGAAATTCAATCATGTGATGGCCATGGCCAGTTGGGAGAGGTTGTGGCCTTTTTGGTGACCCTAGCCAGAGTAATCAGCTTTGGCAGGTCATTGTGGCCAGTGAGCTGCACACAGCTGGGCTGGCTGGCTGGGCTGTATGGCGCTGCCTGTACTGTGTTGACTGGAGAGCTGGGAAATACACCCTTTACTAACTGAGCAGGGCTGTTGAACGCTCCCCCGTCTGTACTGACTGTACAATCTGGGTAAAGCTTCCTGTATTACTGACTGAGGGCTTTGAAACACTCCCTGAGTGAGGATGGATGGTGAACGCTCCCTGTACTGTGATGTAATACTCCCTACTTACTCCCTGGTCTGTAGTGAAGCAGCGTCCAGAATAGAGCCATCACAATCAGTCTGGGGGAGAGGGAGTCATTGGCGTCCAACTGCGGAATCAATACAGACGCAGCACCTCCTCCACAGGCCTGTAAAGAAAACATGCAAAGTATTTTCACACCTTTTTAACAGCCTGTGAAGAAGGAACGAGATGGCAATCCCGGGGCGATTTGTGTCTGAATGGAACAGACTACCCTAGACCTAAAGTCAGCACTTAGCTCAGTAGCCCGTCTGGCCCAACAATAGAGGTGACACCATGCTAAAGTGTTCTGTTGGGGCTCATTACATTCCATTACACCTCCAGTACTGGAGTACTTCTTCATACAGTGCATTTGGAAAGTTTTGAGACACCTTGACTTAAAAAAAAAATATATATTACATTACAGCCTCATTCTAAAATGGATTAAATTGTTTTTGTCCCTTATCAATCCACACACAATACCATAATGACACAGCAAAAACAGGTTTTTAGAATTCTGTGCGAATTTTTTATATATATATATATATATATATATAAAAGCATATCCAATTTACATACAGTACCAGTCAAAAGTTTGAACACCTACTCATTCCAGGGTTTTTCTTTATTTTTACTATTTTCTACAGTGTAGAATAATAGTGAACACATCAAAATTATGAAATAACACATATGGAATCATGTAGTAACCAAAAAAGTGTTAAACAAATCAAAATATATTTGAGTTTCTTCAAAGTAGCCACCCTTTGCCTTGATGACAGCTTTGCACACTCTTGGCATTCTCTCAACCAGCTTCATGAGGTTGTCACCTGGAATGCATTTCAATTAACAGGATAATTTGTGGAATTTCTTTCCTTAATGCATTTGAGAGCTCTGGAGCAGGTATTCATCGCGGATCTCTCTGTACTTTGCTCTGTTCATCTTACCCTCGATACTGACTAGTCTCCCAGTCCCTGCATCTGAAAAACATCCCCACGGCATGATGCTGCCAACACCACGCTTCACCCTAGGGATAGTGCCAGGTTTCTTCCCGATGTGACGCTTGGCATTCAGGCCAAAGAGTTCAATCTTGGTTTCATCAGACCAGAGAATCTTGCTTTTCATGGTCTGAGAGTCCTTTAGGTGCCTTTTGGCAAACTCCAAGCGGGCTATCATGTACCTTTTTTACTGAGGAGTGGCTTCCGTCTGGCTACTCTACCATAAAGGCCTGATTGGTGGAGTGCTGCAGAGCTGGTTGTCCTTGTGGAAGGCTCTCGCATCTCCACAGAGGAACTCTGGAGCTCTGTCAGTCACCATCGGTTAAAAACCTTTTTTCGCTTTGTCATTATGGGGTATTGTGTGTAGATTGATGAGGAAAAAATACAGGCAAATACGACTTGACCATCGGCCAAACTTTCTGGGTGGGTTGAGACCTCCCACTGGGGGAATGGAAGCTCCGGAGTGAAATTTCCCAGATGTACAGATCTAGGATCAGTTTCCCTTTTACATTTTAGTCATTTAGCAGACGCTCTTATCCAGAGCGACTTACAGTAGTGAATGCATACATTTCATACATTTTTTTCCTCCGTACTGGTCCCCCGTGGGAATCGAACCCACAACCCTGGCGTTGCAAACACCATGCTCTACCAACTGAGCCACACGGGACCCTTCCCCCAATACTAAAGTTAAAGGGATACTTCTGGATATCTACTTCCCCAGTCAGATTAACTTGTAGAAGTCTATGGTATCTCTTATAGACTTCCAGTCAAATGATAGGTAGCAATTGCAATAGCGCTAGTTAGCAACTTCCTTCAAACTGCACGCGGAGACATTAAAATGGTATCCACTAGTTCATCTGACTCTGGGGAAGTAGTCAAAATCCCAACGTCTCCATTTAAAGGACAAATCCACTCAACTATGTTTTGGAATGTTTTTCATTAGTCCAAATCAAATTTATTTATAAAGCCCTTCTTACATCAGCTGATATCTCAAAGTGCTGTACAGAAACCCAGCCTCAAACCCCAAACAGCAAGCAATGCAGGTGTAGAAGCACGGTGGCTAGGAAAAACTCCCTAGAAAGGCCAAAACCTAGGAAGAAACCTAGCGAGGAACCAGGCTATGAGGGGTGGCCAGTCCTCTTCTGGCTGTGCCGGGTGGAGATTATAACAGAACATGGCCAAGATGTTCATAGATGACCAGCAGGGTCAAATAATAATAATCACAGTGATTGTGTAGAGGGTGCAACAGGTCAGCACCTCGGGAATAAATGTCAGTTGGCTTTTCATAGCCGACTGTTGATATGGTCTCAATGTTTTAAATGTCAGCAGTCAGGTTTTCAAGATATTGGACTTTCAAGAAGCAACGTGTCACCGGCCACATCATGATGATGATGCAAAATAATTTAGCAAATGCATGTTGCGTTATGATGTGGCCAGTGACACTTTGGTTCTTGGTGGACTAATGGATAAAAATGCAGAGATTTTTTTGAGTGTTTTCCTTGACCATTTGTGGGGGAAATGCAAAACTGACCCAAGATCAGCGTCTAAGGTCAACTTCACACTCCTCTGGAATAGAAGGCGTAAACACGTCCCCTTTGTAGCTTACCAACGGACTGATGTGGTTGTGAGAAAGTTTTGCTGTCACGTATGTTTTTGTTGTTGTAATGTTTGCGAGTATCAGCAGTTTACTGCCTGTCTCCCTCCACACACCCAGGCTGCTGTGACTGTGAGACTGGGTATGATGAAATCAGGAGTTTGTGGCCACGTCCCAAAGGGCACCCTATTCCTTATATAGGGCACTACTTTTGACCAGAGCCTTATGGTCCACCCCTATGGGCCCTGGTCAAAAGTAGGGCACTATAATGGAAATAGGGTGGCATTTGGGACGTACTGTTATGCCACTTCATCTGCCATGGCTCAGTGGAGCACACCTCTCCTAGCTTCCTCTTTTAATTGCCTGCGCCTCGTTGGCATGTAGATCGTCCTCCCCTAATTCCAGTGGCGTAAGGTACCTACAGTGGCAAGAAAAAGTATGTGAACCCTTTGGATTTACCTGGATTTCTGCATAAATTGGTCATTAAATGTGATCTGATCTTCATCTAAGTCACAACAATAGACAGACTGTGTGCTTAAACTAATAACACACACAAATTATTGTATTTTTCTTGTCTATATTGAATACATAATTTAAACATTCACAGAGTAGGTTGGAAAAAGTATGTGAACCCCTAGACTAATGACTTCTCCAAAAGCTAATTGGAGTCAGCTAACCTGGAGTCCAATCAATGAAATGAGATTGGAGATGTTGGTTAGAGCTGCCCTGACCTATAAAAAACACTCCCAAATATGAGTTTGCGATTCACAAAAAGCATTGCCTGATGTGAACCATACCTGAAAACAAAATAAATCTCTAAAAGCCTTGATGTTTATCAGTACATAGTAAGACAAATTGTCTATAAATGGAGAAAGTTCAGCACTGTCGCTACTCTCCCTAGGAGTGGCCGTCCTGTAAAGATGACTGCAAGAGCCCAGTGCAGAATGCTTAATGAGATTAAGAAGAATCCTAGAGTGTCAGCTAAAGACTTACAAAAATCTCTGGAATATGATAACATCTCTGTTGACGAGTCTACGATACGTAAAACACTAAACAAGAAAAAAACATTGCTGCACGTTTGAAGTTTGCAAAAGTGCACCTGGATGTTCCACATCGCTACTGGCAAAATATTCTGTGGACAGCTCACGAACATCTAAACCTCATCCCAACTGTAAAGTATGGTGGAGGGGGTGTCATGGTTTGGGGCTGCCTCAGGGCCTGGACAGCTTGCTATCATCGACGGAATAATGAATTCCCAAGTTTATCAAGACATTTTGCAGGAGAATGTTAGGCTATCTGTCCGCCAATCAGAAGTTGGGTGATGCAACAGGACAATGACCCAAAACACAGAAGTAAATCACAAAATGGCTTCAACAGAGGAAAATACGCCTTCTGGAGTGGCCCAGTCAGACTCCTGACCTCAACCTGATTTAAGATGCTGTGGCATGATCTCAAGAGAGCAGTTCACACCAGACATCCCAAGAATATTGCCGAGCTGAAACAGTTTTGTAGAGGAATGGTCCAAAATTCCTCCTGACCGTTGTGCAGGTCTGATCCGCAACTACAGAAAACGTTTGGTTGAGGTTATTGCTGCCAAAGGAGGGTCAACCAGTTGTTAAATCCAAGGGTTCACATACTTTTCCCACCCTGCACTCTGAATGTTTACACGGTGTGTTCAATAAATGATATGAAAAGGTATAATTGTTTGTTATTAGGTTAAGCAGACTGTGTTTGTCTATTGTTGTGACCTAGATGAAGATCAGATCAAATTTTATGACCAATTTTTATATAGAAATTAAGGTATTTCCAAAGGATTCACATACTTTTTCTTGCCACCTAAGTAAAAATACTTTAAAGTACTACTTAAGTAGTTTTTTGGGGATATCTGTACTTCACTTTACCATTCATATTTTTGACTACTTTTACTTTTTTCCCACTACATTCCAAAAGAGAATGTTATTTTTACACCATACATTTTCCCTGCCACCCAAAAGTACTCAAATAGTCCAATTCACACACTGATCAGGAGAACATCCCTAGTCATCTCTGCTGCCTCTGATCTGGCAGACTCACTAAACAGAGAACATCCCTGGTCATCTCTGCTGCCTCTGATCTGGCAGACTCACTAAACAGAGAACATCCCTGGTCATCTCTGCTGCCTCTGATCTGGCAGACTCACTAAACAGAGAACATCCCTGGTCATCCCTACTGCCTCTGATCTGGCAGACTCACTAAACAGAGAACATCCCTGGTCATCTCTGCTGCCTCTGATCTGGCAGACTCACTAAACACATGCTTTGTTTGTAAATGAGTGTTGGAATGTGCCCCTGGCTATCTGTAAATTAAAAATAATAACTGTGCCTACTGGTTTGCTTAATACAAGGAATTTGATACTTAAGTATATTTTAGCAATTACATTTTTTTTTATACTTAAGTATATTTAAAACCAAATACTGTTATTTAAGTAGTATTTTACTGGGAGGCTTTCACTTTTACTTGAGTCATTTTCTATTAGGAAATCTTTACTTTTACTCAAGTATGACAATTGGGTACTTTTTCCACCACTGCCTAATTCTATAAGATCCAGTCAGCAAAATGGCAACAGCAGCTGGGTCGTCCCATGCTTTCTGTCGCAGTTTTAGTAATTTATTTTTAAATCATCACTGTCTAATAAATCAGTGTGTTTATTTAATGAAAATAACTCATATTTTAATAATTTATTTCCTGAGCCTTCTTTGGCCATTGCTCAGCCCTGATTGGTTGATTAGGATGGTCTAGAGCTCACGCCCTTACCCAGAGGAACAGTCATTGGTTTATTATAATAGGATCACATTGTTCCATCCCACCTGAACAGGCTGAAATTCCAGATGTCTTTATTTTTTTTTTTCTAAACAGCTCTTACACAAAAGGGCATTATCACTTTCACAATTTCAGAATGTCATTTCGACTTCCTAGTGTGGAAATATTATTTACAAAAACAGGAAAATCATGTTTTTATCTGCTTACTGCCCCTTTATGTTATAATCAATGAAGTGCCCTTTTAATATAGACCTCATGGAGAATTCAGTAAATCACATTTTTAATATGAATAAAAGACTTCATAAATTTTTTTATAAAAGGAAGATTTTAACCCACTTAACCTCCAGTTTTCACCGTCATTGTGAAGCCCTTATTTATTTCTGTTGCTTTGACAAAGTCATTTCTTAAGATTGATATTTATTTCCTGTGATTAGTGAACACATTTTAAGGTAAAAAAACCTGTCTGTCATTTGAAGGTCAACCCTGTTATGTGATCTGAACTCTCATTTTAATAAGGTGAAACTATTCGTTTAAAAAAATGTATCTAAAGAAACATTGAACATCTAATAGTCAAATCATAGTGTAAAAGCAGGTGAGCTGGTTCTACTCTTTTTGGACATTTTCTGGTGTTTTGTGGTGGAAAACGGAGCGGATCAAGCATAACACGTTAACCCTGTTACCAATAGATAGGCTAGAAATGTTTTGGCATTCAATTACCCCTTCCTGTTGCACACAACAAGCTTCCATTTCCCCTGTCACAATGGGATTTATGGCTGATTTAAGATGAAATCATCAACCCTGTTACTCTATTTGGCACTATTTAGAATCTTACAATAGTACTTTTTCTATTCAACCTCTTTGATGAGAACATGTTTTTTTTTATTAAGTTGAACATGTGCTGTTTATGACAATGTTAAAATTAGCTGAAATCAAATGTTTTTTTTTCTCACCAAGTTGCACATCTCAAAAGGCACCGAATTGGTCGAATGACCCAGGTGCATGGCAATAATGACCCGCTAGATAATTTCTTGGAAAGCATATGGGTAGGAACCCTGCTTTTAGGTCCAGCGCTCACAGAAGTCTTCTAGATGGCTTGATTTATTAGAAATGACCTGTAAATTGCTCTGTTTTAAATGTCATTTTCTAAGTGAAGCTGGCCGGTCCAGGTGGCTATTAGTTAAAGCTTTTACAGGTTTCGACTTGGTGCGCTTTAGTTTAGTGCTGCTCCCCCCTATAATCATGTTGAAGTGGCTGAGGTATACTATAGCGGAGAAACTTGGGGCCTAGTCTTATGGCCTCTTACAGACGGAGGGTGCGTCCCAAATGGCACCCTACTCCCTTCATAGTGCGGAACGTTTGTCCAGAGCCAAATAGGATCTACTGTATGTACTTTGCGCCCTGGTCAAATGTAGTGCACTACATAGAGGGTAAGGTGCCCACTTGGCTCACTACACCAGAGTGGCTCTCTGGTTGGCTTCAGTAGAAGTGGCCTCATCCGTTAAGCCCTGACCCTCTCCTGCCTCAGCACTTTCCCAGGCCCATCATTGGGATGGCTGCCTCTAGTCTCTGGCATCAGTTTGAGCTATCTGCCTGCCCACTTCTCCACTGATCCAGGACCAGGTACCACTGACCCCACCATCCATCACACTCCCCACCTATGGGTCCACTTGGCTCTGCATGCCCAGCTGGCGTCCAAAATGGCACCCTACTCCCTACGTAGTGCACTGCTTTTGACCAGGGAATAGTAGTGCACTGTATAGGGAATAGGGTGCCATTTGGGGCGTAGCCTCGGTGTTTGTCTGAGGGCCGTAGTGTGTTTTAACATGGACTCTCTGTCAGGCCACCAAGCTTTATACCTCCTTATTCTTGGGAGACAACTGCCCCTTTATTGCTGAGGAAGTATACACCGGCATCCATGTCATTGTTGCGTATGCTCAGCACGCAGTAGTAACTCAGAACAGGCAGATCCGTGTATGTGTGTGTACACGTGTCCTGCTTGTTTCAGTCTGTTTTATTATCGGTGGGGCATTGGCATTTTTGCTCCGAGATCAATAGTTTTTTTCCCCCCTATTTACTTTAGTAGCAGAGCTAGCAGCTTGTCTTCAGCCTCAGAGCCTCAGACCCCATCAGGATGGATGGCCAAGCCTGACCTTTTTCCGTTTATTCGCAAAGTGTGTTTCTCAAGGACTGGCGAGGATGAAAAATAACTGACCCAACCTCGGGGGAAAAGGATGATCCTCCTCGTTGTCCGTCATGGCAGTAAAGATCACCTGTCACGAAGGCCTCTTTTGCAACTAGAGAGGAGAAAGAGCCATTTTCAATCGTATTTAAATGTTTGGTTGTTGCCATGTTATTTGTATGTTGGCATATGCTGCACCGGCCACAACAATTACCTCTGTTTCTTTTCTATTTGGTCCGATCGATGAATTCTCTGGTTGCATCTGAACTGACCATGTTCTTTCAATTTCATGTTTATTGTGATTAATGGCACCTTATATAGTGCACTACTTTGGGCCAGAGGCCTATTTCAGACACCATTATCTCAAACACAAGTAAAATAGGCCCATTTGTAAGCATTCGGAGGATCTCTGTTGGATATCTTCAATAAGAATTTAAACAAGTGTCCTGTTGAGAACATTCACTTTCTGTCTCATATTTGTCCGGGTATCTAAGACCTTCTCTCTCTCTTTGTCTTTCAGCTCGTCTGAGAAGTCCCTCCCCTGGAGATCTGCAGGTATGGTCTGATCATCCTTCCCTACACCATGTGTGACACATTCCCTATTCCCTTTATAGTGCACACATGTTGACCAGGATCTAAAGGGCTCTGGTCAAAAGTAGTGCACTATATAGTGAAACGGGTGCCATTTGTGACACAGGGTCCATGTTACCATACACGGACTGATATTCTTGTGAATCATTGAAAACCATACCATGATACCATGCCATGGATGCAGTGCCTTCAGAAAGGATTCAGACCCCGTCACTTTTTCCAAATGTTATGTTACAGCCTTATTCTAAGATTGATCAAATTGATGAGAAAAACAATCTACACACAATACCCCATAATGACAAACAAAAACATTTTTTTTTTTTTACATTTTAGCCAAATTATAATTAAAGGAAAACTGAAATATCACATTTACGTAAGTATTCAGACCCTTTACTAAGTACTTTGTTGAAGTACCTTTGGCAGTGATTACAACCTCGAGTCTTCTTGGGTATGACGCTACAAGCATGGCACACCTGTATTTGGGAAGTTTCTCCCATTCTCCTCTGCAGATCCTCTCAAGCTCTGTCAGGTTAGATGGGGAGCGTCGCTGCACAGCTATTTTCAGGTCTCTCCAGAGATGTGGTTCGGCCACTCAAGGACATTCAGAGATTGTCCCATCGGGTTTTTGGTCACCTCCCAGACCAAGGCCCTTCTCCCCCGATTGCTCAGTTTGGCTGGGCGGCCAGCTCTAGGAAGAGTCTAGTGGTTCCGAACTTCTTCCATTTAAGAATGATGGAGGCCACTGTGTTCTTGGGGACATTTAATGCTGCAGACATTTTTTGGTACCCTTCCCCAAATCTGTGCCTTGACACAATCCTGTCTCGGAGCTCTACAGACAATTCCTTCAACCTCATGGCTTGGTTTTTGCGCTGACATGCACTGTCAACTGTGGGACCTTATATAGACAGGTGTGTGCCTTTCCAAATCATGTCTAATCAATTGAATTTACCACAGGTGGAGTCCAATCAAGTTGTAGAAACATCTCAAGGATGATCAATGGAAACAGGATGCACCTGAGCTCAATTTCGAGTCTCTTAGCAAAGGGTCTGAATACTTATGTAAATAATATATTTCAGTTTTTTGTATTTAATAAATTAGCAACAATTAGCAGATAACCTTTTTCACGTTCTCATTATGGAGTATTGTGTGTAGATTGATACTTTTCTGTTATTTAATCCATTGTAGAATAAGGCTGTAATGTAACACAATGTGGAACATGTCAAGGGGTCTGAATACTTTCTGAATGCACTGTATACACTCACTGGTCCAGTTTATTAGGTACACCGCCACTTCCACGAAAATTGATCGTTCCTACAGACAATGAGTCAGGTGGCCTTGGCTTTATGTAAAAGTGGAGCATCGAGGCATTCAGTTACTGTTCGATTGAACGTTAGGATGGGCAAAACGAGTGACCTAAGCGGCTTTGAGCGTGGTATGTTTGTCGGTGTCAGGCGCGCCGGTTCCAGTATCTCAGAAACGGCGCCCTCCTGGGCTTGGGCTTTTCACGTGCGACAGTGTAGGGTTTGCCGATTTATAATGCGACAAACAATAAACATCCAGTCAGCGGCAGTCCTGTGAATGAAAACAGCTCGTTGATGAGAGATCAAAGGTGAATGGCAAGAATCGTGCAAGCTAACAGGCGGGACACTAACAGACAAATAACGGCGCAGTACAACAGTGGTGTGCAGAACTGCATCTTGGAACGCACAACTCGAAGATCCTTGTCACGAATGGGCTATTGCAGTCATCCGCTTCCATTCGTACAAGCTGAAAACAAGAAAAAGCGGCTCCAGTGGGCACGCGATCACCAGCACTGTACAATTGAGGAGTGGAAAAACATTGCATGGAACATGACACCAAGACAGTTTATTTGAGTGGCTTGCGAAGTCCTCAGACCTCAACCCAATATAGCACCTTTGAGGTGAGATGGAACAGTCTGTTGAATGTACCGCCGTCCAATCTGTAGCAACTGCGTGATGCCATCGCGTCAGCATGGACCAACATCCCTGTGGAACGTTTCCTACACCTTGTAGAATGCGCCAAAGAATTCAGGCCGTTCTGGAGACAAAGGGGGATCCGGTACTAGATGGGCTCCTTCAATGAATGACAGAATGTCTCCTATTTGGTTAAATCGAGTTGATGATTATACAGATGGCAGATCAGCTCATGAATAACGGAGAGATGAAGAGAGGTAATAGGCATGTTAAATAAATATTAGAGGTCGACCAATTAATCGGAATGGCCGATTTTAATTAGGGCCGATTTCACGTTTTAATAACAATCGGTATTTTTGGCCGCCGATTTATTTATTATTTTTTTGTATTTTTTATTTTTTACACCTTTATTTAACTAGGCAAGTCAGATTAAGAACACATTCTTATTTTCAATGACGGCCTAGGAACGGGGGTTAACTGCCTTGTTCAGGGGGGATTAGTTTTTGCAACCTTCCGGTTACTAGTCCAATGCTCTAACCACCTGCCTTACATTGCACTCCACGAGGAGCCTGCATGGCAGGCTGACTACCTGTTACGCGAGGGCAGCAAGAAGCCAAAGTAAGTTGCTAGCTAGCATTAAACTTATCTTACAAAAAACGATCAATCTTAACATAATCACTAGTTAACGACACATGGTTGATGATATTACTAGTTTATCTAACGTGCCCTGCGTTGCATATAATCGTTGCAGTGCCTGTTAATTTCTCATCGAATCACAGCCTACTTCGACAAACGGGTGATGATTTAACAAGCGCATTTGCGAAAAAAGTACTGTCATTGCACCAATGTACCTAACCATAAACATCAATGCCTTTCTTTAAAATCAATACACAAGTATATATTTTTAAACCTGCATATTTAGTTAATATTGCCTGCTAACATGAAATTGTGTCACTTCTCTTGCGTTCCGTGCAAGCAATCAGGGTATATACAGCAGTTTGGGCCGCCTGGCTCATTGCGAACTGTGTGAAGTCCATTTATTCCTAACAAAGGCCGTAATTAATTTGCCAGAATTGTACATAATTATGACATAACATTGAAGGTTGTGCAATGTAACAGGAATTTTTTGACTTAGGGATGCCACCCGTTAGATAAAATACGGAACGGTTCCGTTTTCGAAATGATAGTTTCCGGATTCGACCATATTAATGACCTAAGGCTCGTATTTCTGTGTGTTTATTATATTATAATTAAGTCTATGATTTGATAGAGCAGTCAGACTGAGCGATGGTAGGCACCAGCATGCTCGTAAGCATTCATTCAAACAGCACTTTCGTGCGTTTTGCAAGCAGCTCTTCGCTGTGCTTCAAGCATTGCGCTGTTTATGACTTCAAGCCTATCAACTCCCAAGATTAGGCTGGTGTAACCGATGTGAAATGGCTAGCTAGTTAGCGGGTGCGCGCTAATAGCGTTTCAAACGTCACTCGCTCTGAGACTTGGAGTAGTTGTTCCCCTTGCTCTGCATGGGTAACGCTGCTTCGAGGGTGGCTGTTGTCAATGTGTTCCTGGTTCGAGCCCGGGTAGGAGCAGGAGAGGGACGGAAGCTATACTGTTACACTGGCAATACTAAAGTGCCTATAAGAACATCCAATAGTCAAAGGTATATGAAATACAAATGGTATAGAGAGAAATAGTCCTATAATAATAACTACAACCTAAAACTTCTTACCTGGGAATATTGAAGACTCATGTTAAAAGGAACCACCTGCTTTCATATGTTCTCATGTTCTGAGCAAGGAACTTAAATGTTAGCTTTCTTACATGGCACATATTGCACTTTTACTTTCTTCAACACTTTGTTTTAGCATTATTTAAACCAAATTGAACATGTTTCATTCATTTGAGGCTAAATAGATTTTATTGATGTATTATGTTAAGTTAAAATAAGTGTTCATTCAGTATTGTTGTAATTGTCATTATTACAAAGAAATAAAAAAATCGGCCGATTAATCGGTACCGGGGTTTTGGTCCTCCTATCGATATCAGCGGTGAAAAATCATAATCGGTCAACCTCTAATAAATATCCATGTCTACTCATACCGTTTGTTGATCATGCATTCTCTCTCTCACTATATTGACAGCAATACGAGACAGCGCGGGGAAATGTTATAGCTGTATTTTGACATGCATAGGCGAGTGGAGTCCTTTGATAATGCATCGTATGGATTACAGAATAAAATGTGGAATTTTTATGCGAGACCGTCAGGATTTTGGGTTCCAGTGGGATTCGGACTGGTTAGGGAAATGGCCTAAGCTTTAAGACAGGAGAAGATATATTTTCTCTCATGCCTCTCTGAATTATCAGACTTCATGTCTGTGACAGATGCCTATCAAATTTGTCACTGTCTGAAGATTCACAATAACGATTTAAAGAGGCCTATGTTATTTTATAGGCTATACGGTGGGGGTTTCCTGTTGGGTTTATTAACTGCATTCGGGTCACGTGTAAATGTTGTAATTTACGGGGTTCTTGTCATTTCATTATTTCGGGAAACGTAAAAAGTGTTCCCGGGACAGTCCCAGGATCCCAGTTACCCATGTTAATCCCTACTACTGACTGACTTGATAAGTTTCTTCTGGCACATTTCAGATTCAATATTTGTCTTTTAGCTACTTCCACTCTCTCAGACCGTAACACTTTCCCTCCACTCCAACTCTGTTTATTTAGCACGGATCCTTGTAGGACCACAGTTACTTAGCTGCTGCTCAAATTGATAATGAAGTCCATTTTACTAATGTAGTTCAAAGCTTATTAATTGTATAATGGAACTAAGTGAATCGCTGCAGTCGTCATTAATATTGTATTGTGGTTCTTGTCAGACTGACCCAATGGGGTTATGATTGTACATGTGCACTGTTACATTGCTTGTCTCGGTATTGTTTGGAATTTTCCACTTGCTCCAGTTGGTTCATTGCTGATAAGCCCGACTTGCAGACGGACACAGTAAGAACAAGGATATGAGTTCCAAATGGCACCCTATTCCATAAAGTGCACTACGTTTGACCAGGGCAAATAGGCGGCCGTAGAGCCTATTTTGTATAAATATTGATTTCCTCATTGTAGATGAGAAATCATCGTTAGCCACAGTAATGTCTTTTTCTAATCCAAATATGAAACAGAAATGATAGCTGTTGTAGATATGAAGTGAGAGGCTGCCTGTCTGTGGAAGAGGAGAGGGTATTGATGTTCCTCACCATTTATAATCAGCTGTCTAGCCATAATGGTTGGAGTTCATACACAAGTCATTATTTTGTCACCCTTGGCACTCCTCGACCACTTATTACGTTAACAGAGACTGCGTCCCAATTGGCACCCTATTCCCTATTATAGTGCGCTACTGTTGGCCAGAGCCCTATGGGGGGGCTCTATGGGGCCTGGTCAAAAAGTTGTGCATTATAGGAAATAGGTTGCCTGTGACTGTGCTGTCCACATTCACGAGGTTAAAGAAAGCCTCTCTCTCCACAGTACCACTTCCTCTCGAAATCCACAGGCTGGCAACGGGCGGACCTGCCGGGGGCCCGGGAGGTCAATAAGCAGCCCAGCCAGACATAGTCATTACCCTTTACAGCAGCACACTGCAGCTAATTTCACTCCAATCACACTCTCTCACCAACAACACTCTATGGCTGCATTCCCAAATGGCACCTTATTCCTGTATAGTGCACTACTTTTAACCAGAGCCCTGGTTAAAAGTAGTGTACTAAATAGGGAATAGGGTGGCCTTTGTGACGCACTTACACTTTAATCCCACTGCTCTGGAGGAGGGATGCAACACTCTCTTTCATTGTGTACCGTCTCATTTCTCAAACGGGGTCAAGGCTCTGTAGCGATGCCCTGAGGGCAGAAATGTCACAAAGCTCCAGTCACTGTCTACCTGAAAAGTTACTCCTAATATGCTATGAGGAGCAGGAGGGATGAGTGAAGCTTTGTTTTAGTTGTTTATGGGGACTAAAGTTGTTGTTTGGTCAGAAGCGACACCCCATTCAGATAATTTGCCATTGTTCTGTAAATACTGCTTTTAACAATTTAGTTTATCCTGTGCATGAATTTTTCATGATTTTTTTTTCTCCCCCCCCCCGTCACGATGGAAATCAGTCAAACGGCAAACGTGGCCTTTTGAAAGATTTAAGCGTCTGCCGCGCCGCTCACAGTGGGCTAGCGAAAATCAAGTCAACCATAATAATTGCAGCAGCAGAATTTATTGAGGTGCCGTAGCTGCAGTCAACTCATGCAACTGGATGCGGCGTGGAGCTGCGGAGACGGCGGACTCCTGGCAAAGAAATGGGCTACTGAGACACTTACGAGCCAGAAAGGAACAGCGGAGTGTCTCCTCCATGGAATTCAGCCTCCCTCCCCCCTCGTCCATATGCCAGCCAACACTGCCCCTCCCTCCGGTTCTGACTAGGTTCTGACATCCCATTGTTGCAGCTATTGCAGTGGAGCTCATTCACGCAGGTCACACTTAACTCGATTTTGATTGTGGAGCGACATTGTGCAACAGCTTATGCGAGACATTACTGTGGTAATTCCTCCTCGTTGCCTCACTGGCTGTTCTCATGGGCTGTGACCTAAATGGCACCCTCTTCACTATACAGTGCACTACTTTTGGCCCGAGCCATGGCTCTATATAGCGACTAGTGTGCCATTTAGGTCACAGCCGGGAAATGTTAGTTTGGAAACGGTTTTGACAAGGGGACTGGCACAGCACAATAGGAGCGTCACAAATGTCTCTCCTATGAGTCAGTATGATAATAAACTTAATTTACACGAGTGTGGAATTTATTGCATCGACGTCTCCTATCTCTTCCATATACACCGAGTGTACAAAATATTAAGAACACCTTCCCATTAAGAACACCTTCCTAATATTGAGTTGTACAAAAGTGTTCCACAGGGGGTGAAGTTGGCTGGATGTCCTTTGGGTGGTGGACCATTCTTGATACACACAGGAAACTGTTGAGCGTGAGAAACCCAGCAGCGTTGCAGTTCTTGACACAAACTGGTGCGCCTGGCACCTACTACCATACCCTGTTCAAAGGCATGTCTTGCTGATTCACCCTCTGACTGGCACACAATCCATGTCTCAATTGTCTCGAAGCTTAAAAATCCTTCTTAAACCTGTCTCCTCCTAATTCATCTACACTGATTTGGAAGTGGATTTAACAGGTGACATCAATAAGGGATCATAGCTTTCACCTGGATTCACCTGGTCAGTCTATGTCATGGAAAGAGCAGGTTTTCTTAATGTTTTGTGTACTCAGTGTATTTTTCCCATTTATACATTTGCCATTTATCAGACACGTTTATTGAAAGTGTCTAACAGTAGTGTGTACATACTGCATACAATTTGTATGGGTGATCCCAGCGGGAATTGAACCCACGATCCTGACGTTGCAAACGCCATGATATACCAAATAAGCGACACATGTAACACTGACTTTGTCCTCCCTTTCTTTCCCAGATGCCTCGACCTCGCGGGACACCAAGTCTCGAGTGACAGACGCCTCTCAGTCGCCCACCCACCGCCTCCGAACAGGGCAGGTGCAGGTGGCCCTGTACTCCCCAGAGCAGACCTCGCTCCATGAAAGTGAGGGTCTGTTACTAATGCAGCCCCTCTGTTCTACTGTCTCTCTTCTCTCTCTCTCTCTCTCTCTCTCTCTCTCTCTCTCTCTCTCTCCTCTCTCTCTCTCTCTCTCTCTCTCTCTCTCTCTCTTCTCTCTCTCCCTCCCCCCTCAAGGCTGTGCCACTCCCCCTATCTCAGCCCCACCACAGTCAGAGCCTTTTTAATAATGCTTTGAAGTGTTCTGCTCGGCCTCAGAAGCACATGTGACGTGTATAGTTTTAATGACCCAGTGTATGGCTCCGGCAGGGAGGTAGAAACGGCCACTCTGTGAGGTCATTAGTACTGTGTGGACTAGCTAAATGTCATGTAGTGCTTCAAGGACGCTCACGCGGTGTCTCTCTCTCTCTCTCTCTCCTGCTCGCTCTATTTCTCTCTCTCCTTCTGCTCTCTCTCCCTCCGCTCCTCTCTCCTTCTGTCTCTCAGGGTCTACTGGGAACTCCCGCAGCTCCACCCAGATGAACTCGTACTCAGACAGTGGCTACCAGGATGCCAGCAGCTACTATGGCGGCCAGAACCAGAATAATCTGGCCAAGACTGACCTGAGGATGCCACACTCTTACCCGGGCACAGGCGGCACCTCTACCCTCCTGAGGAATGCCAGGGCCGAGGGCCAGGCCCAGGTCCAGGTAAGCTCACGGAGCTAGAGGGCACACTCTCTGGGGCAGTCACGGCCATTGAGTAGGATAGAGGTTTGCACTTGGTCACACTCGGACCGAAGCCAGTTTTAGCCCTCAATGGCATTATCTATGCGGTCACAGAAGTGGCCATGTCAAAGATAGGAGATGAGCTCTCGAATACATCTCTATGGTCATGATTAATATACTGACTGCCACAGAGCACACAGATGCTACTGCTGGCTGGGAGATGGGAAGGAGGTTAGAGAAAAGAGACAAATATATTCTCTAATAGTCCCATAAGAAACTAGACACTTTCTGTGAGGATGTAAAATATCACAGCAAAAATAATTTAGGCCTCTATTAAATGTCATGCTGAAATGTGTGGTGGTTGCTCAGTAGTTTGGTCCTCGTCTGTCCTGACAGGCCCCTGTGTTAACCGCCGCAGCGCCGGGTCGAGCCATGAGGAGGGTGAGCTCGGTGCCCTCCCGGACCCAGTCCCCGGCCTACGGCAGCAGTGTATCCCCCTCCCGAGGCTCCCTGAGGGCCACCATGGGGAGTAACTACTGCTCGCCCATTGTCACAGAGCCCAAGCCCCTCTCCAGTATCTTCTCCACCACCCTGCCCTCAGCCCAGCGCGCCGGCTCCCCTTACAACACCCAGAAGAGTTCCCCCGCCGCCCTGCGCCGCATGGGCAGCGCCAACTCCCGCTCGGGCAGTGCCAGCCGCACCACTTCGCCATACCAGGCCCTGGGGTCAGCCTCGGGGTGCATGGGCTCCCCCCTAACGATGGTGGATGGCCCCTTACCCCTCACCCAGCAGCCAGGGGGGTCGGCGGCGTCTCCGGGGCGCTCTAGCATGACGGCCCAGCCTCAGCACTATGGCTCCACCCTGCCTCGCTCGTTGATCCACCACGATGCAGACCCCTATGGAGCTCAGAGCTATGACGTCTACGAGAGGATGATCCCACGGCCTGACAGCCTCACAGGTCAGATCTTCTGTCTTCTCCTCCCTGCTACACACACACACACACACACACACACACACACACAGAAAGCTATCTAGAGTGGGTGTGCTCACTCTATCCAAGTGTCCTCTCTCTCCAGAGATAACACATGCATACCTCCACAGGGCAGGAGATAATGTCTGCTTCTCAAACGGCGTCCTATTCCCTACAAGGTGCAACATTTCTGACCAGAGCTCTGCGAGACTACTGCCGCCTCGACCTCCTTCACTCAGTGGTTAGTTGTTGAGCATATGCTACACATGGCGATAGCTAGTCTGTCACAGGAGCACAGGTCAACAATTTCTGCCTGATAATAAGTAGATTAAGGTGGTTTCCCCGTAATCAGAGACAGACTCCAGTCTGTGGATCTGCTGTCAAGCTTTCCCGTTGGCGTGCTGCAGCACAAAGTGAGTCACTGCGCCCAACCTCGAGAGCCCTAATTTTGACCAGATCACTATTGACCCTGGTCAGGCGCTGGTCAAAAGTAGTGCACTATATAGGGAATAAGGTGCCATTTGGGACAAAAAGCCCATGTCTGTCTGTGGCATGGACCAGGGCCAGCCCCTGCCTCATGTAGACTCGAGTCCTTAACCACAGGTCACTGTTTGAAGGGAAACGCCGGAGGGTTTGGCAGGAGATCGATCCTTATGATCGTAGATGGTATGTATATTTTCCAGCCACTCACACAGTTGGATGTATTGCCAGTGCTCTTGAATAGATGCAAATAGGCCTGTATCCACTGAGAGAATCTCTGTGCTAGAGGTGCTAGATTAAGACTGGAGTTTCTTAAGCAAATCTTGGAGCAGAAGAATCATTTACAAAGACTTTGCTGTTTGTGTAGGTTATCAGATTTTTATCCCAAGTACATAGATGATTTCTAGTTTTTTTTATAAGTATTTCCACGCTGAGGTTGGAATAATACTCTGAAATTGTGTAAATGATGATAATGCCTTTTAGTGTTAGAGCTGTTTGAAAAGACTGCCTGACATTTCAGCGTGTTTTGGTGGGAAAGTTCTTGCCTGCTTGGTGACATCACCCGGCGGTAAATTGGTTAATAGTTGCAAACCTTTATGCCAATAACAGCTAGTTTTCAGTTTTCCCCTCCCCCACTCAGACCTATTCCATTCAGTCCCAGAAAAACTCTTGCTTGAGCAGTTGCTCTTTGCTAAGAAGCTATTTTTGTTTCTTTAGGACCATTTTAATTGAAGACAATTACAGTAATGCACTTAATTGTTACCAGAAATGATTTGATATTGAGATTTGGATTTTGTTTCCCCTGTCAACTTCATTAAATTTGCAATGAGTCATTAAGCAGCGGGTGCAAGCATGCCTGCCTGCCTTCCCCCTGAGATACAGAGAACATCACTGTGTTCTGGTTGACAGTTCCTCTAAGTAATTCATATGTTGTGTGTTGATTGATAGATCTGTTGTCGTTTCTCTTTGCGGGTGTCAGCCATAGGAGTCTGTCTGACTTGACATTTCAATGCCGGTGAATATGAGCTGCTTGACAGGGAGTCTGAAGAAAGAATGGTAGAATAATGGTAGGCTTTTCTTCTTCCACTGCGTCAGAAGTGAGCATTTGTCACTCGTTTGTCGTTCCCGTCTGAGACGCGAGTGTTGGGTGGGGCGGGTTATCTCACAGTTTCGGTCGTGTTTTTGTTCCTCTTTCGGAGGAAAGAACACTGTGGTGCGAACAGTTTGAATGAAATGACGTTCTATAATTCCTCACGACAGGGATTCTGTTCTTGGTACAAAGCAGTGTGGGAAAACAAGGCCCGGCTGATTCGGAAAGTGTAAGAGGCGTGCTGTGTCCCAAACGGCACCCTACCCCCCCTACATAGTGCACTACCTTTGACCAGAGCCCTGGTCCTAGGGAGTAGACTATATATGGAGTAGGGCGCCATTTGTTCTCCACGCCAGAATAATTTTCTGATATTTTGAGGATTTCTTTTATGGATCATTGAGGTTTAATTGATTTTAGTCTTCCACTGAAGCTAGAAACCAAACATTCATTCCCAATGTTTTCTGAAGAGAGTGGGAAATGATTCTCTGCTATTGTGGGCCAGCCACTTATCACTACAGCAAGAGTAATGGCTCAGCCTCTGTTCATTTGTCCTCTTCCTTTCAGTCCAAGAACTCCTCCATTAGCTGTTTTTAGATATCTGCTCTAGATAAGAATGTAGATAGATTATGAAAAATGGCTGCTATTCCACGGCACACAGATTATTAAAGGAGGGGCTAATTACCGATGGTTGCTGTTTTCGTAATGGGCTGCTTTGCGGATTGGTGTTGAAATGTAGACAGGCAATTTACGGTACTAGGCCTTCTGTTATTTACTGTGTATACGGTCTATGGTTCCCGCCTTCAAACTAATATTCATATGACTTTGTGTTGTTTCTCTTTGTATTATTTCAGCTGTCCCAGTTAGTCCAATGTTTATCCAGGTTTTTATTGTGAAAAGGTTGATTTAATGTGTGTGTGTTTTTGACCAACTTTTCCTGCTGCCATTGGATATCTACAGACCCCCTGGTCGGTGATGACCTTCAAGGTGAATTCTAACTTCATCATGATTCACCTCCCCTCATAATGTGTTTGACTCTGAGGTGATGTTTCTCCTAGGCACAGATCTTGGATCAGCTTACCTCCCCCCAATCCTAACCTTAACCGTTAGTGGGGAAAATGCTAAACTGACCCAAGATCAGAGTATAGGGGCAACTTCACTCTACTCCGTGGCTGTATTCTCATCAGTGTCTTAGCATGGCATGTGTGGGTGCTACGTGTTACCTTTTTGTTCGTAGTATGATCATAATTTCCAACCTATTACCTTTTTACAAGCATTAAAACTCCATTTACATATGGGAGACGTTTAAAAGGCTATGGAGACACGCCTTCAAGTGTAGAGTTATCATTCCCAGACCAAGTAAGGCTGTGGTTTCCCCATTTCTTTCCCATTACATTCTTGAACGGTTATAAATCAGGGCCAAATAATGATAATCTCTGCGAGGCCATTATATCACTGCAGTGCCCAGAGTCTCTCTCTCTTTGTGCTGATGGCCATAATCCACATCCTCTATGATGACTGATCTCATGGCTTTTTAAACCTCTTCTCTGAGGTGCAAAGTCTGTAGACGCATTGGCCACTGTGGGCCGTCAAGCCCAATAGCTCTCTTCTGAATTCTGCTGTCTGCCTCTGTCCCAAACCCTCATGCCTCCTCTCACCTAGCTGTCCCCATAGAAACTAGCTGGCACAAAGTCACATACTGTATGTCCTTTGATGGCATCATTGCACAGCTCCTCTCCTCATCTGGGTCAGGATGACTGCCTGAATGACCCGTGGATTATGTCAGATGCTTGAGCAGCTGTAGCAGCAGTAGCAGTGACTGGGATGTTGACGTTCACATGCCCGCACTCATCGGCGTTCAGTTGGCAAATGCCAGCTGAAACCTGAGCCTGCAGATTGGCTGCAGCTCCCTCTCTCACTCTGGCCGGATCCAGGCCACCATCCTCCCTCTCCCCCCCCCCAGCTTCAGGCCACCATCCTCCCTCTCCCCTCCCTGCTCTCCCCCCCCCCCCAGCTCCAGCATTGGCAGGAAGTCATCTCTCCTATCTGCCGCAAAAAAATGTTGAAGATGAAATCAAAACGTCCCTGTAATTATGTCCGATGTCCATTTCAGAGCACTGGAGGAGAGCAAAGGGAAATGTGGATCAACAGCATTTTAGGCACGTGTGGTGCTCAGCCCACGCCTAGTAAGCCTTATGCTTTGGTTTACGGAAAGAGTGGTATATATTTATAGCCTGCTGATTTCCATGCTTACGTTAGTAATCTTCTGCATGATCGAGAGCAGATCAGATTGTCTTCATTTCTTACTCCTATGTCGTGAAAAGTTTTTGCCAATTATTTTGGTTCAGGAATGTAAGTCCGCTGCATCCATTTTTTTTTTTTTTTAAATGTTTGTTTCTGCAGAGTCAGTGTGCCAAATTGCCACCTCCCTACAGCACGTCTAGCCAAGTGCAATCTGTTCGGGCCATGGGAGGAAGTGAAGGCAGCGTTAAATGAGTATAACACACCATGAATGTTCACCATTCATATATTATTTTCAGAGACAATTCGCTGCTGCTTTAGAACCTGGCTGCTGTGTTTTACCAGGGAGAAGACTAAAGGCACCGGGATTAGTGTGTGCTAAGGTTTATAATGGTACTGTTAGCGAGAGAATGGGGGGAGAGTGGGGGGAGAGAGCCTGCGGAGCGGGATGGATATGCATGGAAGCTCCTGTCTCTGGGAGATTCCTTCCTCTCCTCCCTCTTTTTTTTTTCTTTTTTTCCTCCCTCTCTTTTCCTCTCCTCCTCTTCTCCCCTCAAGCTACGGTTCTACTGAAAGCCCTCATCATGTCCAACGGATTAAGCCGATTACTTGGCTGTGGCGGGCTGTGATGTGGTGTCCAACACCGGCTCGTTGATATTCCCCTTCTCTAATCAGAAACCTTTCAACAAGAGAAACCCAAGCGAATTACTGCCAAACGAAACGCCATTGTCTGAAGCGTTGCAGATTGACTCTATGAGCCTGCGCCACTGCCTGGATGTGTCACCACAGCGGCCCACATCAACCTCCCCAATGTCAACCCACTGGGCACACCACATCATTTCATCGTGGAAATGTGGGTAATATTTGGTTGAGACGTTGATCAATGAGATTTCAACCTTTTTTATTCACCCACTCGAAAAGACAGCCAGAAGTTTGTTGAATACGCAAGGTGTTATCACTATGCTTTCAACCATCTAAAAGCACAACCAAATTCCAATGGAAAAACAATGTCTGATTTTTGGTTTAGTTGTCATCCAAATGTTTTATTACTGCACTTTCAACCAATTTTAAAGCACAACGAATACAATGTGGTTTTTTAAAAATGTTTTATACAACAATTTAATGTTATCACCGATTTTATTGCAATTGTGGAGATCTCCACAGACCTGCGACCCTTGCATGTTATCTTGAATATGCACGCTTTCCATGATTTAGATAAGACATTTATAGTTACAGTATTCTAACCTCAAAATGTGGCAGTGATGTCTTACTCATTTTAAGGTCGAATAAATACTGTTACATTAGTTTGTAAGATCGCCTTAACTTTGGGCTATTTACTGTTTTACAAAAGTATTATTGAATTGACAATGCAACCAAATATCAACATTTTAAAGGATATCATATGCTTGGATATTTTAATCTGAGCTACTGGCTTAATCCTATTATTTTTGTTTTAGTTGTAGACGAATTGCAAAAGTGATATTGTACTTGGTTGTCAACGCAACCAAAAATCACCATTTTGAAGGAGATGTATCTTTTGTGCCACTGAATTAGTCTGAATTTAATTCCAGTTTGTCTACAAATGAATAATTGATTTGTTGGATTCACGTCTTTGTCTCAACCAAGAATCAAACGTTGTGTAAAGTTTATTAACATTTTTATTTGTTTTAGTCTTATTCTTTAACTTAGATTTTTGGTTGGGACGGGAATCCAACATATACATTATGAATTTGTAGATAAACTGGAATTAAGTCAGTGGCACAGTGTTGGATTCACGTCTCACAAAGAAAGACCTAGCAAAGCTGCAACTGGCTCAAAACACACCTTTCCCTTAACTGCACATACAGCACTAACATCAACAACATGCATGCCAGCCGTTTCTGGTTGTGTGTTGATGAGCGATTATCTTCTGGTTTTTATGAGAAGTATTACTGTAATGAAACTTCCAGATTGTCTGCATAATCAAATAACATCCGGCTCAGACACCCAGACATACCACACAAGACATGCCACCAGGGGTCTCTTCACAGTCCTCCGGTCCGAAACGAATTCACTGCAACGCACAATATTCTACAGAGCCATCTCCAATTACTCAAGCAAACAGCAAAATTACCTTTAAAAAAACTATTAAAAACATCTCATGGAACAACGGGAACTGTGAAGGGACACGCACCCACAAACACACTATAACTATTTGTATTTTTTTGTTGTATTTTAAATTCGTTTGACTGACCTTGTCTTATCAGTGTTTTGTTACTTGTCATGTTTTGTATTTTGCCACCACCAGGAAGAGTAGCAGATTCTTCTGGGAATCCAAATAAACAAATAAATCTCAACCAAAAATCAAAGTTAAAGAATGGGACTAAATCAAATCAAACTTTAAATGCACTTTAAAAAAAGTTTGCGTTTGATTTTGATTTAGTTCTATTTTTTTTACTTCGATTTTTGGTTGAAATGGAGATGTGAATCAGACATTAATGATTAACTTGATTCAATTTGAAATCAACCAAAGCTGTCCTTTTTTTTGTTGAACCCTCCCACTTGGCAAAAAACAGGTTGCGTCAACGTTGTTTCCACATCATTTCCACACACAAAACATGTGATGTTATATCAATGTAGAAAACTGATTTGGATTTGAAAAAGTCATCAACTTAAGGGAATTTTGTATTTTTTTCACCCAACTTTTAAAAATGTTGGGGGGGGGGGGGGATTTCACATTGACTTCACGTCAGTTGAGAACTCAACAAAATGTAAATCAAAACTAGACGTCCAATGGCTGAGTTTCATCAAAAAACGTACGAGTTTCATGCTGGTGATGGATTGCAGACAAATCCTCCACCAAAGACAAAAGAAATTACAGCGTACAAGTGGGATCACAGGCCGGTCTGTTCCCACAGGTCTGTTCCCAGTGGGCTTGTTTAAATTTATGACTTTGCAAATGCTATATAAAGGCCTAAATAGTATCATTGACGATATTTGACTTACAAAATATGGTTACAGCTCTCTAGGCCCTCTACTCTTTTCTATTTTTACCAATGACCGGCCACTGACATTAGACAAAGCATGTGTGTCCATGTATGCTGCTGATTCAACCATATACGCATCAGCAACCACAGCTAATGCAGTCACTGAAATCCTTAACAAAGAGTTGCAGTCTGTTTTGGAATGGGTGGCCAGTAATAAACTGGCCCTGAACATCTCTAAAACTAAGAGCATTGTATTTGGTACAAATCATTCCTTAAGTGCTAGACTTCAGCTGAATCTGGTAACAAATGGTGTGGCTGTTGAACAAGTTGAGGAGACTAAATTACTTGGCGTTACCGTAGATTGTAAACTGTCATGGTCAAAACATATAGATTCAATGGTTGCAAACCTGGGGAGAGGTCTAGCTGTAATAAAGAGATGCTCTGCTTTTTTGACACCACACTCCAAAAAGCAAGTTCTGCAGGCTGTAGTTTTGTCTAATCTTGATTATTGTCCAGTCGTGTGGTCCAGTGCGGCAAGGAAAGATCTAGTTAAGCTGCAGCTGGCCCAGAACAGAGCGGCATGTTTTGCTCTTAATTGTAATCAGAGGGCTGATATAAATACTACGCATGCCAGTCTCTCTTGGCTAAGAGTTGAGGAGAGACTGACTGCATCACTTCTTCTTTCTGTAAGAAACAATGTGTTGTAAATCACAAATTGTTTGCATAGTCAACTTACACGCATCTCTGACACACACACTTAACCCACCAGACATGCCACCAGGGGTCTTTTCATAGTCCCCAAATCCAGAACAAATTCAATAAAACGTACAGTATTTTATCGAGCCGTTATTGCATGTAACTTCCTTCCATCTCATATTGCTCAAATGAACAGCAAACCTGGTTTCAAAAAACAGATAAAGCAACACCTCGCAGCACAACGCCTCTCCCCTATTAGACCTAGATAGTGTGTGTGTATGCATTGACATGTAGGCTACGTGTGCCTTTTAAACATGCATGTCGTTCTGTCCTTGAGCTGTTCTTGTCTAATGATGTTCTGTAATATGTCATTCTGTATTAGGTTTCATGTTTTGTGTGGACCCCAGGAAGAGTAGCTGCTGCTTTTGCAACAGCTAATGGGGATCCTAATAAAATACCAATTACATTTAATTTGCTCTGCTAAACCTACCCTTTTGGAATGACTTCGATAGCAACAGTGAATATATTTAGTTATTAAGAGATCTCTCTAATCGTTCTCACGATAGCATATTGGTAATAGTCAGTGACAAATGTCAAAGCTAAGCAGGGCTGAGTTTGGTTCAAACCCTGGACCTGAGACCAAATGAAAAGCTGTAGATAGATCAACTCTCCAGTAGGAGGTACTGCCCAGCCTATTGTGTTTTTCTCATAGTGGATATAACGTTGGGGATCTGACATTGTTTCAAAGGTACAAATTCAACATATTTTATATCTGTTGAAAATTGGTTACAATGATGCCATACTCCTCTGGCTGATATTTCGCCCTCAAATCCAATGTATTTTCCATGTAGATTCCAAGTCATAATACGCTGACAAATTTACGTTGAAACAACGCTGATTCATCCAGTCTCTGCACAGTGGGCAGTCCCTCCATAGGGTTGCAAAATTCCCTGGATTTTTCTGAAATCCTGGTTGGAAGATTCCCAGAATCAGGAGGAAATAAGCAGGAAATCTGGAAGCTTTCTACCAGGAATTCTGGGAATTGGGGGGAAAGTTACCATTTTGCCACTAGTTGCTTATTTTCCCATCCTCTCTGAACTAATGTAGTGATGTCCTTTCTACTAACCCATAGAGAACTACAGTTTTAGCGGATTACATTATCTATGCTTATCATGTCCCCCCCAGTAAGTTGTTTGAATAGGGTTTATTCTCCACTGGCTCGCCATTTAGCTGTTCATTAGTGTGTGAAGCTGGTGGGTATTCGGGGTCTCGCGGAAGCATCCCCCCCAGAGACGAAGCACCCCCCCTGGGTCTCTCCACAGCTGACGGCACGCTGCGGATGCTCCAGAGGTCATGTTTATTTGGCACTGTTTCTGAGGGAGAGTAGGAAACTGTGCTGCTGCTGAGTGGTTATATATGTGTCCCAAATGGCACCCTATTCCCTTTTTAGTGCGCTAGTTTTGACCAGGACCCATATGGGGTGTCATTTGGGACACAGCCTACAGCTGCCTTACTGGGCTTCAGCTCTCCCCGGAAAGACAAACACTTCTATTTATTCATTTTCTCTGTTCTGAACTCTGATAAGAATCCCTCATTTATCTCATTAACGCATGACAGTGTTGAGCAGCTTGAGAGCCTCAGCTCGCCTAGCGGTGTTGGACCTGAGCCCAAAATAATCGTGTTTGGGCTCTATTGAAGTGAGCGAAGTATGCAGTGAGTGCTCAGTGACTCGGCCACTGCAGTCTCTCTCTTGCACTGGGGAGTTGAGTCCCCTTGATGCGAGGTTAGGTCACACATATCCACATGAACCATGTGTATGGGATCTGTTACCCTGAAGCAGAGGGGACCAGAGGGTATCGCACTGTTAGCAGCTAAGGCTTGTGCGCTTTGGGCCGGCCGCGGTGGTAATAACTGCCGGCTGGATTTATACGCCTGGATGCGTAGTGGCAGATGCTGCTTTCCTGCCGTAGGCTCAGGTTGCGTCCCAAATGGCACCCAATTGCCCATGTAGTGCACTACTTTTGACCAGAACCTGGTCAAATGTAGTGCACTATAAAGGGAATAAGGTGCCATTTGGGACGCAGACAGACATTGTTCCACATCCGGACCGACCAGACCGCCGTCAGTCAGCCGTGCTGGGCTGCGACTCCCCCAAATACTGTTGTCATGGTGGTTCATCTGGTGTGAATTTCTAATTTGATTGACCTCATCGGGGCTTCCCCCTGGTAAATGAGCTTATGGTTAGGAGAACCCCCCCCCCTTCCTCCATTTACAGAAACACACACCTCCTGACATATGTTGGCTCAGCCGTGTGTTCTACCAGCCCATATATCCATTCACTCTCACTACAAAGCCTGATGGGGAAGGCAACGTCTAGCCTATCAAGACGAGTTCCAAATGGCACCCTATTCCCTTTTATAGTGCGCTACATCGGGAATAGGGTGCCATTTGGGATTCACCCCCAGGTGTGGCCTCTCAGGTGTAGCCCTCAATTTATTATTATTATTTTGTTTGTTTCCCCCAATTTCGTGGTCCCATCGCTGCAACTCCCGTACGGACTCGGGAGAGGCGAAGGTCGAGAGCCGTGCGTCCTCCCAAACCCAACCAAGCCGCACTGCTTCTTGACACAATGCCCACTTAGCCCGGAAGCCAGCCGCACCAATGTGTCGGAGGAAGCACTGTACACCTGGCGACCGTGTTAGTGTGCACTACGCACTGGTCCGCCACAGGAGTCGTTGGTGCGCGATGGGACAAGGACATCCCTGCCGGCCAAACCCTCCCCTAACCCAGACGACGCTAGGTCGCCCGGTCGCGGCCGGCTGCGACAGAGCCTGGACTCGAACCAGGATCTCTAGTGGCACAGCTAGCACTACGATGCAGTGCCTTAGACCACTGCGCCACTCGGGAGGCCCGGCACTCAATGATACTGAATTCACTGCTGGGTGGTCTCAACTAGTGGTCGAGGCTTTGGGCTATATTTCACTGTTTCTCCTACTATGCCACAGAGGTACTATGAAATACACTGTGTACAAAACTCTTTCCATGACACAGACTGACCAGGTGAATCCAGGTGAAAGCTATGATCCCTTATTGATGTCACTTGTTAAATCCACTTCAGTCAGTTTAGATGAATTAGGAGGAGACAGGTTAAAGAAGGATATTTAAGCCTTGATACAATTGAGACATGGATTGTGTATGTGTGCCATTCAGAGGGTGAATGTGCAAGACAAAATATTGAAGTGCCTTTGAACAGGGTATGGTAGTAGGTGCCAGGCCAGGTGCACCGATTTGTGTCATGATCAACAGTTTCCTGTGTGTATCAAGAATGGTCCACCACCCAAAGGACATCCAGCCAACTTGACACAACTGTGGGAAGCATTGGAGTCAACATGGGCCAGCATCAATGTGGAGCACTTTTGACACCTTGTAGAGTCCATGCCCCGAATTGAGGGCAAAAGGAGGCGCAACTCAATATTAGGAAGGTGTTCCTAATGGTTTGTGTACAGTCTACATGGCTAAGTGTTATTTTTTTCAGCTGAGAGCTGCAAAGAGAGCTTATTAACCTGTAAGAGTGTAAGCCCTTTCTAAGCCAGAGGGGGGTTCTATTAAACTATATGAAACAGTTTTTTTTTTGCGTTACTGCTATTAGCCCATACAAACGCATTGAATAACAGATTCACTACATGGAACAACAGATGTACTACATGACCAAAAGTATGTGGACACCTGCTTGTTTGAACATCTCATTCCAAAATCATGGGCATTTAATATGGAGTTGTTCCCCCTTTGCTGTGATAACAGCCTCCACTCTTCTGGGAAGGATTTCCACTAGGTTTTGGAACATTGCTGCGGGGACTTGCTTCCATTCACCCATTAGCATTATTGAGGTCTGGCGCTGAAGTTGGGTGATTAGGCTCGGAGTCGGCGTTCCAATTCATCCCAAAGGTGTTCAATGGGGTTGAGGTCAGTGCTCTGTGCAGGCCAGTCAAGTTCTTCCACACCGATCTTGACAAACCATTTCTGAAATGGACCTTGCTTTGTGCACAGGGTCATTGTCATTCTGAAAGAGGAAAGGGCGTTTCCCAAACTGTTGCCACAAATTTGGAAGTACAGAATTGTCTAGAATGTCATTGTATGCTGTAGCGTTAAGATTTCCCTTCACTGGAACTAAGCGGCCTTGCCCGACCGTGAAAAACAGCCCCAGACCATTATTCCTCCTCCACCAAACGTTACAGTTGGCACTATGCATTGGGGCAGGTAGCGTTCTCTGATGATGATGAAGCATGATTCATCACTCCAGAGAACATGTTGCCACTGCTCCAGAGTCCAATGGCGGCGAGCTTTACACCACTCCAGTCCACGCTTGACATTGTGCATGGTGACCTTAGGCTTGTGTGCGGCTGCTCGGCCATGGAAACCCATTTCATGAATCTCCCAATGAACATCTTGCCAACGTTGTTTCCAGAGGCAGTTTGGAACTCGGTAGTGAGTGTTGCAACCGAGGACAGATGATTTTTACGCGCTACGCGCTTCAGCACTCAGCGGTCCCCTTCTGTGCGCTTGTGTGGCCTACCACTTCGCAGCTGAGCCGTTGTTGCTCCTAGACATTTCCACTTCACAATAACAGCACTTACGGTTGACCGGGGCAGTTCTAGCAGGGCAGAAATTTTATGAACTCACTTGTTGGAAAGGTGGCATCCTATGACGGTGCCACGTTAAAAGTCACTGAGCTCTTCAGTAAGGCCATTCTACTGCCAATGTTTGTCTATGGAGATTGCATGGCTGTGTGCTCTATTTTATACACCTGTCAGCAACAGGTGTGGATGAAATAACCAAATCCACTAATTTGAAGGTGTGTCCACATACTTTTGTGTATATATAGCGTAGTTTGTTGGCCAAACCGTTCGGATGCTGGGCGGTTTTGTGAGAAGACTGATTTTTGGGACGTCTCGTGCTCTTACAAACACCACTCTAGCTCTGTCACCTTTCACCGCAGATGCGGAAGTGCGACACCGGAGGATGCGGGTGAATTGAGAGACATCCGAAGCAATATCTCTAGCTAAAACTGACAGATTTTGTATGGAGACTTTTTGTTGTTGTTGTGCCAATTCGATTTCCGCTGGGCATGGACATCGACTCTAGGGGGGTTAAAAAGCTGGATCATTAAAAGAGGGAGAGCGGAGCTGGGGGCGGTGTGGCTTGACAAACTGCATAAAGATACTGCCTTAGCGTTGCACAGAATTGGAAATGCGCCCTGAATTCATTTCAATTAAGTCAGTCTTTAGCAGCTTACCCGTCAAACTTCAGCACCGACAACATGGCGTTTTTTTTCTCCGAGCTCTCGCTATCAATTTCATCGTGTCTGAATTATTGCAGTTGATCCCTAACTAGCTAGCTGTGGTGTGTGCTGCTGTCACTGTGTGATGCTAATGGGGATTAGGGGTGACACACAGGAAGACACACGAGGCTGGTGGCAGTCTCTAGCCCTGAGTCTGTACTACTGTCTGATCCTGCGTCCCAAATGACACCCTGTTCCTTATTAAATGCATTCATTCTGAACAAGGCCCAATGGGCCCTGGTCAAAAACGAATGCACTTAAATTTGGGAATACCTTTCCATTCGGGACGCAGACTTACGCTCTCCGTCCCTTTAGGCATGCGGAGCTCGTACGCCAGTCAGCACAGCCAGCTGGGCCAGGACCTGAGGTCGGCCATGTCCCCTGACCGCCACATCACGCCCATCTACGAGGACAGGACCTTCCAGGGGCCCCTGTACCGTAGCCCCAACCACCACGACCCAGTGGACCTCAACAACTCCTCGCAGAGCGCCATCTACAGGAGTCCGTCAGGTAGAACCCTAGACTGCTATGCTGTACACCACGTGTTAATCTCGTTCCACGGTGGGCCGAGTGTCTGCAGGTTTTCGCTCCTCCTCACTGATTAGTAAGGAGCTCACCTCACCTGGTTGTCTAGGTCTTCATTGAAAGGGAAAAACCTGAAATCCAGCAGAAACTAGGCTCTCCATGGAATGACTTTGACAGCCCTGCTGTACACAATTGGTTTTCAAATCTCTCCTTGGGGACTCCCAGACGTTTCACAATTCTGTTATAGCTCGGGACTAGCTCACCTGATTCACCTATTCAACGGCTTAGTGATTAGTTGACAAGTTGAATAGTGAACCTAAAATACATGGAACGACTTGTGGGCCCAAGGAGAGGTTTGAAAAACACTGCTCTACACTTCATCTTAAGGATGCAAAATTCAGGTCATTTTCTGAAAATGTCCAGGTTTTCCACAAATCCTGTTTGGAGGATTTCCTGCTTATTCCTTTCTTACTTATTCCAACCGGGATTTCTATAAAACTTTCCCAAAATGCCTAGGTTAACTTCATCTCAATGTCTAATGATGAGAACATTAATGCAAGCAGGATGGAACCAAAGCATCAATAAGCTGATTTGATCAGCAGCGTTAGTGAGAAACAGATGGGGATGTTGAAGAGAGGGAGAGAGAGCAGTCTTTTTAAATCATTTAAAATGACTCCGTCATAGTTTAAACATAGCTGTTACATGGCTACTCCCCCTGCCTTTCCCACTGTAGCCCAGGTTCTCTCTTGCTCTCGTTCACACTCGCTCTCTCTGTCTCGCTCTCTCGCTCGCTCTCTCTCCCCTCCCCCTTCTTTTTTTTTCTCTCTTATGTGATCTCTCCTGGGAACACTTTGTCCAAGCCAGACAGCCATCCAGCCCAGCCAGCCAGACTGCCTGCCAGTCTGCCTATCTTGCCCTCCTTTCCTCCCTCCTTCATCAGAGATGGGTCTGAGACAGGAGAGAAGGGGAGAGGAAGGAGACAGGCATGGGCTGATACGCCAGCCACAAAGGAGTCAATTACCTGTGTGTCACACTCATAATGAGAAGAGGGATGAGGGGCCAGGGAACAGCAGCGTGTCCACACAGAGTCAGCCTCCCAAATGGCACCCTACTCCCTATTTTAGTGCTCGACTTTTGATTGACCGGGGCCCAAAAGTAGGGCATGCTATCCCTTGTCAAAAGTAGTGTACTTTATAGGTAATAGGGTTCTATTTGGGAGGTAGCCACAGCCACGGCCAGCTGTGTTTGGATGTTAGAGTTCTCTCCTCATCCGCTCCTCCATCGCTCCTCCAGCACACAGCCATTTAGCATCCTCTTTACAGCAGACCTGAGATCCTCCTGGACTGAAGTTCAGTAATAAATGGTATTGATGCTCAGAAGACTCCTCTTAGATAGCGATTAGCACCCATGTTATGCTCGCGGCCCGGCTATATTGAGAGGCAGGCAAAAAAGGTAGTTTGGAGTCTTTACCAAAAATCATTCGAAATAAAAAATGTAATTTGATCCCCAAGCACTCTTTGTTATAGTGTGAAATTAAATTTTAATGGACTTTTCCCCCAGCTCTTTCCATAAATTCTTTATCTACAGTATTTCTGGTGGTCTGTATTTTTTTGGGGGGTGAGAACCAAGGTTTTTATGCTAAATGGAAATATCGATCCCTGTTGCGAAAAAGCAAGTCTCAGAGCTCGGGTATGACATTTTAAAGATGGATTTAGCTTTTTTTTAAAGAGGATTTTATTAGCGAGTCATCATGATATCACAGAACTGGCCTATGAACTGCCAAATAGAGAGCGTTTTTTTATTTTTTGGAGGGCAGTTGACGTCTTGTTTCTTGTAGGAGGGACTATGTGTGTGTCCGCCGTGTGCAGGCCCAGTCCCTGCAGGATGGAGATCTAACCGGAGGGAAGGAGAGCAGCAGTCACATGGTCTCTGCTCTGTTTGTTCGGAGCAGTAAGGCAGGCCAGGGCCAGTGTGTGTGTGTGAGTGAGTGAGTATGTAGGGCATATTGTGCTAGAAACTAGGTCACAATATCACAACGCAAGTAGGGGAGAGGGGCAGAAAAATAGACATTGTTTTAGGACGATGACACAGTTAAAATTCTGGTAGACTAAATATTTACCCTGGTCTGGATGGAAGGATATCCTGTTGGTGTGTTAGCTTAGCACTGACGCTGTTTCACCTAAAGAGGAAGGACTGTGTGTCTATTCCTGTGTCGGACACAGCCAGGGCTCACTGGCCTCAGGCCACACTGAAGCAGACAGGAGGGAGGAGAGGAGAGGGATGAGAGGAGGAGTGTTGCTGGATCACCTACTACAAGGCAGGCTAGCCCTGTGAAAAAACAGGATCTGGCTTGCTCAACCCTACCTCGTTAATGAGCGAAACGACAACAACAAAACGGTCCCTTTTTGAAGGAGGAGTAGTGTGGAATCATGGGAGCACCATTTTACCCTCTTTCATTAAGTGGATCCAGATTGGAAGAAATGGTGTGTGTGCGAGTCAAAAAAGCCTAGTGTTTTCAGCTCCGGTCAGCACGCCTCTGGTGTGTGTCCCAAATGGCACCCTATTCCTTATAGAGTGCACTACTTTTGACCAGATCCCTATGTGCCATGGTCAAAAGTGGTGCGCCATAAAGAGAAAAGGGGTGCTGTTTCGGTCACATTTTCTGAGGTGAAAAAGGTTTGAAAAAACACTGCTAATCTTCACGAGCCCAGGGAGTTGTAGATGAGTCTAGGTATGGTAGCTGCTGTATACTTGTCTCGTTCAATATCAATCTGAATTGTTTTTCGTTGGTCTCTCAGGCGTGGGGACCCTCCAGAGGACCTCCAGCCAGCGTAGTGCCATGACGTACCAAAGAAGCAACTACGCTCTGAACACGGCGGCCACGTACTCAGAGCCCTACCGCTTGGCTCAGTACCGGCCCTCCGAGGGCAACTACGTCAGGCAGCCGGTCGTCATGGATGACGGGGCCACCCGCTCGCCCTCCGTAGACAGTATCCAGAAGGACCCGAGGTAAAGCTCTAAGCCACTAAGCTACAAGCGCTGGGTCGTTGTCATTAGTCCGCACCTTAGCAACACTTTGCAACGTAAAACGGAAACATCCGTTTCTTATTGGACGAATTCAGACAGATCCCTCTCTGTTTTGAACTGTTTGGTTCCGACTAATTCATCCCTCCCTTGTCATCCACTGGGTCTTAACAGTGCTTCTAACCTTGCTTACGGGGCTACTACTGTATATACTGCTGGGTCAACAGTAGTGTTACTATTCACACACACAGCCCCCTGGGCAGCCATCCAGAGCCTTAGCCATTAAGATACAGATGTAGGATCTTAATTTGAGCCAAGTTTGCTACAGCAGGAAAATAATCCTGCAGCAACAGGAAATGTGAATTATTATGTGGATTATAATCAATGGATGTTTTTTTTGTAGGAGTTGATACATTTTTTGTTTTGGCAAATCAAGTAACATTTTGAAGTGGAAAACCTTGAATACACTACAAGTTTTCATTTCCTGCACAAATCTCAGCAACGAGTGGTCAAATGAAGATCTTACATCTGTACATGGCTACACGGACCACTCTACAAAGGATCCCCTGATTCAGTGAACTGCTGTGTCTACACTATGTAAGCATGGCCGGGTTTTTGGACCCGGAGCGCTAAATCCCTGACCTTGGGAGTGCAGTTCACACCCGGAGTCCTGATCTAGCTGAGAGCAGTTAGAGGGTGACAGCAGGCCTCCCTCCCTGCCTGCTCTACACAGCAGACCATGCTCAGACCCAGGGTGCCTCCTGACTCTCCCCTAAATAGTAGCTATGGGCCCTGGCCAAAGTAGTGCACTATAAAGGGAGTAGGGTGCCATTTGGGTCGCAATCCAGAGGCAGGCCTAAAAGCACCTGCACCAAGAAAAGGCATGTTTCATCAACTGGGTCTCTACTGCCAAACAGATGACATGTAGCAGTGGTGATGGTATCAACTGTTTGTGTCCCCGGGGTAATTTAGAATAAAATTGTATTTTGATTTGATTGGACTGGCGTCTTGCTTCATGTAACACGCTGAGACAAGGGCAGGCGCGTTCCAGCCGACACCTCACACACCAACACAGCCAATTCTGTCACAATGTGGACGTGCACCCCACCTTGCTACTTTCTCATTTCCTCCTCTTTTCTTTACTCCGCTAGTCAGAAGAGTTTTTGGCGGACAGAGATAAATTCAAGTTCTGAAACAGACGCAGACTTGGTAATATCTACGCTTTTCTCTTGTCACAAAGGTTATTCATTCCGGTCGACGTCTTTTTAGACAGATTCTTTGAAGCTTCATGAATCAGGAGAAGCTCATCGCAGTGACTCTCCAAAAGGCAAGACATGCCTTCTAGTCTTACAAATGAAACCGAAGTGAAATCTCATCCTTTTGTATTGGGAGAAAAGCAATAATCCTGCAATATAATAGTTGTCAATGTCATTTCCTGGGCTTGAAACGTATAGCCGTGTGCCCCAGCCCTGTGGACAGTGGGTGGATAGTTGTTGTGTGCTGATGTTGTACTGCTTTGTTTGTGTCTCTGCGCGCGCGCGTGTGTGTGTGCTGATATCTCTCTGTCTGTGTTCCAGGGAGTTTGCCTGGCGTGACCCCGAGCTGCCTGAGGTCATTCATATGCTGCAGCACCAGTTCCCCTCGGTGCAGGCCAACGCCGCCGCATACCTGCAGCACCTGTGCTTCGGAGATAATCGAGTCAAGGCGGAGGTACATTACGTACGCGCTGCTCCCCTTCGCCCCCGCTCCCCAGATCCTCTGTCAGTCCCCAGCATGCAAATCACTGTGATGTGCCTCCCATCCCAAGATATTCTGTCAGCCAGTGATTGTCATGTTAATAACTGCCGGTCTCATGGTAAATGACCGTTTAATGAACATCAACATGTTTAGCATCTCCTGGCTTCCACACACATAGACCTTTGGAACATCTACATTTTAAAAAGTCTAATAAATCCATGTAATATAGCCTACACCATCACATTAAATCCATTTTTTTTGACAAGTCTAAAAGATACCTGATGTGAAGAAAATGTAGTCTATTTCAGAAGAACAGAATAGCATACTCTGAGTTGTCTTTGTGTTAGGTCCTGATCTGGCTATGCCATATGGCTGTGGGCTACACTAGTTCATTTAGCAGACAAGATTTGCTTAGGATTCCGTGACTATTATTTTATAGCATGAAGAATACGATTGAACATAGCTGAATAAAATAGAAAGGCTATTTTCTCCAAACGATTTCCGACGTGGTACGCACATGCGGCTGTTCTGTGTTGAGCAGTTAAAAACGAAACAGGTCCTCCTATATGCTTAGTTTAGGGTTATTTATGCAACTTTCGTTGTGATACAAATGTTGGGCTAGATGTTTTCATTTTGAATGCATTCTAAGGCTGCATGATGCGAAGTTCCATGAAAGGCATGAGATCTGCTTTGTTTCTTGCGCAAGCTGCACACACTTCATCAGTCTTTCATTCACAATTCGACAAGCACTTGATAATATTCTCACCAGGCCTCGAATTTCCCGGCGGCATCCCCCTTGTGTGGACGTAATGCCCCATAAATCAATCCATGCCTTGTGACCAAAGTGGCCCAATGTGCCTTTGGGCTGAATATAATAATTATAATTCTCGTCTCCCGGCTGCCAATTGCCGTGCTCCGAAGCACCTCTCACTCACATGGCTCTTTCAGATATCTCAATTCTTATTAGCCAATGCCCCTCACGCGATGAGGTCCTTCTCACAGGAAATTTAGCTCCGAAGTAGGCTACAAGTGAAGACCGACACATCGGGGACGCAACTGTGCGCGTCCTTATCGAATTCCGAGGCGCACATTGAAGATGCTAGAAGAACTGTCCCAATTTACTCAGCCAACAAGATGAGTAGGCCTAACAAACAGCAAAAGCACTAGCTTACAGTATGTCAATCTCCTATCCCCATAGTACAAAAGTTGGTCAACTTGTCCTACTGTGCGAGAATAAATATTCCAAACAAACTCTAGGACAGTTGTGGGATGCGGTAGATCCCAATTTAATACAACCACTCGCATCAATTTTTTTTTTTTTTTTGCGCTCTAGTGACTCCTTGTGGCGGACCTGGCGTCTGCAGGCTGACTTTGGTTGTCAATTTTTTTTTTAAAGCAATGATGCTGACGCAACAGATCAGAACATTTCCTGTCACTTTCTTCACGTTATAAGCTCAGCGATGCACACACGGCAGTAGGCTATAAGCGCGAATGTTCCAACATGCAATCAATTAGCGGGAAAACACTGTTCTCAAAAGGTGACCGCAAATGCGATTTATGCATGTAATGCTTTATTATATAGCTGCATTTTAATGGTGAGAATTATCTTCCCACAAACTTGAAACTCACTCGCTGCCTATATATGCCAGTTAGGCTTAATTTTAGTTGTGATACAAACCTTATCAAAACATATAGGCCTATGGGCTAGGCTACATGAGGTGTGCGACTATGATTTGGAAAAAGTCGTTTCTTGCCTTACTGTGCACGCTGGGCATCATTCACAAGTGATAATATTGTCGCCCATCAGACTTCTTAATTTAATCTTGTTTTTACATATACTAAATAATATACTGTATGTGTGAAATTAGTTTAGATTTAGAATGGATGATTATCCTGAACCTGTCTCAGGACTCCCAAGTAGCGTAGCGTCGCAGTGGGTTTGATCCCAGCCTGTGTCACAACCGGATGTGACCGAGAGTCCCATAGGGCGGCGCACAATTGGCTCAGCGTCGTCCGGTTTATGGGAGGGTTTGACCGGGGGGCTTTATTTGGCTCATTGCACTCTAGTGACTCCTTGTGGCGGACCTGGCATCTGCAGGCTGACTTTGGTCGTCAGTTGGGCGGTGTTTCCTCCGACACATTGGTGCAGCTGGCTTCTGGGTTAAGTGGGTGGGTGTTAAGAAGCGCGGTTTGGCAGGTCATGTTTGAAGACGCATGACTCGACCTCCGCCTCTCCCAAACCCATTGGGAAGTTGCAGCGATGAGACAAAATCGCAATTGGATATCACGAAATTGGGTAGAAAAAGGGGGTAAAATAAACCACAAAAAAACTCACCAAAAAAGACATCGTCTATGCACTTAAACAGCAAATGAAGGACACGTTTTCCATGGTCCATTTTCATGTAAGTAAAGCAATGTGCTTATTATTAGGAAAGTTTAGAAATAAATACAGTGCATTTGGAAGTATTCAGACCCCTTCCCATCGACATTTTTGTTACGTTACAGCCTTATTCTAAAATGAATAACATAAATTTTTTATGCACAATACCCCATAATGACAAAGTGAAAACCGTTTTTTCATTTTTTATTTTTAAATGAAAGGACTCATGACCGCAACAACCCTAGGGGTGAATCTCAATTGTATTTATTTGATTCCTCACGTCCTCCCTTCTCATCTCCTTCTCATAACGCATTGGAGGAGAAGATCACATGAGAGGCCCCTCAGATTATTTTCCTACAATGCATTTTGAGGAGGAGGCAATGAGAGAGGACTTGAGGAATCAAGTAAATGCAATTGAGATTCACCCAGGCTTTGAGAGGACAATGCTGCTGCAGAGGCTCTCTCCTTCTCTCTCTTTCCCTCCCTGGCTGGGCTGGGGTGGCCACTCCATTCCACTCCAGCTCCCTCTGGAATTTCACAGCTCCACAGGGTGCTGCTACGGAGTCGTCGGCTGGAAAAGCTGCTCTCTTAAGATCAGTAGGTGCTTCACTGCACATACAAAACATTATCAACACCTGCTCTTTCCATAACATAGACTGACCAGGTGAAAGCTACGATTCCTTATTGATGTCACTTGTTAAATCCACTTCCAGTCAGTGTCGCTGAAGGGGAGGAGACCAGTTAAAGGACTTTTAAGCCTTGACAAGTGAGACATGGATTGTGTACGTGTGCCATTCAGAGGCTGAATGTGCAAGTCAAAGATTGAAGTGCCTTTGAACAGGGTATGGTAGTAGGTGCCAGGCCCACCGGTTTGTCAAGAACTGCAACGCTGCTGGGTTTTTCACGCGCAACAGTTTCCCGTGTGTATCAAGAATGGTCCACCACCTAAAGGACATCCAGCCGACTTGACACAACTGTGGGAAGCATTGGAGTCAACATGGGCCAGCATCCCTATGGAACGCTTTTGACACCTTGTGGGGGTGGGGGGGGGCGGGAACTCAATATTAAGAAGGTGTTCCTAAAGTTAGGTATACTCAATGTATAGTTTAGGCATTTTATGCGATCGCTGAAGATATGCACACATTTTCTATGTGACTTTCATCTGTTATAAAGAAAGCCATTGGTATCTATTCTCCGCATCCCTTACATGAATAAATACAAAGCCCAGATTTATGTTGCCAGAGATTTATGTTGTCAGAGCATAACTCAGAACATAGTCACTACACGTCCCTGCTCAATCCATGTTAAGTTCCTTATAAAATATTTGTGATATTGATCCTGCATGACTGAACCTCTGTCCTCACCGTTTTTCATTCTCGTGGTATTTTACTGCACAAACCAATGAGTTCTGCCCAAGGCCTTCTTGATGACTCTCCGCACCCTCTAGGTGTGCCGTCTAGGGGGCATCAAACACCTGGTGGATCTGTTAGACCACAAAACCCTGGAGGTCCAGAGGAATGCCTGTGGAGCTCTGAGGAACCTGGTCTACGGGAAAGCTACGGACAACAACAAGGTCGCCGTGAGAAACGCAGGTGGCGTCCCCGCTCTGCTCAGACTGCTGAGGAAGACTGTAGACGCTGAAGTGAGAGAGCTGGTCACGGGTAAGAGAGCGAGAGAGGGAGTGTGTCCGTGTGGTGAATTCACTCTGTCTTGTTTTTTCTCCTGATTTTTCTGGGTAAGAAAGCAGCGTTTATTTAAAATGGCCTTTTTAACCCTGGAAGTCCACGGACCGTGCCTTTCCACACCACAGCTCTGTGTGCTATTCTCTCTTTCTCTGCCCTCTGGCGTATTCACAATGGTCACAGTTCCACATTATTTCACTCATCCATTATTCAGTGACGTTTGCCCAAATCACATCCACTGGAGTTCCACTACAGGGTTTTTGTGGGACAGGAACATTCCTATACAACCTAAAGTAGAGCTGTTCAATTATTAATCTTCTCGCCAGCCTGCCAGTCCGCTTCGTCAGTCATTTGGCATTAGTCACTGGATGTGAGGAACTCCAATCCCCTGAGTTGAATGACCCATACTAGGGGACAACTGGTCAGGACCAGACCAGAATACACATGATTTACTTCCCAAATGGCACCCTATTCCCTATATGCCGCACTACTTTTGACCAGGACCCATGGGGAATAGGGTGCCATTTGCCAAGGTGGCTGAATCATCTGTTTGTGTACAGCTCGGCTACATCCTCTACTCTGACTAGCTCTGACTCTACCTCAGGTTACAGTGTAATGGTTCCACCAGGCTGTCAATACACAGAGAGAACAAGCACAGTGCACCGTCCAATTTCTCCTTTCTCTAGTAATACGTTGTGGAAGTGAAGTGGAGACGTGGCTCGAGTCTCGTGTCAATCAAGTCGGTGTTTGTTTTTGGTTTTTCTCCAAGCATGGTGAACTCCAAAGGAGAAGGAAGAGCCAGTTGTTCTTAGGGTCTCCTCGGCACTGAAAACATGTTTCACGAATGTATAAATCTGAAGCATCCGGTTGGCATTTCCACTCACCACCAAATGGTGACGAGAGGAAGTGCAGTGGGAGAAGGAGGTAGGGAGATGGATTTTGGCCGCCGTTCTGCAAATGTTCTCATCGATGAAACGTCTGATCTCAATACAGTTTTCAGAGTGGACTAAGTTTTTTTTGTAGACTTTTCCCATGCCAAAGTTTCTAAATATTTGGTTGTTTAGGAGTTGAAGGGCAAATTGAGTTATTGCGCACAGAGTAGGCGGTCCCTAATGGAAATACGCAAATACATGCTAGAACGCGCCAATAGGATCTCGCTAGCTCGTGCTCGGCTCTGCCCACCTCCTTGCTTGTTCTGCCCGCTATGATTAATGTGCTCCCATTGGAAATGACAGGCTGTGGTCTATCTTGGGTTAGTTATGAAAAATCTTTGCTGATGGGGTGAATTAAGGAACTAACGAATCAGAGCCACATGCAGTCTATAACAGAAGGGAGTATGGGGGATGGAATCACTGGCATTGCGGTCACTTCTAGCCAGTCTAAACCATTGTCATTCAAACGGGAAGCCAGTTCAATGCAGATGTGTGTCGTACAAATCTTGTACTAAATTGCTTTGATGTGTTGTGAGTACGTCTTACGACTGTGTGTATATAAAAAATACAAAAAAAACGGCTAATTGGCAGTTGAGGACCCAGAATACTATGCAATTAAAGAAGGTCGGTAATCACACCGTCCCCTCTGGATAATCAGAACAATCTACACAAGTAGCTTTCTGCCACACTTCCTGCTGGCTAAAGCCAGTGGGCTAATTGGGACGGACAAGACTTAGGATGCGTCCCAAATGGTCCCCTATTTAGTGCACTACTTTGGACCAGAACCATATGGGTGCCATTTGGGATGCATTTTCTCACCAACACCCCTCTGACATATTTCTACCCTTGAAAAGAGCCATGTACTGTATGGTAAAGTGTACCAGAGTGCACTCAGCCTGCCCACCTCTGAGCTTTACTGGCAGGACATGTTTATTCTACTCCCCGGTATGTCAGTGGTCCTTTATTCCAGTGGGATCATCAGCTGTGCTCCATGTGAGCCACTACTGTTGCAGGAGGAGCCCCCTCTCGTTTTTCTTCCCAGGTCAGGGGGTCATTTTGTGGGGACATGTGAAGCAATCTAGCCCTGGTCCCTGATTCCCATAGCAGCTGTTGTGGTTATTGGCTTGACCTCAAAAGGCCTCTGAGATCAAAGGGACAGGCCTCCCCTGGTTCTCGTCACCCCAGTGGCAGTACAGGTGTCACCTGGCCCCTACGGATGGACCAGCATGGCCCTGAACTGTCATCACAGCCTCTCTCTCTCTCTATCTATCTACTGCTCAAAAAAATAAAGGGAACACTTAAACAACACATCCTAGATCTGAATGAAATAAATAATCTTATTAAATACTTTTTTCTTTACATAGTTGAATGTGCTGACAACAAAATCACAGAAAAATAATCAATGGAAATCCAATTTATCAACCCATGGAGGTCTGGATTTGGAGTCACACTCAAAATTAAAGTGGAAAACCACACTACAGGCTGATCCAACTTTGATGTAATGTCCTTAAAACAAGTCAAAATGAGGCTCAGTAGTGTGTGTGGCCTCCACGTGCCTGTATGACCTCCCTACAACGCCTGGGCATGCTCCTGATGAGGTGGTGGATGGTCTCCTGAGGGATCTCCTCCCAGACCTGGACTAAAGCATCCGCCAACTCCTGGACAGTCTGTGGTGCAACGTGGCGTTGGTGGATGGAGCGAGACATGATGTCCCAGATGTGCTCAATTGGATTCAGGTCTGGGGAACGGGCGGGCCAGTCCATAGCATCAATGCCTTCCTCTTGCAGGAACTGCTGACACACTCCAGCCACATGAGGTCTAGCATTGTCTTGCATTAGGAGGAACCCAGGGCCAACCGCACCAGCATATGATCTCACAAGGGGTCTGAGGATCTCATCTCGGTACCTAATGGCAGTCAGGCTACCTCTGGCGAGCACATGGAGGGCTGTGCGGCCCCCCAAAGAAATGCCACCCCACACCATGACTGACCCACCGCCAAACCGGTCATGCTGAAGGATGTTGCAGGCAGCAGAACGTTCTCCACGGCGTCTCCAGACTCTGTCACGTCTGTCACGTGCTCAGTGTGAACCTGCTTTCATCTGTGAAGAGCACAGGACGCCAGTGGCGAATTTGCCAATCTTGGTGTTCTCTGGCAAATGCCAAACGTCCTGCACGGTGTTGGGCTGTAAGCACAACCCCCACCTGTGGATGTTGGGCCCTCATACCACCCTCATGGAGTCTGTTTCTGGCTGTTTGAGCAGACACATGCACATTTGTGGCCTGCTGGAGGTCATTTTGCAGGGCTCTGGCAGTGCTTCTCCTGCTCCTCCTTGCACAAAGGCGGAGGTAGCGGTCATGCTGCTGGGTTGTTGCCCTCCTACGGCCTTCTCCACGTCTCCTGATGTACTGGCCTGTCTCCTGGTAGCGCCTCCATGCTCTGGACACTACGCTGACAGACACAGCAAACCGTTCTTGCCACAGCTCGCATTGATGTGCCATCCTGGATGAGCTGCACTACCTGAGCCACTTGTGTGGGTTGTAGACTCCGTCTCATGCTACCACTAGAGTGAAAGCACCGCCAGCATTCAAAAGTGACCAAACATCAGCCAGGAAGCATAGGAACTGAGAAGTGGTCTGTGGTCACCACCTGCAGAACCACTCCTTTATTGGGGGTGTCTTGCTAATTGCCTATAATTTCCACCTGTTGTCTATTCCATTTGCACAACAGCATGTGAAATTTATTGTCAATCGGTGTTGCTTCCTAAGTGGACAGTTTGAGTTCACATAACTGTGATTGACTTGGAGTTACATTGTGTTGTTTAAGTGTTCCCTTTATTTTTTTGAGCAGTGTACATCTCAACACAACGGCCCTGTCCTAGAACACACTGTTCGTATGTGACCCCACTGTTATCATTGCTGTCGCAAATATTTATTTAACTAGGTAAGTCAGTTAAGAACAAATTCTTATTTTACAATGACTGCCTACCCCGGGAACAGCGGTGCACACACACACACACACACACACACACACACACACACACACACACACACACACACACACACAACCTGGGACGGAACAAAATCACAGTACATTATATTACGTTAGTGTGCATGTGTGGAATCTGTGCTCCTGCGTTTCTATGTTGGCGTGGCTCCCCTCGAATAGAAGTACCTATGTGTAGGAGTTCAGGAGACAGTCAGCTACAAGCCTAACCTTGTGTTGTGTGCGTTTCCAGCGTGCTGTTGTGGGAAAACTGCCCCACTGTGCTCATCGCTGGTCAGCGTTCCTTTTTTAAAAAATTGAACAGAGCTCATCAAGGAAGGCACACTGGAGCTGCGGCAAAGCATCTATTTCCTCAGATGTAGGGCAGAGTACAGATTGCCACCTAGCTCACCCTGCAGCCGCATTAGAAATACACTGAGGCTTCAGGCACACAGTTATACTGTAGTGGTCAGCCACACCCTACGGACTGGGGGACAACTAAACTGGTAGTACTAACCACCCCTCTCCTCTGCCCCCCACTGGCCTAGGAGAAGAACCCTATCAGAACTAGTCTTTGATTTTTGATTGTGCATGTTAGAGCAAGCCTTGGGCTTTGACCAGAGACAGGACTGTCCCAAATGGCACCCTATTCACTGTGGGCCGTGTTCAAAAGTAGTACGCTCTGTAGGGAGAATAGGGTGGCATTTTGGATGCAGGGCCAGGTCAACATATGGCCCCCAGCCTCTTAGCAACCGCTATCCAGCCCCTCCCCCACTTCATCTGATTATTGATACTGCTGGGTCTGGTATTGCGATGGATCTGCACGCTCATACCAGCTCCACAGCACGCCAGCACATGCCCCTCTAAATCTCTCGCTCTCAGAGCCAACGAATGCCTGATCTACGCACATTAATCCACCCAATTCGGAGCCTGTTAATACCCGACCACACCCACCGCACCGTTACTCTGGCCAATCAGTAGCGGCTAAACGTCTAAGCCACGCCAGCTCAAGCCCAGGGTACTATAATGGCTGTCCTGGCTTCAGCACCTCATTCCTGCAGACAGTAACTGAATAACAAGCTCAGTGGAGATTTCATTATGGGGCGGAATGGAGCCCTTTAGTCGGATCACTGCTTCCCAAGCTATGAGAGACACACACACTACCCCCCCCCATCGCTCTCTCTTACACACAAACAAGTGCAAATACACTCTCTTTCTTTCTTACACACACACACACACACATACACACACACACACACACCCTAACTTTATAAATCTAGGCCACAGTCAAATGATATGTCTTTCGAGGATAGATCCGAAGGCAGATGATTGGCTCCTGTGTCACAGCGTATTGCCTCTCCAGCTCGGGCGTTAGTTTACGTTGGGCTAGTGTTCCCGTGCCTGGCTAACATATCCATCACAGGAGGTTGGCGCCTCCTTAATTGGCGCCTCCTTAATTGGGCTCGTGGTAATGGCTGGAGTGGAACGGTATCAAACGTTGCCATTCCATTTGCTCGGTTCCTGCTATTTATTAGGAGCTGTCCTCACCTCAGCAGCCTCCACTGGTATACATACAGTATATAGAACTGAGCCCAGATCAAGCTGAGAGATCAAGCCTCCATCAATTCACACAGGCGGTTCCATCAGACTCTCAAATGTGACGCATGGGAATCCCTGGGCTTTATAGAGACAACTGTCAGTCACACCTCACTGGACTCTGCTGCAGAGATTTATCCCAAGTTTAAAAAGACTGCAGAACAGGGCCAGTTTAAAGGCTGGCTGTTAGCTGTTTCTTCAAGTAGAGCTTTAGGGGCTGGGGGGGAGATCGACCTGGATCATTTCAGTTTTCCTGGGTGCTTTATTCCAGGCGCATGTACGTGCATTATCACTACATTACGAGGCTCTCCTCCCGAGGGAGTTCTTGAAGGGAGTTCGACCATCGGAGAAAGCCAAGGCAAACACGAAGCTAAAGGCTAAGCTAGTAGAGAACGGCGCTAAATCACCGCAGAGGGGTTGGATTGAAATTAATCCCCGGGCCTGAGAATACACGTTATAGCCGAGGTGATGTTACAGCTTCGGTATGTAGCCTCACACGGCACTGGCAGGAGCAGATAAGAGGCTTCATCGGCTGAATGTTAACCGCGGAGAGACGCTTTCATGGGTCGCTCGGGCCAAGCTGCGAATTTGTCCTTTCTATTCTTGTTGAAATGAAGACGTGAAATCGGACGGTTTTGGACCCCCGTGATAGTAACTGCCATAAGGTTATTATTGCCGTTATTTCATAAAAGTGTGAACGGACCTCGTATTGAACCGGGTAACTCCACAGATGGGGATACCTGGCTGTCTGTTATGCCTTGCTGGCGTCCTCTTTAGGAATTGCCCTTGGGCTATAGTAATGGGTGTGATGACCTCCATTGGTTTAATTGGAGAGAAAACAAACAGTGGCTAGGATACATAAACACTGGGGTAGATAGAGATAGATAAACACTGGGGTAGATAGAGATAGATAAACACTGGGGTAGATAGAGATAGATAAACACTGGGGTAGATAGAGATAGATAAACACTGGGGTAGATAGAGGAGAGCTCAAGGAAACTCACACACACACACACACACACACACACACACACACACACACACACACACACACACACACACACACATACACCAGGCATCACTCCCATCCCATGCTTTCCTATCCTCACACATCCAAAGAGATCAGCCTGTCAGTGGGGTGTAGATAGATCTGCTGTGCCTGCAGTCTTAGAGGTAGTAACTATGGCCGCTTCCCAAGTGACACCCTATTCCCTGTACAGTGCACTGCTTTTGACCAGGGCCCATAGGGTTCCCATAGGGATCTGGTCAGAAGTAGTGCATTACATAGGGAATAGTAGCGCGTTTAAACAGGGAAAAGGGTCCTATTTGGGACACATTCTATGAGTCTGTCTCTCTCTCTGTAGAAATCAGCCTGTGTTTTCTGCTTCCAGGAACAGCCATCTGATTAAAGAACGGGATCCACGCGGGTTAATCTGGAGCAGATGCGGAATCAAAGGGCTCCTCCATCGCAAATTATACTAGGAATATTACTGGTTACCATAAGTACATTTGAAACTAATACAATTATTACAGGATATCGGGAGACCTGTTGCATTATCCAGATGATGCGTTGAGCCAGTATCTTGTGGTGTTTTGTTCATCTCAAGAGAATAGTCTTCCTCACTTGCCTTGAGGATACCTAAAGCTTTTTAAGATCCTATTTGGTGCGGATGCCCGGCGTCTCTGTTCTGCCGGTGGATGGCTTTCGTTTGTTATGAGGGCTATTATTTTTCCTCTGATCCTCTCTTCTCTCTGTGTGGTACTGAGCTATAGAAAGCCCTGGATCTTGGCAGCTCTGGAGGGCTAGCCTAACTGCACGCGACAGCTGACACAACCAGGGGTTTGTGGGCCCGTCTCTCTCTCTCTCTCTCTCTCTCTCTCTCTCTCTCTCTCTCTCTCTCTAACGTGCCCCCCCCCCACCCCCCCCCCTTCCTGTACCTCCTGCTTCTCTGCAGGGGTGCTGTGGAACCTGTCCTCCTGTGATTCCGTCAAGATGACAATCATTCGGGATGCCTTAACTACTCTGACCAACACTGTGATCATACCTCATTCTGGATGGAGCAGCTCGACGTTTGACAATGACCACAAGCTCAAATTCCACTCGTCTCTGGTCCTGAGGAACACAAGTGGCTGTCTGAGGTAATGGACATTTTGAGCTTGATGCTACCACCCCCTTCTGGATGTTTAAAGCTACTGCAAATAGAGCATTGTCTGGTAATCTATGACTGTAGTTAGTGTGGTAAAGAAAATGTACAAACAGAATACACAGAATTAGAAGACTGTGTACTTACAGATTCAATACGGTGGCCGTTGATCCACCCACCCATAATGCAAGGAGAAGATGGGTATTATGTTATGGTTGCCCAGTCAGTGTAATCACTGTGCACCCCAGCCGTTTTGAAGGTTATTCTCTCTCTCCAGCCACCCTGCCAGGGCCCTCGTATTAAAGGCAAGGGATGCTTCCCAAATGGCTCCCTTATGGGCCCTGGTCAAAAGTAGGGAGTAGGTTCCTATTTGGGAAGCTGCTAGAAGTTTGGTGTCTAATTGGTGACGGTGTCTCTGAGGGCACTGGGCTCTCATTTCCCCCTCTCAAAAACACTCGTAATGGCTTCGCTCAGGCCAACCAGAGAGCCTAATCCATTATGGATGACGGAGCAAGTAAACCCCACAACACACGCCAGCGTCGCGCTGCGGGAACAAACACAAAACACCGTTTCATCTGCTTCCCAAATGGTACCCTGTTCCCTTTTTATAGTGCGCTACTTTTGACCAAAGGCCTTTGGGGCCTTGTTGAAAGCAGTGTACAAAATGGGTAATAGGGTGCCGTTTGGGACGCAGACGTTCCTATTTTTACGTGGCTGTTTGTGTACATTGCAGGGCCTGTCTGTCTTTTGTGTGTGATTTATTTGGGCGTTTGTATGTGCTGTAGGGGCATATGTCTGTGTCCAGAAGTCCTGAAAAGTGTGTGTTTCAAAGGAACCTGAGCTCGGCGGGGGAGGAGGCTAGAAAACAGATGCGTTCCTGCGAGGGACTGGTAGACTCTTTACTCTACGTCATCAAGGCCTGTGTCAACACCTCGGACTTCGACAGCAAGGTCTGTGCACACACACACACACACACACACACACACACACACACACACACGGTCACACAATGGCAGGCAGCTGTAGGGGTTAAGGACAACACCTACCCTACCGGTTTCGAATGATTTGATCGTTTCTCACTCATCTCCTTGCACAGCTCACTAACTTGATTGGGAAGGCCTTTTATCAACCCATATGTGTACAATGTTAATAGCATGCAATTACAGTTCATAGACTGCCAGCTGTTCCGGTTAATTATTTCCCCCACAAATTTTCCCTCTTTGATTTTTGTGTCCCAAATGACACCCTGTTCCCTATGCGTCCTGGTCAAAAGTAGTGCACTATAGTAAAGGGAATAGGGTGCCATTTGGGATGCACACTGTGCATTTATTACCACAGTGATCTACTGAACAAATACCACTATATGCGCATCAAACAGTAAAGAATTAAACCCATTTGTCAGAGCTTTCTAAGTGGAGACACTTTAATCTGTTATCACAGTGTGGGTCTCATACCTAATTCATTTACACTGCTACAGATAACACCAGGCCTGCACATGTCCTCTCTCTTACACTCTCTCACGCACGCACACGCACACCCACACACGAGAGGCTGGCCTAGCTTATTGATCACTATTTCACTGGAACAAACCTCTTATGATGTATAGTGTGCTGATTGAGATCTCTCCCCTTTCTCTCTCTCTGTTGCTCTCTTTCTCGCTGTCGCTATTGTCTCACTCTCACGCTATCTTTGTTCTCTCACCCTCTCTCTCTCTCTTCTCTCTCGCTCTCTGTCTTTATCGCTATTCTTTCTCGCTCACTCACTCGCTCTCACTCTCTCTTCTCTTCTCTCTCTGTCTCTATCGCTCTTCTCTCTCTCTATTCTCACTCTCTCTCGCTCCCTGTCTATCTCTATTCCCTCGCTCTCTCTCACTCTCTCTATCACTCTCACCCTGTCTCTATCTCTATTCTCTCTCTATCTCTCTCTCTCTCTCTCTCTCTCTCTCTATTCTTTCTCTATCACTCTCACCCTGTCTCTATCTCTATTCTCTCTCTCTCTCTCTCTATTCTTTCTCTATCACTCTCACCCTGTCTCTATCTCTATTCTCTCTCTCTCTCTCTCTCTCTCTCTATTCTCTCTCTATCACTCTCACCCTGTCTCTCTCTCTATTCTCTCTCTATCACTCTCACCCTGTCTCTCTCTCTTCTCTCTCTATCACTCTCACCCTGTCTCTCTCTCTATTCTCTCTCTATCACTCTCACCCTGTCTCTCTCTATTCTCTCTCTATCACTCTCACCCTGTCTCTCTCTCTATTCTCTCTCTCTATTCTCTCTATCACTCTCACCCTGTCTCTATCTCTATTCTCTCTCTCTATTCTCTCTCTATCACTCTCACCCTGTCTCTCTCTCTATTCTCTATCACTCTCACCCTGTCTCTCTCTCTATTCTCTCTATCACTCTCACCCTGTCTCTCTCTCTATTCTCTCTCTATCACTCTCACCCTGTCTCTATCTCTATTCTCTCTCACTGTCTGTTCTCTCTCTGTCTCTATCTCTATTCCCTCCCTGTCTCTCTCTCTATTCTCTCTCTCTATCACGCTCACCCTGTCTCTATCTCTATTCTCTCTCACCCTCTCTGTTCCGTCTCTGTTCTCTCTCTCTCTCACCCTCTCTGTCTCTATCTCTATTCTCTCTCACCCTCTCTGTTCCGTCTCTGTTCTCTCTCTGTCTCTCACCCTCTCACCCTCTCTATTCTCTCTGTCTCTATCTCTATTCTCTCTCACCCTCTCTATTCTCTCTGTCTCTATCTCTATTCTCTCTGTCTCTATCTCTATTCTCTCTGTCTCTATCTCTATTCTCTCTCACCCTCTCTGTTCCGTCTCTGTTCTCTCTCTGTCTCTCACCCTCTCACCCTCTCTATTCTCTCTGTCTCTATCTCTATTCTCTCTCACCCTCTCTGTTCCGTCTCTGTTCTCTCTGTCTCTCACCCTCTCACCCTCTCTATTCTCTCTGTCTCTATCTCTATTCTCTCTCACCCTCTCTGTTCTCTCTCTCTATCTCTATTCTCTGTCTCTCTCTGTCTCTCACTCGGTCTCTATCTATAGTCTCTCTCTCTCTTACTCGGTCTATTGTCTCTCTATCTCCATTCTTTCTCTCTCTCTCTCGCTCTCTAGCTCTATTCTCACTCGGTCTCTATTCTCTCTCTCCTCTCACTCTCTATCTTTATTCTCTCACTCTCTCTTCTCTCTCTCACTCTGTCTATTCTCTCACTCTATTCTCACTCTCTCTATTCTCTCTTTCACTCTCTGGTCTCTCTCACTTGGTCTCTATTCTCTCGCTCTCTATTCTCTCGCTCTCTATTCTCTCGCTCTCTATTCTCTCGCTCTCTATTCTCTCTCTCACTATCTCTTTTCTCTCTCTCTTTTCTCTCACTCTCACGCTGTCTTTCTCTATTCTCTCTCAAATTCGAAAAGGCTTTATTGGCATGGAAAGTGTTACTGCACATATTGCCTAAGCAATCGTATAGAAACATATTAAATCAATGAAATAAATCAGATAACATTCAATGATTAACAGGACTCCCCGCCTCTCCTCTCTCTCTCTCTAGATTGTGGAGAACTGTATTTGCACTCTGAGGAACCTGTCGTATCGCCTGGAGCTGGAGATGCCCCCGTCAAGGTTTCAGGGAGCCCAGGAGCTGGACGGTCTACTGGGCAGTGAGTCTCCCAGTAAGGACGAGGAATCCAGCTGCTGGGGCCGGAAGAAGAAGAAGAAGAAGAAGGGCTCCCAGGAAGACCAGGTCAGCTTGGGCAATAAGAACGCCGGTTAAGTCTCAAACGACACCCTATGTAGTGCACCTTCTTTTGACCGGCGCCCATAGGGCTCTGGTCAAAAGTAGTGCACTATATAGGGAATAGGGTGCCATTTCCATCTGTGTGGTGGAAATATCACTTCCTAGGCCTCCGAAGTGAATGTTCACTCCAGGCGAGCTCAAGAATGACAACTCATCACTGAGTGGTGGAAATGTCACGTGACTTTCCAGGATTTAATGTGAATGTTCACTCCAAATGTTTGTCCAACGTGTAAATATATATTCTTTTAAATCAAAGCTAGTCTAGTAGCGAGATGAGTCTACGTTCCACGCCATCTGTTGTGTCTAACATGACGGAATCAGACGGAGTCCGCCTGTCTTTCAGAAACATTTGGGATTAAGTGCTTGTATCGCTGGATCTACACAACAGATGGCGTGGGACGTGGACTCATTAGACCACTCCTGAGAAACTGAAACATCTGACCGACGTTGATTTTGGAGTGAACTATCCCTTTAACTCTTCTCGGAGCCCATAGTCACAAAACGTCTCAGAGCAGGAGTGCTGATCTAGGATCAGGTATAATATTTTTTATTCTGATCTTAAAAAAAGGCTCAACTGATCCGAGATCAGCACTCCAACAGCACTCCGACATTGCATTAGAACCTCTAGGCGTGATCATGCGTTTTGTAATGTGTTCTCAGTGGGACGGAGTGGGCCCCATCCCCGGCTTCTCCAAGTCCCCCAAGGGGGCGGAGATGTTGTGGCACCCAGCTGTGGTGAAGCCCTACCTGACCATGCTGGCCGAGAGCTCCAACCCTGCCACCCTGGAGGGCTCAGCGGGCTCCTTACAGAACCTGTCTGCTGGGAACTGGAAGGTATATAGTACACACATTGCGTCCCGAATGGCACCCTATTCCCTGTATAGTGCACTATATGGGGACTAGGGGGCCGTTTTGGGACACAGGCAACACAGCACCCAGGAGAGGATATGACAGGAACACTGCTCTATTGAAGGTTCTTTTCCCCCTGTTTAACAGGAAGGGTTTCTTAGATGTGTGAAGGCAACCATTTTTAAATGGGAACTCTGCTCCATAAGCAAGCCAGTAAAACTAATGTCAATTGTCGTTTATCGGTGAAGTCCAATGTATGTTTTTAAGTCTTCTATGTACTGTGTGCTAATTGCCGCAGAACACATTGAAGTGTACACTTTTTGGGTCGAGTTGCATTGGCGAGTTTTTAAACGTCCTCTCTCTCTGTCTTCTCTGTTTGTACTAGTTTGCGGCGTACATCCGTGCGGCGGTGCGTAAGGAGAAGGGTCTGCCCATCCTGGTGGAGCTGCTGAGGATGGACAACGACAGGGTGGTCTGCTCTGTGGCCACCGCCCTGAGGAACATGGCCCTGGACGTCAGGAACAAGGAGCTCATAGGTGAGGAGCGAACACAGGCTCTGTGAAGGGATGACCCGGGCCACGTTCCAGGCTGACTGCATTGCAGACGGCTGCCAGGTCTCACAACACATGGATAGGTGTTGATCGTATCGGCTCACCACACGTCTTATAATATAACAATTTGATCCCGACTGTGCAGTCGATGACGTGGCGCACAACCATTGGTTGATCCAATGCATCTGCAATGTAGTAGGGGGGATCGAAATGCACATGTGCTATACAAGCACAGAGCAAATAAATGAAGACCAACACTATATACTGGTTTACCTACATGTGCTATGAAGCATTAGAGTATGAAAAAGGCAAGGGATGATGGGAAATTAGAGGTTCAAAATGAAGTAGAACCAGAAGAGTTGCGAGCGCTTGCTTACTAATCTAGCTGCCCAGATCGCCGCACTTAAATTGCATCCCCAAATTCCTTCTTGTTTTTTGTGAAATCACCCCTTTTCAGGGAAACAGGTTGTTATGGGCTAGCTGCTATGGAAATAATGAGTTGAGAGAACAAGGGTTTGTAGGATCTGTAGGTGTAGACCCTTGGGGGGCTACTAGCACTATGGAAAGGCACATGGTAGGCTGTGGAAGTACAACTCAAGCCGAACTCATGTAGCATCCGCAATGTAAAAAGTACACTGTGTACTCAAGGCCCGCCGGCCCTAGAGAAAGGAATCTGCCATACAAATACATTACGTAGGACACACATCCAATGAATGTCTCTTGGTTTCCGTTGGTCTGTTTCTCTCTCTGTGGCGTTTTAGTTGAAGGTGTCGCTAGATCATTTATTTGTAGCAAAAAAATATCAAATAGAACATAATGTATGTGAAGGTGAGGGTGACAACTAGAATTAGCTTATAAAGAAACCTTGCCATAATCTAGATGGTCAATTTATAAGTACAGTACATAAGCAGTACTTTATCCCTCTCTCCTTCCTGCCTTCTCTACCTCCTTCCCTCTCTCTTTCCTCCCTCCTTTCCTCCCTCCCAGGGAAGTACGCGATGAGGGACCTGGTGAACCGTCTCCCTGGGGGCGACACCACCCTGCTCTCTGACGAGACGGTGGCGGCCATCTGCTGCACCCTGCACGAGGTCACCAGCAAGAACATGGAGAACGCCAAGGCACTGGCCGACACGGGCGGCATCGAGAAGCTGTTCAACATCACCAAGGGCAGGGGAGAGAGGTGAGAGAGAGGGGGTGGGAGGCTGCATTACACCCTAAATGGCACCGGATTGTCTTTATATTGCATTACTTTCGATCAGAGCATTATGGGAAGGGGGAAAAAACATACAAGGAACAGAGGGTCTGGTCAAACGTAGTGCATGATACTCTATACGGAGTAGGGTGTCATTTGGGATGCACATGGAGAGTCTAAGAAGAGACATGCACACCTCAGAATGATCTAAGGCGAGATTCTCGAGGACAGTTGAGAGTAGACACATGTTTCTACCACAGAAACATGCAATATGTCATGTATTTGCCACCGATTCCTAAGAGGCCGTGGTCCTAAATTCTCAGTGGTAATGTGTAGTGACGAGTGTCTCTCTGTCCCTAAAAGGTACTCCATGAAGGTGGTGAAAGCTGCCGCTCAGGTCCTCAACACACTCTGGCAGTACAGAGACCTGAGAACTATCTATAAGAAGGTAAGAGAAGGACCAGGGTTGGGATGAGGAGGCCACCAACAGTAGGGCTCCTTCCTGCCAAAGTGTGGGGCGAGGTCGTGGGGGGAGAGGGGCTGTGTGGAGAGGTACTCTAGAGGGATTTGTCTTCGGGGGGGGGGCAGAGAACAAGGGTTTGTAGGATCTGTAGGTGTAGACCCTTGGGGGTCTACTAGCACTATGGAAAGGCACATGGTAGGCTGTGGAAGTACAACTCAAGCTGAACTCATGTAGCATCCGCAATGTAAAAATAGCCATCACCAACCGGCCTCCACCCAGTACCCAGCCCTGAACTTAGTCACTGTCACTATCCAGCTACCACCTGGTTACTGAACCCTGCACCTTAGAGGATGCTGCCCTATGTACAGTTGAAGTCGGAAGTTTACATACACCTTAGCCAAATACATTTAAACTCAGTTTTTCACAATTCCTGACATTTAATCCTAGTATAAATTCCCTGTCTTAGTTCACTTAGGATCACCAGTTTATTTTAAGAATGTGAAGTGTCAGAATAATAGTAGAGAGAATTATTTATTTCAGCTTTTATTTCTTTCATCACATTCTCAGTGGGTCAGAAGTTTACATACTCAAATAGTATTTGGTAGCATTGCCTTTAAATTGTTTAACTTGGGTCAAACATTTCGGGTAGCCTTCCACAAGCTTCCCACAGTAAGTTGGGTGACGCTTTTTCAGTTCTGCCCTCAAATTTTCTATAGGATTGAGGTCAGGGCTATGTGATGAACACTCCAATACCTTGACTAACATCTTTGGAAGAATGTTGGAGTCATTGTCCATTTGGAAGACCAATTTGCGACCAACCTTTAACTTCCTGACTGATGTCTTGAGATGTTGCTTCAATATATCCACATAATTTTCCTGCCTCATGATGCCATCTATTTTGTGAAGTGCACCAGTCCCTCCTGCAGCAAAGCACCCCCACAACATGATGCTGCCACCCCTGTGCTTCACGGTTGGGATGGTGTTATTCGGCTTGCAAGCCCCCCCCTTTTCCTCCAAACATAACGATGGTCATTATGGCCTAACAGTTCTAGTTTTGTTTCATCAGACCAGAGGACGTTTCTCCAAAAAGTACAATCTTTGTCCCCATGTGCAGTTGCAAACCGTAATCTGTCTTTTTTATGGCGGTTTTGGAGCAGTGGCTTCTTCCTTGCTGAGTGGCCTTTTCTGGTTATGTCGATATAGGACTTGTTTTACTGTGGATATTGATACTTTTGTACCCGTTTCCTCCAGCATCTTCACATGGTCCTTTGCTGTTGTTTTGGGATTGATTTGCATTTTCGCACCAAAGCACGTCCATCTCTAGGAGACAGAACGTGTCTCCTTCCTGAGCGGTATGATGGCTGCTTGGTCCCATGGTGTTTATACTTGCGTACTATTGTTTGTACAGGTGAACGTGGTACCTTCAGGCGTTTGGAAATTGCTCCCAAGGATGAACCAGACTCGTGGGGGTCTCAAACATTTTTTTCTGAGGTCTTGGCTGATTTCTTTTGATTTTCCCATGATGTCAAGCAAAGAGGCACTGAGTTTGAAAGTAGGCCTTGAAATACACCCACATCCAATTGATTCAAATGATGTCAATTAGCCTATCAGAAACTTCTAAAGCCATGACATCATTTTCTGGAATTTTCCAAGCTGTTTAAAGGCACAGTCAACTTGGTGTATGTAAACTTCTTACCCACTGGAATTGTGATACAGTGAATTATAAGTGAAAAATCTGGCTGTAAACAATTGTTGGAACAATTACTTGTGTCATGCACACAGATGTCCTAACCGACTTGCCAAAACTACAGTTTGTTAACAAGAAATTTGTGGAGTGGTTGAAAAATGAGTTTTAATGACTCCAACCTAAGTGTATGTAAACTTCCGACTTCAACTGTACATAGACATGGATCACTGGTCACTTTAATAATGTTTACATTACATTTCATATGTATAATACTGTATTCTAGTCAATGCCATCCTATTCAACTATTGCTGTACATATACTATTCTATCCTACGTATTCTACAGAAATACTACATATTCTATTCACATACTGTACAGTATACAGTGCATTCGGGAAGTTTTCAGACCCGTACACTTTTTCCACATTTTGTTACGTTACCGCCTTATTCTAAAATTGATTACATTAACATTTTTTCTCATTAATCTACGCACAATACCCCATAATGTTTTTTGTTGTTGAAAAATTTACATTTTAAATTAATATTCAGACCCTTTACTCAGTACTTTGTTGAAGCACCTTTGGCAGCGATTACAGCCTCGAATCTTCTTGGGTATGACGCTACAAGCTTGGCACACCTGTATTTGGAGAGTTTCTCCCATTCTTCTCTGCAGATCCTCTCAAGCTCTGTCAGGTTGGATGGGGAGTGTCGCTGCACAGCTATTTTCAGGTCTTTCCAGAGATGTTCAATTGGGTTTAAGTCCGGGCTCTGGCTGGGCCACTCAAGGACATTCAGAGACTCCTGCGTTGTCTTGGCTGTGTGCTTAGGGTCGTTGTCCTGTTGGAAGCTGAACCTTCACCCCAGTCTGAGGTCCTGAGCACTATGGAGCAGGTTTTCATCAAGGGATCTCGCTGTACTGCTCTGTTCATCTTTCACTCGATCCTGACTAGTCTCCCTGTCCGTACCGCTGGAAAACATCCCCACAGCATGTTGCTGCCACCACAATGCTTCAAGTAGGGATGGTGCCAGGTTTCCTCCAGTTGGCATTCAGGCAAAAGAGTTCAATCTTGGTTTCATCAGACCAGAGAATCTTGTTTCTCATGGTCTGAGAGTCCTTTAGGTGCTTTTTGGCAAACTCCAAGTGGGCTGTCAGGTGCCTTTTACTGAGAAGTGGCTTCCGTCTGGCTACTCTACCATATAGGCCTGATTGGTGGAGTGCTGCAGAGATGTTTGTCCTTCTGGAAGGTTCTCCCATCTCCACAGAGGAACTCTGGAGCTCTCTCAGAGTGACTATCGGGTTCTTGGTCACCTCCCTGAACCCGATAGCTAAGTTTGGCCAGCTCTAGGAAGAGTCTTGGTGGTTCCAAACTTTTTCCATTTAAGAATGATGGAGGCCAATATGTTCTTGGGCGCATTCAATGCTGCAGAAAAGTTTTGGTACCCTTCCCCAGATCTGTGCCTCGTCATAATCCTGTTTCTGAGCTCTACGGACAATTCCTTCAACCTCATGGCTTGGTTTTTGCTTTGACATGCATTGTCAACTTTGGGACTTTATGTAGACAGGTGTGTGCCTTTCCAAATAATGTCCAATTAATTGAGTTTACCAAAGGTGGACTCCAATCGCTCAAGTTGTAGAAACATCTCAAGGATGATCAATGGAAACAGGATGCTCTTGAGCTTAATTTCAAGTCTCATAGCAAAGGGTCTGAATACTTATGTAATTAAGGTATTTCTGTTTTTGCTTTGTCATTATGGGGTATTGTGTGGAGATTGCGGGGGAAAAATATAATTTAATCCATTTTAGAATAAGGCTGTAATATAACAAAATCTGGAATAAGTGAAGGGGTCTGAATACTTTTCGAATACACTGTGTGTGTGTGTGTGTGTGTGTGTGTGTGTGTGTGTGTGTGTGTGTGTGTGTGTGTGTGTGTGTGTGTGTTTATATATACAGACCCCTTGACTTTTATATAAATACATAAATACATAAATAAACAATCCGGACTCTGACATTGCTCGTCTTAATATTTCTTGATTCCATTCTTTTACTTTTAGATGTGTGAATTGTTAGATATTATTGCACTGTTGGAGCTAGGAACACAAGCATTTCGCTACACCCACAATAACATCTGCTAAATATGTGTATGCAACCATTACATTTCTATTACTGGTGAAAGAAATATGGTGGAAACTTCAATTATCCCAATGCTTTTAAGTTTGTGGGATGTAGTGAAGGATTGTACACTTCAGGAGAAAGGAAATATGATTGTGACGCACCCCAGGTCTCTGAGGCTCATACTAACACCGTTTCTTTTCTCTGCTGGTCTTCAGGACGGATGGAACCAACACCACTTCATCACGCCCGTGTCTACTCTAGAGCGCGACAGATTCAAGTCTCAGCCCACCCTCCCTACCAGCACCATACAGATGTCACCGGTCAACCAGTCAGGTCAGCCTAGCTACATAGACGATCATTCACCTAGGCTACGTCCCAAATGGCAATCTATTCCCTAAGGGGCCTAGTGCACTACTTTTGACCAGGGCCCACAGGGCTCTTTTCAAAAGTATTGCACTAGATAGGGAATGAGGAGCCGTTGGGGACGTAGCCCTAGATAAGGACACATGCGTTTCAATTCAACGTTTTGTTGTTTTGACCTCCATGTTGTGTTCTCCACAGCTGGCAGTGCAACCTCCTCTCCTGCAATGCTGGGAATCAAAGAACACCGTTCTGATTATCACAGGGCACAGTCAACTATGCAATTTTATAAAAACCAAGGGGACAACAATGTACATAAATACCAATATACAGGTAAACAATGAGCATAGAGAATTATCATACAAAAATCGTCCATAAAAACACAGCATATCGGTTGAGACTTTGAAATTTGATTGAAAACTTATCAGCCATGTGCACCAGACCGTGATCCAAGTATCCCCTAGGGCCTTTCTGCCTCTATGTAGGGCGTAATCCATCTCACCACTCCCAGGAATCCCATTCCATGCCCCCTCTCCCCTAGCACTTCCCTAGATCTCCCCTAGCTCCCCGCTAGCTATCCCCTACATCCACCCCTACCTCCCTGTTTCTTATCATCCTTATTGGGAGCTGGAGGCTCTTAGACGATCGGTAGTTCAAAAGAGCACTTGAGCCTCTTTGTTGCGTTTAAGTGGGTCTGCTGAGCAATATAGTGGCTGGTCCGCCCGCATTGTGAGCAACTCGGCTCAGCAGCCACTACAAAGCGGCCATTGTTAGTTGCCCTGAGGAAGAGTGGAGCTACTTCCCAAATGGCACCCTATTCCCTATATAGTGCACTTCTTTTGACCAGAGCCCTGGTCTAAAGTAGTGCACTATATAGGGAATAGGGTGCCATTTGGGAAGATGCCCTACTCTTCCGCAGGGCAACTAACAATGGCCGCTGCCAGGTGGAGAGCCCTCAATGGGGTGCTGAGACGGCAGAGTAAACGGAGCTGGGGAAGCTGCAGCCTCCCTGCCTAACCTTCTGCCTGGCTACCCAGCAACACTCCCTGGAGTAATATTGTACGGTAACACCGTTTTATGTTCATGGCAATTTTAAGTTATACCGTTATCTTGTTAATTTCTCTTCCAGGGTCTGGAAAACCGTCACCATATTATATCGGGTCCTACTCCTCGCCGACAAGAGAGGACCCCAGAAGAGCACAGGTAAAATCAATACAGACTCTAAATCAATCCCTTCTGGTCGAACATCTCCATCTTTCCCTGCGCTATCAACTTGGCCGGTGCAGGCGGCTGGTTCGCTCCGCTACGCTAATGGAAGGAGACTGACACGTATTACAGTGTGGGTGAATGAGAGAGTTGGGAGACGTCCAACACATCAGTCATTGTGTGAGCGAGAGTGAATGTGACTGCTGTAATAGGGATGGGCTGGACGGCAGTGGGTGCGTCTCAGGCACCTGTCACAGTGTGGACACGTCCCTGTGTGCCCACCTCTCCTCCCTCCTCTGACTAGACAGGAAATAGACAGTCAGGATATTACACCCAAAGGGGGCTAGTGAAGGAAGGACGTCTCATAACATTTTACATTTACATTTTAGTCATTTAGCAGACGCTCTTATCCAGAGCGACTTACAATAGTGAATGCATACATTTCATACAGGTCCCCCGTGGGAATCGAACCCACAACCCTGGCGTTGCAAACACCATGCTCTACCAACTGAGCCACACTGGACCATAACAATGGCTGTGATGGCGTTAATGGTTTCAAACGCACGGAAACCGTTTCTTTGATGTTTGATAACATTCCATTTCATTATTTTCAAGCCATTACTTGGAGCCTCTGATTTTAAAGAGCCACCAGCCACAACTCATTACAACCAGCTTTGGTCAGCCATACAGCCACAGAATGTACATTTTGATACACAAAATTGTAATAAGTTTGAATCAACAAAATATTTCTCATCCTTTTCTCCCATCAGACAGTTGAAAGTAGATATTTTCCTGTATTTGACATAGAGCGATCTGATTGTGTTGCTTCTCTTGTCTCCACAGCAGCAGATGTACTACACTGAGGAGCCGAGCAGGCGGAACTACGACACCTACAGAATGTACCTGCAGTCTCCACACGGCTACGATGACCCCTACGTGGAGGAAGTGGTCAGCTTCCCCCCCACGGCAGACTACAGCTCTAAGTCGCACGGTCACGGACTCAAATCCCCCACGAACTACGTGGACTTTTACTCTACCACCCGGAGGCCTTCCTACAGGGCGGATCAGTACCCGGGTTCGCCAGATTCCTGGGTATAGGGACTCCCATCTTGGAAACCCCGACAGATGAACTCTTCCATGAACTTTTACTTGTGTGTTTGTTTTTGAAAATGTGGATCTGAATGTGGAGATCGACGCGATGGCAGATGGAGAAATGGAATGTTAACCAAAGAAAGAAGGAAACCAAGAAATGTGTTTTTTTTGTTCGTTTCTTTAAGAAGAGCAGTGGGTGTGTTCAGGGCGGGCGGCACTGGACATTATCGTGAGTGGTGTCCTGCTCTGTCTAGACGTTAGTTTTTCTTTTGGAAACCTGTAGCTGTGGCAGCATGGTGAAGGTGTGGGTTATGTGACGAAAGGTTTGCGGTAAAGAGTCAAAAGGGGGGAATGTGTATGTTCGTAGGCAAAAATGGATCATGAACTCATATCTGTAAAAAAAATATATTATAGTAACCTAAAGATGTTAGTTTGTACAGAGGGATCAAATTGTATTTGTTCTTAATGTTGAGATTGTGTATGCCATGGAGTCTTGTACATTTCCTTCATTTTATTGTAAATACAGAAAAAATGCCACCTGGTTTACATTCATCAGCACTGGTAAAGAGGTGTGCCATGTCAAATCTATATTATAGATCTATAAATATATGAAGAAGTAAAGAGAGGGAAAAGATGGCATCATAACACAAACATGCAACGATAATAAAAGTTCACTTTTGTTTTTTAAATGAATTGTGTAATTGCAGACATTTTTTAAAGATATTCTCTTTATTTTTCCATTCTCTGTCCTGGATCTTTCATTGATAATTCGCTGACATTTTCTGTGCACAACAACCAACAGAAATAAATGTGAACATTTGGTCCATGAAGAGCTCTACAACTCCTCCCTATTCTTCCTCATCCTCTCCTCTTTGCATACATCCAATTATTTCAGTAGAAAAAGACAACGATGCATCCCTAATAAAATGGCCCCCTATTCTTTACATAGTGCACTACATTTGACCAGAGACCTATGGGCCTTTGTCAAAAGTAGTCCACCATATAAAGTATAGTGTGTAATTTGGGACATTGTCAACATGATAGAATGACCAGACACTCACGCATTTGTGTGCATGGTGCTCATTTGAGGATGTTCATGATCTAATCCTATTGCTTCTCTACCAATTCTGTCATTTATTCAACACCATTGCCTAGTTCAAAAACAACCTCCAGCCATGCCCCTTTTGTTTTCAGATCTGAATATAAGCAGAATAGATGTAAGCAATATGGTGATGGTAGTGTGAATTTGCACATTACTATCTGACTTTTTAAAGATCTGTACAGTATGAAGGACCAAGAGTACAGGGAGGGGCTGTAGATATTTTCATAAACTAACTCATCTCTCATTTATCTTAGTGATAAATGCGTGATATTTACGTAATAAAATGTTTAAAACATTTTTGATAATAAAACTAACTTGATGTCCTGAGAAAAAAAAAACGATGCCGCAACTATCGGTCTTTTTGTCACTTCTAACAACTTTCAAAGTGTTTCTGGAAAGGTCTTTAGTCTGTTTATGAAATAAGACGAAGAAATGCGCCGATCTATAGACTGAATGGATAAAACATGCAAGCTGTTGAAACTGTTCACTCCATATTTCTGGTTCACTCATGTGGAATAAATTAGTCTGCTGCAGCCTCATGCTGCTGCTGCTCGCTTCCTGCGTAAACTAAGTCATTTTCCTTTCAGCAGTATAAAGTGGGCGTTGTGGTACTTTGTGTTCCGTTATTGTTGTTCAGAAGTCGAGAATGGTGCAACTATCTAAATCTGGAGTGAGAGAGAGTCCTCAATTGAAGGCTGGCCATCCTCCGGCAGGTATGGTGGTGATTTATTCATATTAATTCGTCATTTGCATCAAGTTGTGCATATTTTCTTTTGTCCAAAAATGTGTTCGATGTAATGTCTTGTTTACTTTTTCGAGGCGGTAAGTGTGGTTACATTCAGTGCAATTTACAATATAGGCCTGATCTTGTTGTCGCATGCGAACATTGTTGCAATCTTGTAAAAACATTGGTAGGCGACAATGTTGGAACGCACGCTCGAACCTCAAGTGCGTAGGTTGCAAACGAATTAAAACTAAAGTAGTTCTAAATGCCCCTATCACTGCTACTATGATCTTTTTTTCGTTACGATGCGTGATGAAAATTGAATCGGTGCATAGCTTATTGTGCAGACATGGTACATTCTGTGCTCTAAACTGCACCCAAGGGACAGGCCAACACTGTTCATATAGTTAAGTGAATATCCCCTGCAGATTTTTGCTTATGTATGGGGATTTAGAGTCCAAATAGTCCCACTCAAACTATTATTAAAATGCTAATTAACGGGATGTTTGCATTTCCATATCTTTGGTTTTGGACCTGGCCTACGATAAGCCTTATTGCATACTGTTCTGGTGTGACATGCAGATGTCCCAGAAAATAAATTCTGGGGCCATAGGTGTCTCTGAGTAGGAGGGATTTTTGGATCAGTTTTGCCCTGCTTGATACCGGCCCCTCAAAGAGATTCTTTGCACAGTACAAATGTAATTATTTTTGAGCTGCACGTTGTTTGGGGGTATTCTAGAACATCAAAGCGCTTTTTGCTTTGGCAGGATGTGGGTAAAGTAGACTCTTTTGATTAAACCTGCCTATAGCAAGTCAGAGGAAAAGAAACAACAATGCTGAACTCTCTTCTAACTGCCAACTTTCTTCCAACACTGACACTCCCAAATTCTCATTGTATAATGGCAACATTCCAAGACATTATAACCTGAAGATGTTTGGGTTTTTTTCTTTCAGTAACTCTGAATAGTTTTAACTCCTTCATGACCAAGTTCAGGAAGTTGTGTAACTTTCCAAATGGCATTAAATTCTGGATTTACAAAGAATGAGTATGTAATGAATTTATTTTAAACGGTTCCACTCTGGCACCACAGTGAAGGCTGGGGGGAAACGAGTGGTCAAGAAAAGCTGTGAGGAGAGTCACGCAACCCACCATGTGAACCCAGAGAGAGAACACAAAGTTCCCAAACCCAGGTACAGTTCAGGTAGCCCCTCCCTGTTTTAGTCTTTTATTCTATTTGGTGCCAAATGACGACAACCCAATACTCCCAAATACAGGGTCTCGTCATTTACAGAGCTCGGATTGTGTTCAAATGTTGATGTTTTTACATTGAGAATGCGTCAGGAAAACCCTTAACTGCAATGTTGTTTGTCGTTAAACATGTAATACTGTTCTAGATCTGCAGCCACCTCCAGCAGAATGCAGCAAATCAGTGTCTTGATGTCAGGAACGCTTGACAAGGTAAGGATATCTGACTTAAAATGATGGCTGCATCAGTCCCACAAGGGTTGGCCAAAAAGCAGGTTTGGGGGGGTCGTCATCATTCGTAATGATCATGCAAGTCTCAACACTTTACTTCTTCAGATTGGCATAGTAAAATGGTCTCCTCCGAATTGCTTGGTAAGCCATGATTTTATAAGATGTCCTCATTGTTTCAGTTGGGACATGACTTCCCAGAGACCCCAGTAAGTGTGAAACACAGCAGACTCAGACCTGCTATGGAGAAGGCACACTCGCCAGCTTTCAAGTCCAGCTTCTGCATCCAGCAACCGAAAAAGTTCTGAAGCAACGTGTTGAAGTTGCCTGAGAGGAAACGTGCAGTCGCCTGTGAAAGACCAACAGGAAGTGTTAGTTATATGCATGAGGGGACCGACATGAGACATCAGAAAATACTTTAATGTTTAACTTTCTTGATTTAATGTAGAATCAATTCAGCTTTGAATTAGTTGCAATTTGTGACTTTGCTACTTTTAGGTGAGAAAGTGGAGCTTTGCAGGGATATGGTGGGTTTTCAGCTTACTCCAAATCAGCACTTACTGTGCCTTTTTTATAAATGTATGAATGAGACGTCCTGTGAACTAAAGGCACACATGGTGGGAATTTTTAAAATAGTATGTTGCATAAGTGGGTATAAGCTGGATGACTGACTTTTGTCATGGAATGTTTTCATAGTGAAAAGCTTGAATTAAAAAAAAACTGCATGGCATTAAATTTTGTCCTTTTTTTTTTTTATGGTTACTTCTAGATTCACGTGACTAAATAAAAAAACAATTAATGAATTGTTCAGTTGAAAGCGTTGCTTTTTCATACTGCAAATTTTGTAATGACCAGAAGGTGGCGACAACTAACTCCTGTTAGCTTGAAGGAGATGGTATTTTTCGTTTTCGTTTTTTTTTTTTTTTTTAAGCTTTACCATGGATGTTTAACACCTAGGAAAGCCAGGGTCTTTGAGTCCATTTCCCCTGTCATTATGAGGTATTTTCTGGCTTGCTTGTCTATCATATTGATGGGAACTGCTCTTCCACATGCATATTGTACATCACTATCTACACCATTTCATAATTAAAATACTTAAGTAATATTACGTATTATGCAGTATTTCTGAGAGTGACATGTACCGTGGCATGTCTCAGTGACGCTCTGCCAGCAGTATGCCAGTGTCCTGGTGTTTCCACAGAAACTAACCCACAGCAGAGTGTCTTTGAACTCTGCCTCTTTTGGGGGAAGTTCTCTGCATGTGTAGACCGCTCTTATAGAGCCCTCACAAAAGATCCCCTGTTGTGAGGATGAACCCAGCCAAGCGCTGAATTAAGTGACTACTTCTTCCAGAGCCAACAGTATCTGGGGGCACTTTGTCTGACAAACCTGAGTAGTGCCCCACTCATCACAAACGTTCATTTGGGGATCACTTTCCAGGCTCCTAGCTTATTTCATCTTTTGTTGCCTGTCTTTGTGGCAAAGAAGTCAGTGCCAGTAAAAGCCTTTTGTGGCACACTGGGAAATACTAGGCCATACTAACCTGCCATTTTGCAAGATGGCAGTAGCCAGTAGTAGCATAACGCTGGAAACAAATGTTTTTACAACAATTGGCAGTCTTAGCCGGATTCTATTCCAGCAGCTGGTGAGGTTGGACAGAATATGAGAAGCCACTCGCTTTGTTCTCTCCTTCAGCCTAGGAGGCTTTTTAATCCGTTGGGATTCGGGCTAGTTACCTGTGCATTCATAAGGAGACTGGAGGATAGATATTATATTAATAACATTGAGATACCATGCAGACCTAAAGCTCTGTGGTGCTCAATGTGCACTCAAGCCTTTGGTACCATCTGTGTATGTAATTCTGAGGCCTCAGTCTCTAGCTGAGGGATGGAGTGGTTGGGGGTCTGCTGAGCTGCAGACAGACGGTGCATTTCCCTGCCAATGACTTCCCAGCCATCTGACAGGGTTGATTGCTTCTATGACATCTGCTGTACTGCTGAGAAAACACGAGTCCAACAATAACCCTGCCTCGCACAGGGGAGGAGGAGTTGAGGAGAGAGGTAACCAAAATATGTGCTGTTTCTTAATCATATTGTTATATTTTAATAAAACATTTCTTCTCAAGAAAATTATTATAGGAATGTCATTGATATAAACAATATTCAAACCAATGCCTAATATTAGTTGTAGTTTCCATTGTTGTGAACAGGCTTCTTCTGTGGTTGTTTGTCCTTGAATATTCAACTTAAGTTTTTACACCAGGATGGGTCACGTGTATGGGTGTGACAAGGAAGTGGGAATAATTTTTGTTTGTTTGTATTTAACCTTTATTTAACAAGGCAAGTCAGTTAAGAACAAATTATTATTTACAATGACGCCACTGGGCCAACTGTGCACTGCGCTATGGGACTCCCAATCATAGCAGGATGTGATGCAGCCTGGATTCGAACCAGGGTGTCTGTGACGCCTCGAGCACTGAGATGCAGTGCCTTAGACTAATGTGCCACTCGGGAGCTTCCACATTTAAAAAAATAAAAAAAAATAAAAATAAAAAATGTTTTAAAAGTTGCACATTTTTATTCAAGACCGGTCACTTCCATCTGAAAATTGAAAGTACTTGGAAAGACAGTTGATTGAGATAGCAGTTTGTGCCTCACGGTGTCGCCATACACCTGACTATAATGGTATAAAGAGCAAGCCTAAAGCACTTGTGATTTACTTCACATGAAATATCACTCAAACACTAATCCAGCAATTTTCGTTCAGCAAGTCATTTTACATCACATCAAATACGTTTCGCAAATGTAATGTCGGCCTACATGGAATAAACGTCACAACAACAAAACAACACAAGGCCTTGTAGTTTTGCCCCCATAATTAATGCGCATCACTACTGTACTTTGATTAAATATGATTATGCACATTAGGCATGCACTATGTATGCATGTATGCATGGTGGTCTGCATGGTTACCAGTACGGTGCCCTGCAGTTGATGCGCAGCTGCGCGCACGACCAGTTATAAATGACCTCATGGAGAGAGGGAGGAGCTCGCGCAGTACCTTTGGTCCATCAAAGGATTCATGTGGAGATAAGCTGTTGGAAAACTTTTTCTACTGAGATATCCATGACATTTACCAGGTAAATATTTTTTGTTTTACTTAAGTTCGTCATTAGAGAACTATCAAGTACAGCGTGGACTGTGTTTAGTTAGGTTTGAGGAGAAAAAGTAGCCAAACTTAGCTAGCTATTTGGAGAGTTTAGTTTCGGCTTTTCTCAAGCTGTCTAGTGGAGGAAGAGCTAGCGAGGAGGTTGAATACGTTGGAACGTGAATGACTGGAAGCGCTGTGAGTTCACATTGAAGAAAGAAACAGAACGTTAAATTAACATGTCTATTGCTATTATACGGGTAGTGTGTTTAATAGTGAGCGATAGGGCCTCACTTTAAAATCAATTATTTATTGAACAAAGTATGAGGGGGGGGGGGGGGGGGGTTCTTGTGAAAGTGCGCTCATTGACAGCTCGAGCTTTAAGTCTTAACTTTAAGTCTTAACTAAAATCTTTAGACATTTCTATTGATTCCAACCATAACTTAAACGTATGTTCAAAAACTTTAGCTGTGCAACTTGTCAGGTTCTGTCGCTGTTATCAGGCCACTCAGAACCTTGCTGAACTAAATCCCGTTGGCTTTATTTGATTTTATAGTCTCACGCTGAAACTGCCGCTCATTTTGGCGTGCTTGGGAAATGTGTAAACTGTCAGCAATGCATTCCTACAAGAGACAAAAAAAACAACAGCTGTTGGCTTTGCTACTACTAGGAATAACATGGTAATGGTATAGTAACATGTTAGTTACACACAACGAAAACATTATTTGGCCAGATACCAATTCATTTAAGTACAGTATAGGCTAATTATATTTTTTTCCAGGTAAAACACCACACACTGTGTGCCATAGTAGCTAGAATAACAGGTATCCCACCCCTTTTTAACCCTATCCTCAAACCCTTCCATTTTACCATACTGTTCTTGTGTTGTTACCCCTCTATAATATTCTGGTGTTTATTGTGAGAAACTCACTTGTTACCATACCATTAACAATGCTATTGCACTTTATTATATTCTGTAATGTTAAGTGCTAAAATGATATCCTGTTTTTAATGGATCAGAAATAGTTTATTACATAGTAATGTGGTCTTGTTTGATGCTTGAAATGTATATGATGCGGTGGTTTTGAAATCAAGACCGAACCCATATGCAGTATTCTTGTTCACCTTTGGTTTGAGTCATGTTGAAGTAAGTTTGTTCTGTGTTTACATAAGACACTTCCTTGCTTTTTGGAACTCATGTAAACCTCAGATGCTTTAAAAAGTTACTTTCTGAAAAGTTCTTCATGCTGAAAGGTCTGTTTCCATTTTGATGAAACGGGGCAGATTAAGTGAATGAACATAGCATGTCCTCACTGAACATTGTGATGGTAGTCTACCTAGAAAGTGCTTTGAGTCTGACACAAAGTTCAGATGAATTCAAACCATTTTGTTGTTGTGACCTACTTAGTTACTGCAGTGTCAGTTGACCTTACATATGATAAGATAAAAGCTTGTCTCTTCTCTATTAAACATTTCCACATCCATAACCTTCAGAGTTAGCCTATTATCCATTTCACAATCATGACATCTAAGCTTTAAAATATTTCCAGCTCCACAACAGGTGACTGACTGCAGCTGACAGGTGCTTGCTTGTGATGACTGGACTGAAGTGTACACTGTCATAATAGTTTATCTGAAGAAAACAAATGTTATAAGTCATTTGCAAAGTTACTGTATGTAGCCTTTAAAGTGCCGAGGAGGTCTGTCGTCACAGTAGAGAACCTGGTTCCCATGGTTCATAGACAGTTGCCCAGTAACAGGTGCTGGAACCAAGGAGACAATTTGGGGGTGAGGAAACAGTCAATGGAGCCACTGACCTGACAGTGTTCATTCAGGCCAGGATGTCCAAACACTGTCCACATTATGTAGCAAATTATTCTACCACATTATGTGGGACATTATTCCAGTAAAAAGGAGCAATATTGAATGTCTACTGACATGAAGAGATTCATTGGGTTTAAAGGACTCTCATTACCAGAAAAATGTTCACCAGAATTGTTTTGTGTGACAAAAACAGGGAAAGTGTGTGCTGTTTGTTTTCAGAGCTCTCTGTGTCCGTTGGTTTTGTAAAATGAAATGTTATTGGAAGGATTGTCTGTGAATCTGGTTGTGCTCTAATGCCAGTGTAAAGATATGGGTTGACACTAGGACAGTGATGGTCATGGAATTTTGGTTGACGCAATCTCCATAATAACTGTTAGAATAGCACATTTTCTCCTCTCACTGCGAGTGTACCCATGAGTTTACCAGTTAAATTACCAAGGTTGTAGGTTCCAAGCCAGTTCTATTCATTCTATTTCTGTGTGCTGCTGCTGCTGCATTGTGGGGGGTGTTGCCTAGGCAACCGAAGACTTGTTTGCTATAACACCTTACTTGTTTCAGCAAGGAGCAACAAAGTTTCATCACGTTGTGAAGCATCCATGTTACTGCAGAAACAAACTCAAATCAAATCAAATTTTATTGGTCACATACACATGGTTAGAAGATGTTATTGTGAGTGTAGCGAAATACTTGAGCTTCTAGTTCCAACAGTGCAGCAATATCTTACAAGTAATATCTAACAATTCCACAACAAAAACCTAATACACACTCATCTAAGTAAAGGAATGGAATAAGAATGTATAAATATATGGATGAGCAATGTCAGAGCGGCATAGGCTAAGATGCAAAAGATAGTATAGAATACAGTATATACTGTACATATGAGATGAGTAATGCAAGATATGTAAACATTGTTAAAGTGGCATTGTTAAAGTGACTAGTGATCCATTTATTAAAGTGGCCTATGATTTTAAGTCTGTATATAGGCAGCAGCCTCTCTGTGCTGGTGATGGCTGTTTAACAGTCTGATGGCCTTCAGATAGAAGCTGTTTTTCAGTCTCTTGGTCCCAGCTTTGATGCACCTGTACTGACCTCGCCTTCTGGATGATAGCGGGGTGAACAGGCAGTGGCTCGAGTGGTTGTTGTCCTTGATGATCTTTTTGGCCTTCCGGTGACATCGGGTGCTGTAGGTGTTTTCCCCAGATGATGCCTTGTCCAGACCGTAACATCTCTGGAGAGCCCTGCGATTGTGGGCGGTGCAGTTGCCGTACCAGGCGGTGATACAGCCCGACAGGATGCTCTCAATTGTGCATCTGTAAAAGTTTGTGAGGGTTTTAGGTGACAAGCCTGAGGTTGAAGAGGCACTGTCTGTGTGGCTGGACCATTTCAGTTTGTCAGTGATATGTACCCCCGAGGAACTTAAAACTTTCCACCTTCTCCACTGCTGTCCCGTCGATGTGGGTAGGGGGGTGCTCCCTCTGCTGTTTCCTAAGTCCACGATCATCTTCTTTGTTTTGTTGACGTTGAGTGAGAGGTTATTTACCTGACACCACATTCCGAGAGCCCTCACCTCCTCCCTGTAGGCTGTCTCGTCGTTGTTGGTAATCTACCCTACTACTGTAGTGTCATCTGCAAACTTAATTATTGAGTTGGAGGCGTGCATGGCCACGCAGTCATGGGTGAACAGGGAGTACAGGAGGGGGCTGAGCATGCACCCTTGTGGGGCCCCAGTGTTGAGGATGAGCGAAGTGGAGATGTTGTTTCCAACCTTCACCACCTGGGGGCGGCCCGTCAGGAAGTTCAGGACCCAATTGCACAGGGCGGGGTTGAGATCCAGGGCCTAAAGCTTAATGATGAGCTTGGAGGGTACTATGGTGTTGAATGCTGAGCTATAGTCAATGAACAGCATTCTTACATAGGTATTCCTCTTGTCCAGATGGGATAGGGAAGTGTGCAGTGCGATGGTGATTGCATCGTCTGTGGACCTATTGGGGCGGTAAACAAATTGAAGTGGGTCTAGGGTGACAGGTAAGGTGGAGGTGATATGATCCTTGACTAGTCTCTCAAAGCACATCATGATGACAGAAGTGAGTGCTACAGGGCGATAGTCATTTAGTTCTGTTACCTTTGCATTCTTGGGTACAGGAGCAAGGGTGGCCATTTTGAAGCATGTGGGGACAGCAGACTGAGATAGGGAAAGATTGAATATGTCCGGAAACACACCAGCCAGCTGGTCTGCGCATGCTCTGAGGACGCGGCTAGGGATGCCGTCTGGGCCGGCAGCCTCGTGAGGGTTAACACGTTTAAATGTCTTACTCACGTCGGCCACGGAGAAGGATAGCCCACAGTCTGTTATCCTCAAAGCGGGCAAAGAACGTGTTTACCTTGTCTGGCAGCAAGATGTGAGTGTCCACGACGTGGCTGGTTTTCCTTTTGTAGTCCGTGATTGTCTGTAAACCCTGCCACATACGTCTTGTGTCTGAGCCGTTGAATTGCGACTCCACTTTATCTCGATATTGACGTTTTGCCTGTTTGCTTACTTTGCAGAGGGAACGACTACTCAGATTATATTCTGCCATATTCCCTTCACCTTGCCATGGTTAAATGCTTTGGTTCGTGCTTTCAGTTTTGCGCGAATGCTGCCATCTATCCACGGTTTCTGGTTAGGGTAGGTTTTAATAGTCACAGTTTCTACAACATCTCCTATACACTTCTTGATAAACTCAGTGACCGTTTCGGTGTACACTGTACATATTATTCTCAGAGGCTACCCGGAACATATCCCAGTCCGCGTGACCAAAACAATCTTAAAGCGTGGATTCTGTTTGGTCAGACCAGCGTTGAATAGTCCTTAGCACGGGTGCTTCCTGTTTGAGTTTCTGTCTATAGGAAGGGAGGAGCAAAATAGAGTCGTAGTCAGATTTGACGAAAGGAGTGCGGGGTAGGGCCCTGTATGCATCCCAGAAGTTAGACTAACAATGGTCCAGTGTTTTTCCTGCGTGAGTGCTACAGTCAATATGCTCATAGAATGTCGGTAACCTTTTCCTCAAATTCGCTTTGTTAAAATCCCCAGCTACAATAAATGCAGCCTCAGGATATATGGTTTCCAGTTTGCATAAAGTCCAGTAAAGTTCCTTGAGGGCCGTCGTGGTATCGGCTTGAGGGGGGATATACACTGCTCAGACAATAACCGAAGATAATTATCTTGGGAGGTAATACGGTCAGCATTTGATTGTGAGGAATTCTAGGTCAGGTGAACAAAAGGACTTGAGTTCCTGTATGTTGTTACAATTACACCATGAGTCGTTAATTATGAAACATACACCCCCGCCCTTCTTCTTCCCAGAGAGTTGTTTATTCCTGTCGGCGCGATGCACTGAGAATCCAGGTGGCTGTACCGATTCCGACAGCATATCCCGACAGAGCCATGTTTCCATGAAACAGAGAATGTTACAATCCCTGATGTTTCTCTGGAAAGCAATCCTTGCCCTGATCTCGTCAACTTTGTTATCTAGGGATTGGACATTAGCGAGTAATATACTCAGAAGCGGTGGGGGTGTGCGGGCCTCCTAAGTCCTACTAGAAGACCGCTCCGACTCCCTCTCCTCCGGCGGCGTTGTTTTGGGTTGGCCTCTGGGATCAGTTCAAATGCCCTGGGTGGTACGAAGAAAGGGTCCGCTCTGGGAAAGTCGTATTCCTGGTCGTAGTGCTGGTAAGTTGACACCGCTCTGATATCCAATAGTTTTTCCCTGCTGTATGTAATAACACTTAAGATTTTCTGGGCTAACAATGTAATAAATAATACATGTCCTCACAAATCCCATCGTCAGTCAACTGTTTAAAAATAAAATAAGTATTATTATTTTTGTTTTAAACAGTTATTTTATTTTCATGACGGTCTTCCTCCATAACCGTGGGTTATACAGTAATTGTGCCAGCCCTAGTTGACACCAATAACAAATGTGACAGAGGGTTGTCAGTCCACCCTCCATAGGCTTGAAGTTGAGTGGGATGTGCAATCACACTCCCATCCTCTGTTTGCAAAAGGGGTCTTGTGTTTTATTCAGATTATTATGGGAACGGTTTTATTGTGTCATTGTTGTTTCATTGGTTTGAGGGACCTGTTGTGAAATTATCATTTAAAAACTGTGGCTGTTGCTGTGGCCCCTCTGTGCTCGGAGTTAGAACAAAGCAGGGTCTTGTATGCATTGTTGTGTGTCTTGCCAACCCCATGCACTGAGGCTGCTCATTCTAGCCCTCTCTCTGATGTTATTACTGGAAACAACATTGTGGAATTTTAGGTGTTCCCATGGTAAAATAAATCCTGAAGATGGTGTGAAGATTGTCATAATAAGAGGTTGTTTTATTAATAATGTGATATACACTAAATATACAAAGTATGTGGACAACCCTTCAAATTAGTGGATTCGGCTATTTCAGCCACACCTGTTGCTGACAGGTGTAAATCGACCACACAGCCATGCAATCTCAATAGACAAACATTGGCAGTAGAATGGCCTTACTGAAAAGCTCAGTGACTTTCAACGTGACACCATCATAGGATGCCACCTTTCAACAAGTCAGTTAGTCAAATTTCTGCCCTTCTAGAGCTGCACCGTTCAACTGTAAGTGCTGTTATTGTGAAGTGGAAATATCTAGGAGCAACAAAGGCTCAGCCACGAAGTGGTAGGCCACACAAGCTCACAGAACGGGACCGCCGAGTGCTGAACGCGTAGCGTGTAAAAATCGCCTGACCTCGGTTGCAATACTCACTACAGAGTTCCAAACTGCCTCTGGAAGCAACGTCAGCACAAGAACTGTTCGTCGGGAGCTTCATGAAATGGGTTTCCATGGCCGAGTAGCCACACACAAGCCTAAGATCACCATGTGCAATGCCAAGCGTCGGCTGGAGTGGTGTAAAGCTCGCCGCCATTGGACTCTGGAGCAGTGGAAAAGCGTTCTCTGGAGTGATGAATCCCGCTTCACCATCGGGCAGAGCAACAGACGAATCTGGGTTTGGCGGATGCCAGGAGAACACTACCTGCCCCAATGCTTAGTGCCAACTGTAAAGTTTGGTGAAGGAGGAATAATGGTCTGGAGCTGTTTTTCAAGGTTCGGGCTAGGCCCCATAGTTCCAGTGAAGGGAAATTTTAACACTACAGCATACAATGACATTCTTGACGATCCTGTGCTTCCAACTTTGTGGCAATAGTTTTGGGAAGGCTCTTTCCTGTTTCAGCATGACAATGCCCCCCGTGCACAAAACGAGGTCCGTACAGAAATGGTTTGTCGAGATCGGTGTGGAAGAACTTGACTGGCCTGCACATAGCCCTGACTTCAACCCCACCGAACACCTTTGGAATGAATTTGAACGCCGACTGCAAGCCAGGCCTAATCGCCCAACATCAGTGCCCAACCTCACTAATGCTCTTGTGGATGAATGGAAGCAAGTCCCTGTAGCAATGTCCCAACATCTAGCGGACTCTTATTATTATCATCCTTGCGCTTTATTACAAATGCCAAGTCACTCACCACCATTGCACCTTGTACCAAATGGTAGGTTGGACCTCACTTTCTATGCACAGAAATCTACATTTGTTTGTGTTCAAATACAATGCCATTTTGGGGAAACCCCCTCTTTATCTCTGTAATCTGGTCTACTTCACCACCAGCAGTTACCATACCAGGTCTGTTAGGTGGTTGCTACTTAAAGTCCCCAGGACATTTACAGTATTAGGCAAGGCTGCCTTCTCGTCTTGTGCACCAGAGGCATGGAATAGTGTACAATCCATGCTTCATCTAGATATGTTAGTGCCACTGGATTCATTTTAAATATTGATGGGAGACTCTGTTACAGAGGAGTGTAAATGTTTTTTTAGGCTGGATCATGTTGTTGTATTGTTGTATGTTTTAATTATGTAATGTATTGATTGTCGCTGCCTTCTTGGCCAGGTCTCCCTTGAAAAAATAGACTCTGGGCATCAATGGGCTTTTCCTGGTTAAATAAAGGTACATACATAAAAATAAAAAAAGCCTTCCTAGAAGAGTGGCCAATGATTTTGGAATGAGATCTTCTATGAACAGGTGTCCACATACTTTTGGTCATGTAGTGTAACTAGACATTATTTGTCTGTCATAGGATTCTCTCACAGTTAATAATAGGAAGCTAACAATATATCATCATTTCATCCTTGGTTCTTGGTGCTATGATCTGCTCAGTTCAGCTGACAATGGCTAGGTCTAATCTTCAAATTGTACACAGGCTATTACATTCACCAGTATCTAGCCTATAGGGTACAAGGCATTGTGTAATTGCATGTACAATTTCTCAAGGGTTCAAAGCAGTTTGTATGTATCGCTCGCCTAGCTCTTTTAACACCACCATTTAATTGCCCTGCTTCCCTCTAGGCATCAATTAAAATTTTACAGAATGACAGATGCATATTGAGTTGCCTTGCTAGATTGCTGGAGGATTTGGTTTCTGAACAGGAGAACAGCTCAGGCAGAGAGAAGAGAGAGAATGTGGCAAGCAAACAAAGCTACTGTACGACCCTGTGAAATTTCAGTGACCTCATTAGCTCACTGAGAACATCCAGTTTAGAAACGACAATTATTTGGGTCTGCCAAATGTTTTATGATTGCACCATTTAATTAACACATTCGACTCAATGAGGCATTCCATCGAACTGACATGGTAATAATTCATTCATGAAAGGACTCTCATAAAAACCCTCAGTGGGCTACAATACTGTATGTGACTCCAAGCCTGTGTGAGTGCAACCAAATGTGTGTGTGTTGTAACTTTACCTCCTGATGAAACAGCAGTTATTGATAAAAAAAAATGTGTTAAGCATTTAGAAAGCTGCAGAGAGAAATGGAAGGCTAAATCGCTGTGTTATGACCAATGTTCCCTCTAAGCTGCGAGCGCGCACAACTCCCCTCGGACGGTGCAGAAGAAATGTCAGCCTGCGCAAAGAAGAACGAGATTGAACTTCACTCAACTTTCTTGTTTTCCCCTTTATTGAACACTGTCAACATATCGCTCTACTGTGGGAATTGAGCTTGAAGCAGTGCAATATTAGACACTTTCAATGTACCATACCGAAACAAAACAAACTATGCAAGATTTAGTATGCAAAACTAACTGTGCAAGAGATATTTTCTTGTAGGCAGAGTGCATTGGAGTAGGATTCTATTGCATTGACAGGCACTACTCAGGCCTGTACTCTACACAGACTGGTGCGCCATAACCAATCATTGCTGCAGTAGGCCTACAGTGAATTCGGAAAGCATTCAGACCCCTTGACATTTTCCACATTTTGTTATGTTACAGCCTTCTTCTAAAATTGATTAAATTGTTGTTGTTTTTTTTTACTCATCAATCTAAACACGATACCCCATGTAGAAATGTAGAAATAAAAAACTTAAATATCAGATTTACATAAGTATTCAGACCCTTTATTCAGTACTTTGTTGAAGCACCTTTGGCAGTGATTACAGCCTCAAGTCTTTTTGGGTATGACACTACAAGCTTGACACCCCTGTATTTGGGGAGTTGCTTCTCTGCAGATCCTCTCAAGCTCTGTCAGGTTAGATGGGGCGCGTCGCTGCACAGCTATTTTCAGGTCTCTTCAGAGATATTAGATTGGGTTCAAGTCCGGGCTCTGGCTGTACCACTCAAGGACATTCAGAGACTTGTCCTGAAGCCACTCCTGCATTGTCTTGGCTGTGTGCTTAGGGTCGTTGTCCTGTTGAAAGCTGAACCTTGGCCCCAGTCTGAGGTCCTGAGCACTCTGGAGTAGGTTTTCATCAAGGATCTTTCTGTACTTTGCTCTGTTCATCTTTCCCTCGATACTGACTAGTCTCCCAGTCCCTGCATGCTTCATCGTAGGGGTGGTGCCAGGTTTCCTCCAGATGTGATGCATGGCATTCAGGCCAAATAATTCAGTCTTGGTTTCATCAGACCAGAGAATCTTGTTTCTCATGGTCTGAGAGTCCTTTAGGTGCCTTTTGGAAAACTCCCAAGTGGGCAGTCACTCTACCATAAAGGCCTGATTGGTGGAGTGCTGCAGAGATGATTGTCCTTCTGGAAGGTCTGTGCCTCCTTCCCCAGATCTGTACGTTATTTGTAACTTATTTTGTACCGTCTCTTATGATCGAAAAGAGCTTTTGGATGTCAGGACAGCGATTACTCACCTTGTACTGTTCGAATAATTTTTCTTTAACGAGTCGGACGCAAAGGATTTACTTCAGAGGGAGGAGGGAGGGAGGTAAGAGACCTGGCAGTGTGGTGCCAGGATAACAATCTCTCCCTCGACGTGATCAAGACAAAGGAGATGATAGTGGCGTACAGGAAAAGGAGGACTAAGCACGCCCCCATTCTCATCGACGGGGCTGTAGTGGAGCAGGTTAAGAGCTTCAAGTTCCATGGTGTCCACATCACCAACAAACTATCATGGTACAAACACACCAAGACAGTCGTGAAGAGGGCACGACAACGCCTATTTTCAGGAGACTGAAAAGATTTGGCATGGGTCCTCAGATCCTTCTGACCGCAAGGCACAACAGAGGGGATGTGTGTAGGGCCCAGTGCATCACTGGGACCAAGCTTACTGCCATCCAGTACCACTATAGCAGGTGGTGTCAAAGGAAGGCCCTAAAAATTGCCAAAGACTCCAGCCGCCCTAGTCATAGACTGTTCTCTCTGCTACTGCATGGCAACCGGTACCGGAATGCAAAGGTTAAGGGCTTGTAAGTAAGCATTTCATTGTAAGGTCTACACCTGCTGTATTTGGCGCATGTGACAAATACAATTGTATTTAATTATATAGACAGGTGTGTGCCTTTCCAAATCATGTCCAATCACTTTAATTTACCACAGGTGGACTCCAATCAAGTTGTAGAAACATATAATGGATGATCAATGGAAACAGGGTTCACCCGTGCTCAATTCTGAGTCTCATAGCCAAGGGTCTGAATACTTATGTAAAAAGGTATTTCTGTTTTTTATTTGTAATAAATTTGTCATATTCTAAAAACTTGTTTTCACTTTGTCATTATGGGGTATTGTGTGTAGATTGATGAGGATTATTTTTTTTAAAGACATTTTAGAAAAGGCTGTAACGTAAAAATGTGGAAAAAGGGAAGGGTTCTGAATACTATCCGAATGCACTCTATATGCAAATAGTCATTGACACGTATGGATCTGAGCCATATGTGGGGCAGCGATCTAGGCACTGCATCTCAGTGCAAGAGGTGTCACTACAGTCCCTGGTTCGATTCCAGGCTGTATCACAACAGGCCGTGATTGGGAGTCCCATAGGACGGCGCACAATTGACCCAGCGTCGTCCTGGTTTGGCCAGGGTAGGCCGTCATTGTAAATAAGAATTTGTTCTTAACTGACTTGCCTAGTTAAATAAAGGTCTCACACACACACACACACACACACACACACACACACACACACACACACACACACACACACACACACACACACACACACACAGAGAGCACTGACCAAAAAGGGATTTTGTTGGCATTTATTTATGTCCCCATTACCAGTAAAACATAATGAAAACCTATTTCTTTCACTTACTTGCTTTGCTGTTTTGTTGTTCATTTGTTCAGGCATTTCATTCTCAACCAGGATTTCTATGGAATGCCGTTTGGGTCTTTGCATGTCAAAAAAGTTACACGTCAAATAACACTATATGACGTGTCAAATAAGCGTGTTGACCAATCAGGACCTGAATATGACTGCACGTGACATAATAATATAACGCGTTCATACATTTTTTACGTAGTTAATACACTTTCGATTACACTATCACTCGTATTTCAAATGTTACATCTAGGGTTGCAAAGGGTCGGAAACTTTCCGGTAAATTTCCAGACATTTTTTGGAAATTTTCGATGGGAAGTTAAGCCTGGGAATTTGGGGAATTTTTCTTAAACTCATCAAAAAAGTTAGCTTATAACAATGAACCTTTTTTGTGGGATACACATAAGGCAAGTCTAGGTGTTGTGGCATATTTTGGTTAAACTATCCCCAATTCAATGGAATTGCAACTCTGCATGCACAGTGCACTCTTCCATCACATGTACAGCTGATTCTCAAGATCTTGCACACTAATGAGATGCTATTGAGCCCACACTACTACACTGTCTGAGCCAAGGACTACATGCTTTCTGGTAAGTTTTGATTACAATACTGGGTGGGTGAATATATTTTATAAGACATACATGTTTTTCTGTTAACGAGTAAATTGTAGCCTACAGCAAAGTGTGTTTAAATCATTTCTAACTTGTTAACGATTTCTGCTCGTTAGTTTTTGTTACCATGTGGGTTTTTAGCTCGCTTGAGCCTGCTAACTGAGGAGTGTTAATTCACCTGTTTCCATACATGTTTCATTTTAAAACATTTATCTTCTAAGGAGTTGTTTAATCTAACTGCTTAACTATTTATCTGTACATGGAATTGTATTTGGTATTTTTTTATATACTTTTTTCTAATCTTTACAGGAAAATGCCACGGGCACTTTCTGATGTATGGAGACATTTCACTGCAGCTAATGTAGAAGGAAAAGCTGTGTACATTTGCAAATACTGTGCCAAATCATATGTGAAGAATGCAAAAAAGATGCAGAATCATCTGGCCAAGTGCATAAAGTTCTCTCAGTGCTCACAACAAGCAACCTCTGACAAAAGTCCCTCTACTTCTATTTGAGGTGAAAATTATGAATCAGACACCTTATCGATAGCAACAGCTCGTGGTCCTCCAGGAATCAGAAGGCTTTTTGACTCATTGGAGGAATGTAGTCAGAGAATTGCTGATGAATTTCTTGCTCGAGCTGTGTATGCAACTGGTTCACCTCTGATGCTCACAGACAATGTGTATTGGAAGAAATCTCTGAATGTTCTTCGCCCAGCATACACCCCTCCAACCAGACATGCGTTATATACTCATTTGCTGGATGCAGAGTTCAACAGAGTTCAAGTGAAGGTCAAGCAAATCATAGAGAAAGCAGACTGTATTGCAATCATCTCTGATGGGTGGTCGAATGTTCGTGGGCAAGGAATAATTAATAATTATCTACATCATCAATCTACAAGAGCACAGACACAAGGGACAACAGACACACCGGTCTCTGCATTGCAGATGAGCTGAAGGCAGTCATCAATGACCTTGGACCACAGAAGGTATTTGCACTGGTGACAGACAATGCTGTGAACATGAAGGCTGCTTGGTCTAAAGTGGAGGAGTCCTACCCTCACATCACACCCATTGGATGTGCTGCTCATGCATTGAATCTGCTCCTGGTTATCATGGCACTGAAAACAATGGATACACTCTACCCAAGGAAATGGTTAGGTATGTGAAGGGTCATCAAGTTATAGCAGCAATCTACCTCACCAAGCCAAGTGAGAAGAATAAGGGCACCAAATTGAAGCTGCCCAGCAACACCATTTAGGGTGGGGTTGTCATGTTTTACTGGATGGGGAGGAGTCTCTCCAAGAAATGGCCATATTACAGTCTGCCGATATGGACAGCCCCATCAAGAGGATCCTCCTGGATGATGTATTGTGGGAGAGAGTTGTAAGCAGCCTGAAACTTCTGAAACCTATAGCAGTAGCCATTGCACAGATTGAGGGAGACAATGCCATCCTGTCTGATGTTCAGACTCTGTTTGCAGATGTAAGAGAAGAAATCCGTACTGTCCTGCCCACTTCACTGTTGCTCCAAGCAGAGGAAACTGCAGTTCTGAAATTCATCCAAAAGCGTGAAGTCTTCTGCCTGAAGCCCATACACGCCGCAGCGTACATGTTGGACCCCAAGTATGCTGGCAAGAGCATCCTGTCTGGTGCAGAGATCAACAAGGCCTATGGCGTCATCACTACCGTTTCTCGCCACCTTGGCCTGGATGAGGGCAAGGTTCTTAGCAGTCTGGCGAAGTACACTTCCAAGCAAGGGCTTTGGGATGAATATGCAGTATGGCAGTCGTGCCAACATATCTCATCAGCCACCTGGTGGAAGGGACTTTTTGGATCTGAGGCTCTTTCCCCTGTTGCCTCCATCATCCTCCAAATCCCACCAACATCAGCCGCCTCAGAGCGCAACTGGTCCTTGTTTGGGAACACACACACCAAAGCACGCAACAAACAGGCTGACTGATACAAGGAGTGAAATATTGGTGGCCATCCGGGAAAATGTGAGGCTTTTTGAGCTTCACAACAAGCCATCCTCAACAAGGTTGGAAAGTGACAGTGAAGATGAGGCCTCAGAGACTGATGTTCAAGAGGTGGACATTGAGGAGGACCAGGGAAAAGACATAGAAGCCTAAGAGGAAGACAACCAAAGCTTTAGTTTCTAGACTATCATTTTACAGATGTATGTTGAAAACGTTTTTGGGAGGTGCGATGGATCATTGGGGATCATTCAATATTCCCTTTCTTTTGTTGTTCAGTGAAATCATCCCATGTGAAGAGTCAACTAATTTAATTAAAGTTCAATTCATAACTAAAATGTTATTTCTATTGGAAGGATTTAATAATTTGCAATTATGTCTACTAATGATAAGGTAAAAGGTTTATGTTTCTGTCTCCATATGATATGGTAAGTACATCAATGCAAAACACATGGTATTGGTAAATGGTATTAATATTAATTCCCATATATTCCTGTTAATTCCCATATATTCTAGTTAATTCCCATGGAAAGTTTCCACCTCTGAATATTCCCCAAAATGTGCAACCCTAGTCACAACGATTCATCGATACGTATGCTATGATGCTGGAAAAGTTGTCTCGCACACCTATAGTGCTGGTTATAAACAAAACCTAGCTAGCTCATGGATGCTAGCTCATAGCTAGCTAACTATATAGCTAGGTGTCATCATCTAAAATAACCATAATTTATAAGACAGTTCTTATTTGATTAATGGTGGTGTTACCCATCTATGTGAATCTAGCCACAATAAGGATTACCCACAATATTGGACTTTGCGGTTATCCTTTAAAATAAAAGTATGTCACTGACAGTGTTGCAAATGCATAGAAATAGTATAATTATGCCATAATTGAATAGATCATACTAATCGAGGTTGGACTGTTATATAAAATCAACAAAAGACAATAATTTGTTAATTTGACAAAAATCTGTTGAAAACACCCTGGATGCATTATACTTTAGAATTGCATTGAGTACATACTTATTTCACTGTACAGCCTTACCTATGGATTGTGGATCAATGACATGGGGTATCAGTCTACTCAGTGACATCCAGAGAACATTAGCATTGTAGCTCTTATTGCGGGACTGTGAATTGAGCCACATTTATTGTCAACCTATGTGTATTGAACACTATTCTTGAGGAAAAACAATACTGCGTGGATGTTTTGGAGTCTGATAACTCTGAGGAGAACGTTGGGAAAAAAATATCTTGGGTATTGAGTAGACTGATACCACATTTCATTGATCCCCAATCGTTAGGTAAAGCTGTACAATGCAATATGAATGTCAATACACATAATAGGCTGACTGGGGAGGTGATTTCACACAGTCCCAGTCCCGCAATAAGAGCTACAATGCTAATATTTGCATAAACTCTTCACAGTTGTATTCTGTGGGTGTCACCGAGTAGACTGATACCCCATTTCATTGCTTCACATACCAACCTTGTTTAACATGATCTAGTCTAAATATGGCATGATTTCACCAGTTGTAACCTTCTGCATCACTTTCAAAGAGGGTACTTTTATTTTGAAGGCAAACAGCAAATTCCACTGTTGTGCCTAATCCTTATTGTGGCTAGCTTCACAACACATAACCCGGTCAGGTCGAGCCTCACTGTCCAGATGAAGCTAGCTGGCTGCTTATAATGTTAGCTTTGGGCAACAGGGTTAAGTAGCTGACTAGCTATTTATTTTCATGAACTGAAGTTCAATTTCAATAGGCGAACAACAATACTTACAAGGATTCCTAAATCATTGCTAAGAATAGTGAAAATGACTGCAGTTTTTACTGGTTATTGTTTTCAGGCTGGTTGTATTGGTGCTAGCTAGGTAACAAGCGAAAGCTAGCTAGCTACCCCAGGAGTTGCGGTGAAACAAATAATGCTTTATTACCAACGCGGTATTGTAAACACATCGTTCGTGGCCGGTGTTTGCTTGTTTGCAGACTTTTTTGAACAGCTTTGACAGTGCTACTGATAGTAGTGGTGGTGCTTGGCTTGCATGTGGAAAGTCAGAAAACACAACATTCTATACTAGAACTGTGTTATTTAACGTGTCAAATTAAAATCTTATTTAACATGTCAAATGGTGTTATTGTCAAATAGTGTTATTTGACGTGTATCTTTTTTGACACGCAAAGACCCAAACAGCGTTCCAATGTATGTTGTGAAGCTAATAGCATTGTGTAACTCCGGTAGGGCAACATCTGAACAATAGCACACTTGGTAACGTTAGTGTGTACCGGTGCTCGACCAATCGTGAAAGCCAACATCACCCACGACAGAGAACGGTTGATTGTCAAGAGCAATGAATTCCATTATCTTGGCGTTAATGGTTTTCATCTTTGAATTGTCTCACTCTTTCAAATGACTGCTCGACTTGTTGATTGCTCGATCCACACAGCAGACATTGTGGGCTAGGTTAGGAATGCTGTGTTGCAGGTGTAGCGCAAAATTTTACTTGGCGTCATTACGTCATGTACCTACGTTATATAGGTATGCACATCTGCTTTGACGTTGTTCTTTCACATCGGTGTTAAACTAGACATCGGCCCGATACCGATGTTGGCATTTTTAGCTAATATCGGCCAATTCTGATATGTCCACCGATATATTGGGCATCCCTAGTAACTACAATGTGTTTGATCCATCCTCAGTTTTCTTCTATCACAACCAATAAACTCTGTAACTGTTTTAAAGTCACCATTGGCGTCGTGGTGAAATCCCTGAGCAGTTTCCTTCCTCTCCGGCAACTGAGTTAGGAAGGACGCCTGTATCTTTGTAGTGACTGGGTGTATTGATACCCCATCCAAAGTGTAATTAATAACATCACAATGCTCAAAGGGATATTCAATGTCTTTATTTTACTCATCTACCAATAGGTGCCCTTCTTTGCGAGCCATTTGAAAACCTCCTTGGTCTTTGTTGTTGAATCTGTGTCTGCTCGACTGATGCTCGATGTCCACCAGATGCATATGCGTTTGTTTTGTCGGATGTCTAGCCTGCATTTTCTGTACATGACACACATGTGCTTCGCTTTTCAACAGGCTTAAAGCTAGCTAGTTGGAGTCTGTGTGTGTCGATTTGTACCACGGCACAGAAAAGTAACACAGCCTAGTCGTGCACCCCAAACGTAGCACTGCGGACTGCTCCATTAACAATAAATTACTTCTGCTGGAATGCAAAGAGTTTGATGCTTCTGGTGGACATGAGGTGTGAACACTATTATTGCACACAGAGTGAGTCCTTGCAACTTATTAAGCACATTTTAACTCCTGAACTTTAGGCTTGCCATAACAAAGGGGTTGAATACTTATTGACTCAAGCCATTTCAGCTTTTCATTTTTAATACATTTGTAAAAAATAAATAATAAAAAATTCCACTTTGACATTGTGTGTAGGCCAGTGACAAGAAATTAAATTAAATCATTTTCAAATTCAACCTCTAACAACAAAATGTGGAAAAGTAAAGGGGTGTGAATACTTTTTGAAGGCACTGTAGCTAACAACCTGGTATCTTGACAGTAGGTCTAGGCAAATTTGATGGCCACGGGAATAATTAAAAGGGTCAGCTACTCTTGAACTGTGTTTTGGTGTAGTACATGCGCAGAATGTTTAGAAAACGGGAACAAGCATCCAGAGGATGGGGCAAACAGGGCGCCAGGCCACTGGTTTTCCCCCCGTGATATCGCGATACTACTCGTTATCGTGAAACTTGGCCTGGTATCATATCATTAGTAATATTTTATTATCATGACAACACTACATGAGAGCAGGGGTTGGAACCCAAATCATTTTCCAATCATTTAATTCAGAACAGAACCACTAAGTTCTGAACTGGTTCAAACCAGTTCTTTCTGTTACTTTTTTTAACTTGTGAAATCAACAGTATTTTGCTCATTAAATTACTTCAGCAATGAGTGCGGATAGAGCAGGCAAGCTAGTTGTTTACATGCATAATGAACAGACAAGTGTAGCCTTTGGCAAAAGATGCGACAGAAATTATGCCGGTGGGGAGAAAGCGAGAGAGGGTTGAGGAGGATACTTGAAGTGCTTGACATCTTATGACATGCATTATCTGAATTAGGTCCACAGAATTATACCTAGCATGAATTATACCTTCAATTATGGAACTTAATGTCCTTTGAGCTAGCAAGCTAACAAAATTGTGTGTGCACAGCGGCACCAGAATAAAAAACATCTTACCTTTTTGTTGTTAATAAATTCAACGTGAAACGTGATATCTACACTCTTAGAAAAAAAGGTGCTATCTACAACCTAAAAGGGTTCTTCGGCTGTCCTCACAGGATAACCCTTTGAACATCCCTTTTTGGTTCTGGGTAGAACCCTTTTGGTTCCAGGTAGAACTCCTTCGGGTTCCATGTAACACCCTTTACACAAAGGGTTCTACATGGAATCCAAAAGGGTTCTACCTTGAACCAAAAAGGGTTCTACCTGGAACCAAAGCAGGGTTCTCCAATGGGGACAACCGGAGAACCGTTTTGGAACCCTTAACTAGCATTGAAAAAGTTAATCCATTCTTCTCTAGCTAATAAAAAATCTCTATCCCTATCTTCTGAATCATGCTTGTAATGTCAGTACAGTAGCCTATGCTTCAGAGGGGCAGGTATGCTAAACACACGCACACACACAGGCAAAGATTTTCAGCTGGCAGGCAGACACTGGAATACATTTCTGAGTGACAGAGTGAGGGCTTTGCAGATGCACTTTGTTGTGTTTTTTGTGGGACTAGAAAAAAAATCCTGGAACGTTAAATAATGATATTAACCGGTTTCCATGCTTTTAAAATAACGGTTCTGTTCCGGAACAGTCTGGATCACTTTCGTTCCCGGTTCTGTTTCTGTTTTTTGAAATTGTTTGTTATTTTCCAGTTTTCGGTTATGTTCCCTGAACCACTTCCAACCCCTGTATTAGAGCGCTGAGTTGTGGTCTTTTTCTTAGAGGTATATAGGCCTATATATTACTAAAAGTTCAGTGTGAGGTAGTCTAATAATAAACCTCTGCTGCTGTGGTGATGAGTGGCCATGAAGTCTTATCCGCAAACTCTCTAGGCTAAGCTCAGGCTGAACACCTGTGGAATGTTCATCAACCAAAACCCAGGAGTGATTTATTAGACGTGCACATCTGCTTTAAACAAAGGGAACTGCTCGGAGTCCCTATGATGTCAGAGTCCTGACTATTGCTTTTTTTCCCAATCTACCCTTCTGTGTTAAGATGCCAATTCTATGAAATGTCTTACTGACCTAGAAATCCCTACAATAGAGACTCATGTAGAGATTTAAAACTGGTGAAGAGAAAGTCTGTAGAGGGTCGTTCCATTTAAATTCAATCACTTTTTGACCGCACCCCCTTTTGATTGAACAAAACTTTCCATACATATTTGCCCATGGTAGAAGTGGTCAGAAAGTGACTTTCTGGACATGAATGGCCAAAAATTCAGGAGATTGTGGTAGGGCTGTGACCGTAATTGAATAACCATGTAACTGACGATCATGGATGAAGACCGTCAAAATTCAAATAACCGTCAAAACTGTTTAAATAGGCCTACATACATATTTTGAAAAAACATTTTGTTATTAACTTTATTGTCATGTAGATAAACTTAACCTAATAGCGGGAGTATTTACTAATGGCTATAAGCAATTGTTTTGATAACTTAGTCTTTCTATTAAACTGTCTCTTTCTCCTCTTTCCAACTGTAGTTTGATGCTCCAGCAGCTAAACCGCTAGATGCGCAGGGGTGTAGAATTGCTAGCCTGTAGGCAGGCTATGGCACTTGATGGGTGGACTTCCTTTTATACAATGACATTTTCATTGCTTGCTAGTAAATAAATAAATCAGTCTTCTTTTAAAAAAGGTTGGATGTGTCCGACAATTAATTATTAAACAGCAGTCAAGAAGGTTATTCTGGCTTGGAAGCCTATAATGCACCAATTATGTGTCAAATGGACAACGCACCATGTGTAGCTTAGAGCTTATTTTACATAATCTGAAGTGTTTGTTGTGCCCACCATCGGTTGAGACATAGCATGCTCTTGAATGCAGGGTGAGTATCATGTTTTGGCTGATAGGCCTAAATGTGCTAAACTGGGAATAAAATTGAAATTTCAACTTTCAAATGGTACCACAAAGATGGTTGGAGGTCCACACATCAGAAAATGTTGACTTGAATGGGAATAGCAATTATACTGTCAGTCTTCCATAGGAAACTTATTGAAATCATAGAAATATATATAATAGAATATAGATTCCCATTTAAGTTGACATTCGATGGGGTGGAGCAGCGGTCATCTTTTTGTTAGTAATTGGAAGTTAAAATGACAATTCAAATTAAATGGTGTACCAGCTAAATTGCAGAAGGGATAGGTACATTCTATAAATTATATTTCTATTATTGAAATGACACTCACCCTGTATTCAAGAGCATACTGTGTCTAAGATACCCACTTATACAATAATGAAAAAATCAGAGTTTACGTGTTTTAAGATAATTGACGTTAACCTGTTAGGGCTAGGGGGCAGTATTGACACGGCTGGATAAAAAACATACCTGATTTAATCTGGTTACCACTCCTACCCAGTAACTAGAATATGCATATACTTATTACATATGGATAGAAAACACCCTACATTTTCTAAAACTGTTTGAATGGTGTCTGTGAGTATAACAGAACTCAAATGGCAGGTCAAAACCTGAGAGATTCCTTTACAGGAAGTGGCCTGTCTGACCATTTCTTGAACTTCTTTTCCATCTCTATCATTTACTAAGGATCTCTGCTCTAACGTGACACTTCCCACGTCGTCCATAGGCGCTCAGAGCCCGGGAAAAAACAGAATGTCGTCATTCCAGCCCCAGGCTGAAACACATTATCGCCTTTCTCAAATGGCCGATCAAGGGACACTGGGCTTATGCGCGTGACCCCGACCGCCCCCGCCTTTAGGATTTTTTCCTCTGTTTGCCGAAAAGGAGATTCCCTGTCGGAATATTATCGCTTTTCTACGAGAAAAATGTCGTAAAAATTGATTTTAAACAGCGGTTGACATGCTTCGAAGTACGGTAATGGAATATTTAGAATTTTATTGTCACGAATTGCGCCATGCGCGCGACACTTCTTTACTATTTCGGATAGTGTCTGGAACGCACGAACAAAACGCCGCTATTCGGATATAACGATGGATTATTTTGGACCAAACCAACATTTGTTATTGAAGTAGCAGTCCTGGGTGTGCATTCTGACGAAGACAACAAAAGGTAATCAAACTTTTATAATAGTAAATATGATTATGGTGAGTGCTAAACTTGCCGGGTGTCTAAATAGCGAGCCCGTGATGCCTGGGCTATGTACTTAGAATATTGCAAAATGTGCTTTCACCAAAAAGCTATTTTAAAATCGGACATATCGAGTGCATAGAGGAGGTCTGTATCTATAATTCTTAAAATAATTGTTATGCTTTTTGTGAACGTTTATCGTGAGTAATTTAGTAAAATGTTAGCGAATTCCCCGGAAGTTTGCGGGGGGTATGCTAGTTCTGAACGTCACATGCTAATGTAAAAAGCTGGTTTTTGATATAAATATGAACTTGATTGAACAAAACATGCATGTATTGTATAACATAATGTCCTAGGGTTGTCATCTGATGAAGATCATCAAAGGTGAGTGCTGCATTTAGCTGTCTTCTGGGTTTTGGTGACATTATATGCTAGCTTGAAAAATGGGTGTCTGATTATTTCTGGCTTGGTACTCTGCTGACATAATCTAATGTTTTGCTTTCGTTGTAAAGCCTTTTTGAAATCGGACAGTGTGGTTAGATTAACGAGAGTCTTGTCTTTAAATGGCTGTAAAATAGTCATATGTTTGAGAAATTGAAGTAATAAGATTTTTAAGGTTTTGAAAATCGCGCCACAGGCTGGCAGTGGCTGTTACGTAGGTGGGACGCCCATAGAGGTTAAAGCTGCAATAAGTCACTTTTTGGGCAACCTGACCAAATTCAGTTAGAAATGTGAGTTATAGATCTGTCATTCTAATTCAAAGCAAGTCTAAGAAGCGGTGGATATATTCAATGTGTGCCATTTCTATGCTTCCCATTCTTCCCAGTTTTGTTTTTGTGTCTTTTGTTTTTTTTACACCAACTTCAAACAGCTGAAAATACATAATTCTTGGTTATAGAAAATGTATTTCAGAGTGGTTTAGATGGTACAATGATTCTCTACATTACAGTGAACTCGGAAAGTATTCAGACCCCTTCCCCTTTTCCACATTTTGTGACGTTACAACCTTATTCTTAAATGGATTAAATCTACACACAATACCCCATAATGACAAAGCGAAAACAGGGTTGTAGAAATGTTTACAAATTTATTACAACTAAAAAACAAAATACCTTATTTACATAAGTATTCAGACCCTTTGCTATGAGACTCGAAATTGAGTTCAGGTTCATCGATCATCCATTGATCATCCTTGAGATGTTTCTACAACTTGATTGGAGTCCACCTGTGGTAAATTCAATTGATTGGACATGATTTGGAAAGGCACACACCTGTCTATATACAGTTGAAGTCGGAATTTTACATACACCTTAGCCAAATACATTTAAACTCAGTTTTTCACAATTCCTGACATTTAATCCTTGTAAATATTCCCTGTCAGTTAGGATCACCACTTTATTTTAAGAATGTGAAACATCAGAATAATAGTAGAGAGAATGATTTATTTCAGCTTTTATTTCTTCCATCACATTCCCAGTGGGTCGGAAGTTTACATACACTCAATTAGTATTTGGTAGCATTGCCTTTAAATTGTTTAACGTGGGTCAAAAGTTTCGGGTAGCCTTCCACAAGCTTCCCACAATAAGTTGGGTGAATTTTGTCCCATTCCTCCTGACAGAGCTGGTGTAACTGAGTCAGGTTTGTCGGCCTCCTTGCTCGCACACGCTTTTTCAGTTTTTGAAATTTTCTATGGGATTGAGGACAGGGCTTTGTGATGGCCACTCCAATACTGTCGCAATCTTCTTCGTCAGATGATAAAGAAAAATCATTGTCGGACCAAAACGCAGCGGGGTTATGTGTACTCATCTTCTTTTATTAAATTTGCAAAGAAGGAAAAACCCAAAATAAACACGTACACAAAACACAATGACGAATAACAGGCCGGTAAGGCATTAAGGCTATACCTAGCACAATCTCCCACAAACTACCAACACAAACACATACCTATATATAGGACTCTCAATCAGAGGCAACTAGGAAACACCTGCCTCCAATTGAGAGTCCAACACCCAATGACCTAAACAAAGAAATACTAATACTAGAATGAACATAGAAATACATAACATAGCCCAAAAACCTGGAAATAATAAATCAAACACCCTTCTAAACAACCAACCACCCCGAACCACATAAAACAAATACCCCCTGCCACGTCCTGACCAAACTACAATACAAATAACCCCTATTACTGGTCAGGACGTGACAAATACCTTGACTTTGTTGTCCTTAAGCCATTTTGCCACAACTTTGGAAGTGTGCTTGGGGTCATTGTCCATTTGGAAGACCCATTTGTGACCAAGCTTTAACTTCCTGACTGATGTTGCTTGACTATATCCACATGATTTCCCCTTCCTCATGATGCCATCTAGTTTGTGAAGTGCACCAGTCCCTCCTGCAGCAGAGCACCCCCACAACATGACGGTGCCACCCCCGTGCTTTACGGTTGGGATGGTATTCTTCGGCTTTCATGCCTCCCCCTTTTTCCTCCAAACATAACAATGGTCATTACGGCCAAACAGTTCTAGTTTTGTTTAATCAGACCAGAGGACATTTCTCCAAAAAGTACGATATTTGTCCCCATGAACAGTTGCAAACCGTTGTCTGGCTTTTTTATGGTGGTTTTGGAGCAGTGGCTTCTTCGCTGAGCGGCCTTTCAGGTTATGTTGATATAGGACTCGTTTTACTGTGGATATAGATACTTTTGTACCTGTTTCCTCCAGCATCTTCATAAGGTCCTTTGCTGTTGTTCTGGGATTGATTTGCACTTTTCGCACCAAAGTACGTTCATCTCTAGGAGACAGAACGCGTCTCCTTCCTGAGCGGTATGACGGTTGCGTGGTCCCATGGTGTTTATACTTGCGTACTATTGTTTGTACATATGAATGTGGTACCTTCAGGTGTTTGGAAATTGCTCCCAAGGATGGACCAGACTTGGTGTGCACAGTGATGGTGTGCACAGAACTGAACTAAATAGTGTGTGATAATGACATACAGGTGTGTGAACAGGTGATTAGAATTCAGGTGATTGGGATCTGTAGAGTGAGCTGCATTCAGGGGATCTAGTTGTTTGAGAGTGTGAGCTGGAAAGTGGGCTGGAAAGTGAGCTGCATTCAGGGCATCAACGTGTTTGAGGGTGTCAGTTGGAAGTAGACATTACATTTTTAGCCATTCCTGTCACCAGAAACAAGCTACTTAGGGGCAATACCAGAATAAATGGTCGATTGATTCTGTCTCTTCGCATCAAAATATGCAGAGCTGAGATTATTGTATGCCCCATATAAACTCAGCAAAAAAAGAAAGGTCCCTTTTTCAGGACCCTGTCTTTCAAAGATAATTCGTTAAAATCCAAATAACTTCACAGATCTTCATTGTAAAGGGTTTAACCTCTTACATCTAGACGTTCCGCTAGCGGAACACCTGCTCCAATATCCAATGATGGGCGTGGCGCGAAATACAAACTCCTAAAATCCGAAAACTTCAATTTTTCAAACATATGACTATTTTACAGCATCTTAAAGACAAGACTGTCGTTAATCTAACCACACTGTCCGATTTCAAAAAGGCTTTACAGCGAAAGCAAAACATTAGATTATGTCAGCAGAGTACCCAGCCAGAAATAATCAGACACCCATTTTTCAAGCTAGCATATAATGTCACAAAAAACAAAACCACAGCTAAATGCAGCACTAACCTTTGATGATCTTCATCAGATGACAACCCTAGGACATTCTGTTATACAATGCATGCATGTTTTTTTCAATCAAGTTCATATTTATATCAAAAACCAGCTTTTTACATTAGCATGTGGCGTTCAGAACTAGCATACCCCCCGCAAACATCCGGTGAATTTACTAAATTACTCACGATAAACGTTCACAAAAAACATAACAATTATTTTAAGAATTATAGATACAGAACTCCTCTATGCACTCGATATGTCCGATTTTAAAATAGCTTTTCGGTGAAAGCACATTTTGCAATATTCTCAGTAGATAGCCCAGCCATCACGGCTAGCCATTTAGACACCGACCAAGTTTAGCCCTCACCAAACTCCGATTTACTATTACAAAAGTTTGATTACCTTTGCTGTTCTTCGTCAGAATGCACTCCCAGGACTGCTACTTCAATAACAAATGTTGGTTTGGTTCAAAATAATCCATAGTTATATCCAAACAGCGGCGTTTTGTTCGTGCGTTCAAGACACTATCCGAAGTGTAAATAAGGGTCACGAGCATGGCGCAATTCGTGACAAAAGATTTCTAAATATTCCATTACCGTACTTTCGAAGCATGTCAACCGCTGTTTAAAATCAATTTTTATGCCGTTTTTCTCGTAAAAAAGCGATAATATTCCGACCGGGAATCTGCGTTTAGGTAAACAGACGAAAGAAAACAAAACATTCGGTCGACGCGGGCACGAGCCTGAGTCTCACAGTACTGTAACCAGCCACTACCCAAACGCGCTACTTTTTTTCAGCCAGAGCCTGCAAAGCCACGATTCAGCTTTTTGAGAGCCCATGGGAGCCGTAGGAAGTGTCACGTAACAGCAGAGATCCTCTGTAATGGATAGAGATAATCAAGAAGGGCAAGAAATTGTCAGACAGGCCACTTCCTGCATGGAATCTTCTAAGGTTTTGCCTGCCAAATGAGTTCTGTTATACTCACAGACACCATTCAAACAGTTTTAGAAACTTTGGAGTGTTTTCTATCCAAAGCTAATAATTATATGCATATTCTAGTTTCTGGGCAGGAGTAATAATCAGATTATATCGGGTACGTTTTTTATCCGGCTGTGAAAATACTGCCCCCTAGCCATAACAGGTTAAACACTGTTTCCCATGCTTGTTCAATGAACCATAAACAATTAAGGAACATTCACCTGTGGAATGGTCGGTAAGACACTAACAGCTTACAGATGGTAGGCAATTAAGGTCACAGTTATGAAAACTTAGGACACTAAAGAGGCCTTTCTACTGACTGAAAAACACCAAAAGAAAGATGCCCAGGGTCCTTGCTCATCTGTGTGAACGTGCATTAAGCATGATGCAAGGAGGCATGAGGACTGCAGATGTGGCCAGGGCAATAAATTGCAATGTTCGTACTGTGAGACGCCTAAGACAGCGCTACAGGGATACAGGACGGACAGCTGATAGTCCTCGCAGTGGCAGACCACATGTAACAAGACCTGCACAGGATCGGTACATCCGAACATCACACCTGCGGGACAGGTACAGGATGGCAACAACAACTGCCCGAGTTACACCAGGAACACACAATCCCTCCATCAGTGCTCAGACTGTCCGCAATAGGCTGAGAGATGCTGGACCGAGGGCTTGTAGGCCTGTTGTAAGGCAGGTCCTCACCAGACATTACCGGCAACAACGTCGCCTATGGGCACGAACCCACCGTCGTTGGACCAGACAGGACTGGCAAAAAGTGCTTTTCACTGACGAGTTGCGGTTTTGTCTCACCCGAGGTGATGGTCAGATTCGCGTTTATTGTTGAAAGAATGAGCGTTACACCGAGGCCTGTACTCGGAGCGGGATCGATTTGGAGGTGGAGGGTCCGTCATGGTCTGGGGCGGTGTGTCACAGCATCATCGGACTGAGCTTGTTGTCATTGCCTGCAATCTCAACGCTGTGCGTTACAGGGAAGACATCATCCTCCCTCGTGTGGTACTCTTCCTGCAGGCTCATCCTGACATGACCCTCCAGCATGACAATGCCACCAGCCATACTGCTCATTCTGTGCGTGATTTCCTGCAAGACAGGAATGTCAGTGTTCTGCCATGGCCAGCGAAGAGCCCGGATCTCAATCCCATTGAGCACGTCTGGGACGTGTTGGATCGGAGGGTGAGGGCTAGGGCCATTCCCCCGAGAAATGTCCGGGCACTTGCAGGTGGCTTGGTGGAAGAGTGGGGTAATACCTCACAGCAAGAACTGGCAAATCTAGTTAGTTAGCGCCATCTAGTTAGTTAGCTAGATGGCGCAATGTGTTTTCAAAACTTTTGGCGCGTCCTCCATATAAAAAGAATTCTTCCGAATTCTGATCGGTTGTATGTAATAACTTAAAAAATTGAAAAGTGAGTTGTAACATTGCCTTGTGACTTTTTACAGAACTCAGGATAAGACCCAGATGCAGACAGCTAAAGTCACAGATGTTTATTGACCCGTTCAGCAGGTACAGACAGATGAGAGTTGTGTCTCCAGTAGCTTACTTTTATTCCGGCAAAACACAGTTTTTAACAGCGCATAGATGCAGACCATAAAAAAATCTGTGCTTTAAAACATTTCACCTGCTTTTTACATTGAAAGGCAACAGTATTTTTTTGCTTCAATAGAGTGATATGGGGCGGGCAAGTATAGTTTTCCTTCACAGAAAATACATTAGTGCAACACATTCGGCATTAAATCGTTTTCTTCAGATGACAACAGAAGTGCAATGCTATTGCTAGCAGCCACAGAAAGTATTCACACCCCTTGACTTTTCCACATTTTGTTGTGTTACAGGCTGAATTTAAAATTGATTGAATTGCATTTTTTTGTCACTGGCTTACACACTATACCCAATAATTTTTTACAAATGAATAAAAAATGAAAAGCTGAAATATCTTGAGTCAAAAATGATTCAACCCCTTTGTAATGGCAAGCCTAAATGCAGAATTAAAAAGTTGCTTAACAAGTCACATAACAAGTTGCATGGACTCATTCTGTGTGCAATAAGGAAAAGGGAAAGGGGTGTTTAACATGATTTTTGAATGACTACCTCATCTCTGTACCCCACACATAATTATATGTAAGTCGAGCAATGAATTTCAAACACAGATTCAACCACAAAGACCAGGAAGGTTTTCCAATGATTCACAAAGAAGGGCACCTATCGGTCGATGGGTAAAAAAAAGAGTTTCATGGCTGTAATAGGAAAAAACTGAGGATGGATCAACAACATTGTAGTTACTCCACAATAGTAACCTAATTGACAGAGTGAAAAGAAGGAAGCCTGTACAGAATTCAAATATTCAAAACCTTGCATCAGGTTTGCAACAAGGCACAAGTAATGCTGCAAAAAAAAGTTTTTGCCATGCATAGAAAATGTTATGTTTGGGGAAAGTCCAATACAACACAATACTGAGTACTACTCTCCATATTTTCAAGCATAGTAGTGGAATGGAGCTAAGCACAGGCAAAAACCTAGAGTAAAACCTAGTTCAGTATGCTTTCCAGAGATAAATTCACCTTTCAGCAGGACAATAACCTAAAACACACTGGACACACTGTACTGGAGTTGCTTACCAAGAAGACAGTGAATGCTCCTGAGTGGCCGAGTTACAGTTTTGACTTGAATCCACTTTGAACATCTATGGCAAGACTTGAAAATGGTTGTCTAGCAATGATCAACAACCAATGTGACAGGGCTTGAAGAATTTTGATAAGAATAATGGGCAAATGTTGCACAATCCAAGTGTGGAAAGCTCTTAGAGACTTACACAGAAAGACTCACAGCTGTAATCGCTGTCAAAGGTACTTCTACAAAGTGTTGACTCAGGGGTGTAAATACTTATGTATTTCATCAAGTTAGCAGACGACACAACAGTAGTGGGCTTGATCACCAACAATGACGAGACTTCCTACAGGGAGGAGGTGAGGGCACTCGGAGTGTGGTGTCAAGAAAACAACCTCTCACTCAACGGAGATGATCGTGGACTTCAGGAAACAGCAGAGGGAGCACCCCTCTATCCACATCAAAGGGACAGCAGTGGAGAAGGTGGAACGTTTTAAGTTCCTGGGCGTACACATCACAGACAAACTGAAATGGTCCACCCACACAGAGTGTGGTGAAGAAGGCGCAACAGTCATCCAAAACCCTGACATACTTTTACAGATGCACAATCGAGAGCATCCTGTCAGGCTGTATCACAGCCTGGTACGGCAACTGCACCGCCCTCAACCGCAAGGCTCTCCAGAGGGTGGTATGGTCTGCACAACGCATCACCTAGGGCAAACTACCTGCCCTCCATGACACCTACAGCACCCGATGTCACAGGAAGGCCAAAAAGATCATCAAGGACAACAACCACCTGAGCCACTGCCTGTTCACACCGCTATCATCCAGAAGGCGAGGTCAGTACAGGTGCATCAAAGCTGGGACCGAGAAATTGAAAAACAGCTTCTATCTCAAGGCCATCAGAATGTTAAACAACAATCACTAACTCAGAGAGGCTGCTGCCTACACTGAGACCCAATCACTGGACACTTTAATAAATGGATCACTAGTCACTTTAAACAATGCCACTTTAAATAATGCCACTTTAATAATGTTTACATATCTTACATTTCTCATATCACATGTATATGCTGTATTTTCTACCATCTGTTGTGCCTTGCCTATGCCGCTCGGCCATCGCTCATCCATATACTATACGTACATATTCTCATTCACCCCTTTAGATTTGTGTGTATTAGATAGCTGTTGGGGAATTGTTAGATTACTTGTTAGATATTATTGCACTGTCGGAACTAGAAGCACAAGCATTTCGCTACACTTGCATTAACATCTGCTAACCATGTGTATGTGACCAATAACATTTGATTTGATTTGAAATGAGATATTTCTGTATTTAATTTCAAATACATTCTAAAATCGTGTTTTCACTTTGTAATTATGGGGTATTGTGTGTATTTTGAATTCCGGCTGTAACACAACTATATGTGGAATAAGTGAAGGGGTATAAATACTTTCTGAAGGCACTGTAAGTCCTTTAGCTTACAATGAAAAGGTAAAAACGATGCATGGCCATATTTCCAATGTTTATCATAGAAAGAATGTAGCCAGCTACATTTCCTAATGTTTTGCTTGAAGTTAATCTCGCATTTTTATCTGCTACTGGAGAAAACTACACTGGAGAAACGTAGCCTACACATCAGCTATCTGGTGATCCAATGACAAGAGCAAAGATATTTCATCTGAGTTGAAGAAGTGCAACTGAAGCATGAAATTAGTCCTTTTACATTCATGATTTGGAGCGAACCCTTACTAAAGCCGAGCAGAATTTGCAATAAGAAGCATTTTAGATCTGCATTTACAAAATGCGTTTATTTGCATTTTATCTTTCCTTTTCTGCAGGAAAAAAGCAGAGTCAGAATCCAGCGGTAACACAACACCTGAAATGGGGATGGGCACGGTTATTCGAATATCCGAATAGAAGTTACTATTTGATTACTTGGGAGAGTATTCATTTTTTACAGTTTATTTTTTTGTGTGTTTTTGAACAATGAAAAGGCTTTGTCTAAAATGTAATTAAATGATCTGTGTGACATTGCTACGTAGCCTACAAGGATAGACCATAACATTAAACTTTTTAATAAAACAACCGTTTTATGACAGTTTTTATGAGTGTGCCCCATAAAAAAGGCACTGGTAGACTATACACGTTTCACACGTGTAACTTGTTGTTATTGTAGCTTGTTGTTATTGTCGGTTAATCAAAGCGGCTCCATGTGTAGCAAGTGAAGTGGGAGATTTCCAATCAATGCAAAATGAAATAAAAATGACAGAATTAAGTTGGCTAAATGAGGAGTAGTAGGCTACAATGATCAACCAACCGGTACGATGTTGTTTGGAGTTGTTGTAGACAAAGACGGGAGGGAGCACAGCAAAATAGCTTCAATTAGCCTTGCTACTTTAGCTAGTTAGCTGGCTAACTTAGCGGACTACTGTATTTTTTGTATTTTTAATTTATTTCACCTTTACTTATATTGCGACCTGGCCAAGATAAAGCAAAGCAGTGCGACAAAAACAACACAGAGTTGCACATGCGATAAACAAAGGTACAGTCAATAACACAATAGAAAAATCTGAATACAGTGTGAGCAAATGAAGTAAGGAGATAAGGCAATAAATAAGCCAATAGTGGCGAAGTAATTACAATTTAGCAATTTACACTGGAGAGATATATGTGCAGATGAGGATGTGCAAGTAGAAATACTGGTGTGCAAAAGAGCAGGAAAACAAAAACAAATATGGGGATGAGGTAGGTAGTTGGTTGGGCTATTTACAGATGGGCTGTGTACAGCTGCAGCAATCGGTAAGCTGCTCTGACAGCTGACGCTTAAAGTTAATGAGGGAGATATAAGTCTCCAACTTCAGTGATTTTTGCAATTCGTTCCAGTCATTGGCAGCAGAGAACTGGAAGGAAAGGCAGCCAAAGGAGGTGTTGGCTTTGGGGATGACCAGTGAAATATACCTGCTGGAGCACGTGCTACGGGTGGGTGTTGCTATGGTGACCAGTGAGCTGAGAAAAGGCGGAGCTTTACCTAGCAAAGACTTATAGAGGACCTGGAGCCAGTGGGTTTGGCGACGAATATGTAGCGAGGACCAGCCAACGAGAGCATACAGGTCGCAGTGGTGGGTAGTAATCTAGCTAGCTTCTTTACAACGATTTGATGCAGTCAAGACAGGCACTAGCAGATGGTTTTATAGACAAACTTGTTGCAGCCATAGGTTATATATATATATATACTAGTCGAGTCAGTTTGGCTACTTTCTTTCAACTTTCTCACCCTCTGTGCCACACACAGATTGTCAGACACACACACACACACTACTCCTCTCTCGCCCCTCCCCCACTATTTTGCTGAAACAAGCAGAGCGCAGCGCACCAGCGCTCTCGAGTCAAGCAAGCAAGTCTCCATTGAAGAAAGAAAAGTCATTTAAAACACATGTATTTTGATTATAACATGTATTTTGACTATCCAGATATCCCCCAAAATTGTGAAATCATATTAAATGCCCATCCCTACCCTGAAATTACATAGGTTGTCATTCAACAAATAAAGCATAATATAGCGCAAGCCATTTTAGCATTTGAATGCTGAAGGTGCAGGGCAGATGTGCAAGATCAGGAACAGGCCGCTTACCTCATGTTGGTCAGCGTACGAAGCTGGGCATAGTATTGCCTGGGGTTGTTGGGCATGCAAAATGACATGTAGATAAGTGACTGTCAACACAGTTACATGCTTAGTTCGACACTGAAGGAGAGGACACATCAGTTTCACAAAAAATTAGAGGTTTTTTCGGACGCTAGAATATAATATGAGCAAGAAATTAGTTAACCAGCGATTCGTAACATTTTAATGGATTTTTGTTCGGTTTGAGAGTGTTCCTAGTCGAATGTAGAGGAGGATTTAAGGAGTCTCCCTGATGTTCAATACAATAAACCTGGTAAAGATTTTAAATCGATGTGGGCAGACAGGCTGGCAACTAGTAACTCATAGCTAGATATCATTCTCACAATCAGATCAGTTTACGAGATCTAGGTATATGTGAACTAGGCCTTCATGAGCTCACTGCTGATATTTGAGGCAGATCTTTTTTGAAACACTTTGGCTCCTCATGAAGAGAGATGGTAATCTCTGGTGTGAAATGTGTTTTTCTATGGAGGCCATGTGTAAGGTAATGTTGTTTAACTGATGAACGAGGTGAGGTGTAGCCTATTGGGTAAGGGAGGAGCAATGTCTTGTCTGCCAATGTTTAAAGGATAGACATGTCAGGTTGACTCCACAGCCCCAGGTACAACTGTAAATTCTGAGTAATGATCAACTTCAAAAACATGTCTCAACTCTTCAGTGATGTTGGGAAGCTTGGATAGGGAATAAAAACACGTTTCTCACACTCTTGACTGCGGACTAGGCAGTGGCAATTTCAAGGCGGAAGTGTATGCCCCAAAAATCACATTAGCAGTATGGAGTCAGCTTTCTCTCAAAATTATCTGAAAATTGGAACTCTTTTCAATAACAGTTCTCCTCCTGGGTAAAATACGAGCTCGCTAATGAGCAGATTAGACTTTTTGATTTCAACATAAGCAATGTGGACATTCATTCTAGAAGAACAATGGGGTTACTTGCCCCTAGTCACTGCTGTAAATTGTATTTGAATCTGCTTGTGACAGCATGACCAAATTTCTGCCCTAAAGGCAAGGTGAATAATCATACGATCTCAGAGAATGTGAGGCTATTTTCCCAGTATCTTCCAAAGTTTATAAATGGTTAGCTGACAATGTCATGAAAACGATGAGCGCACTTCGAAGGGGCAGAAGGCCTTGTGATGTTATGGTTCTGTATGGCCAGGTAGCTATCAACAATGACAAGAAGCTGCCATGTGGTGAATCAAAGTGGCTTGTTTCAGCTTGTTTGATCTTGTTCTTGATACCATGTCTTGTTTTGGTGTTTTGACTGACGTCATGTCTATGCTAATATGACAAAAATTTGCTAGCTAGCTAACCAACAAATGTAATGGTATATTTCAGAGACAAGTGCTCATTGATTAACTTGATGTTTTCAATTAATATTGGAGACGAACTATAGTTTACACGTTATCAACAATCTAAGCCAACTCATTTTGCCCCATAGTTGCGCACACATCGGTTTTGTTGCTAAACATCCAACCCGTCTATAAGAACACACTGCTCCAAGCGTGTTTATTTCCCAGGTAAACTACCGTACATAGGCATGCACATAAGTGGCACCAGACAGGAACTCCTACAGTTAAACTATTTTGTATTATAACAGTTCTAGTCTAAATCCTCCCATTACACCACCAGTTGTCTGGCTTTAGGATGGATGCATCCTATCATGGTCATGGTGTGACCTGTGTGCAATCTGCAGGGCAGAAAAGGTTTGCACACAACTTGAATTAGCCTATGCAGGCATGAAGAAGACATGGATGTCAGACCTCTCCATGTGACAGGGTTGTGTAGGCTACTTCAAAGGTCTAACCACATTAACTTTGTTAACCCCAATGCTAGTATAGTACAGTTGAAGTCAGAAGTTTACATACACTTATGTTGGAGTCATTAAAACTCGTTTTCAACCACTCCACAAATTTCTTGTTAACAAACTATAGTTTTGGCAGGTCGGTTAGGACATCTTCTTTGTGCATGACACAAGTCATTTTTCCAACAATTGTTCACAGACAGATTATTCCACTTATAATTCAGTGTATCACAATTCCAATGGGTCAGAAGTTTACATACACTAAGTTGACTGTGCCTTTAAACAGCTTGTACAATTCCAGAAAATGATGTCATGGCTTTAGAAGCTTCTGATAGGCTAATTGACATCATTTGAGTCAATTGGAGGTGTACCTGTGGATGTATTTCAAGGCCTACCTTCAAACTCAGTGCCTCTTTGCTTGACATCATGGGAAAATCAAAAGCAATCAGCCAAGACCTCAGAAAAAAATGTGTAGACCTACACAAGTCTGGTTCATCCTTGGGAGCAATTTCCTAATGCCTGAAGGTACCACGTTCATCTGTACAAACAATAGTACACAAGTATAAACACCATGGGACCACGCAGCCGCCATACCGCTCAGGAAGGAGACGCGTTCTGTCTCCTACAGATGAACATACTTTGTTGAGAAAAAGGCAAATCAATCCCAGAACAACAGCAAAGGACCTTGTGAAGATGCTGGAGGAAACCGGTACAAAGTATCTATATCCACAGCAAAACGAGTCCTATATCGATATAACCTGAAAGGCCACTCAGCAAGGAAGAAGCCAGTGCTCCACAACCGCCATAAAAAAGCCAGACTACTTGCAACTGCACATGGGGACAAAGATCGTAATTTTTGGAGAAATGTCCTCTGGTCTGATGAAACAAAACTAGAACTGTTTGGCCATAATGACCATCGTTATGTTTGGAGGAAAAAGGGGGAGGCTTGCAAGCCGAATAACACCATCCCAACCGTGAAGCACAGGGGTGGCAGCATCATGTTGTGGGGGTGCTTTGCTGCAGGAGGGACTGGTGCACTTCACAAAATAGATGACATCATGAGGCAGGAAAAGTATGTGGATATATTGAAGCCACATCTCAAGACATCAGTTAGGAAGTTAAAGCTTGGTCGCAAATGGGTTTTCCAAATGGACAATGACCCCAAGAATACTTCCAAAGTTGTGGCAAAATGGCTTAAGGACAACAAAGTCAAGGTATTGGAGTGGCCATCACAAAACCCTGACCTCAATCCGATATAACATTTGTGGGCAGAACTGAAAAAGTGTGTGCAAGCAAGGAGGCCTACAAACCTGACTCAGTTACACCAGCTCTGTCAGGAGGAATGGGCCAAAATTCACCCAACTTATTGTAGGAAGCTTGTGGAAGGCTACCCAAAATGTTTGACCCAAGTTAAACAATTTAAAGGCAATGCTACCAAATACTATTTGAGTGTATCTAAACTTCTGACCCACTGGGAATGTGATGAAAGAAATAAAAGCTGAAATCAATAATTCTCTCTACTATTATTCTGACATTTCACATTCTTAAAATAAAGTGGTGATCCTAACTGACCTAAGACAGGGAATTTTTATTAGGATTAAATGTCATGAATTGTGAAAAACTGAGTTTAAATGTATTTGGCTAAGGTGTGTGTAAACTGCTGACTTCAGCTGTATTTGTAGAACATTGCATTTGCGGTGCAAGTAGGAAGCAAATATGGCCAGTGAAGAGTTAATGAACAACTTTATTGATACTGCCTTAAACAATGTCAACAACTTGTTTCCTAAAGCGACACTCTCAGGAAATTTGACAGGAATAAAATAGCTTTGTTGTGTTGTAAATCTCAGCCAGCCAGATACACACTCCTTCCTCTCATATGGGTGGACAGCACAGCATTGGTTGTGTTTTGGAGCTGGGATGTGCGTGAATCATAGTGGAACTGGTGGACTGGGTATGTAAAAAGGGTTGCTCATTGTCATTTCCTCCTTTCATAACATACTGTAGGCTTCCAGTGTGAAGGGCAGACATTGTGCACAATGCCTGAGACAGCTTCCACCCATTCTTCCATACCTGCTCCTTCACTTCCTCTTCCAGGGTTTAGGATTGTGTTGTTCACTTCTCATTGTTTTAGTGAGCTTTGAATTCAGAACAGCCTATTTCCTCCTTCTGTATAAATGGGCAGTAATAAAATGGCCATCATCTTTAACCTGTCAAATGTAGGCTGGAAATGAACATTTGCCCAATCTCCCCCAAATAAAAACTCATTTCATAGAGGCATTCTTTATCTGACAAACTGTTATTGGCAAGGTGTCTATTTTCTCAGATGACTGAAAGGTCATAGACTGCCCGGTGTGAATTTCAACTGTTGCTATGACAACAGCGGTGGGGGAAATTTAGAGGAATCATTCATGTAGAATCAGTGGATGAAAAGGCTGTGGCGATGGCCGTTATCAGGAGAGCAGTAAATAAAAAACTGACCGCAGGCTGCAGGGGAAGTCATGCTGAAGGTTGCTCTCTTCATTGTCTGACATCTCACAGAGTACAAAGCAGCTCCACACTCAAACATGCCTGTGTGTCGATGGCACCAGCCCCGAAGGCAATCAGGAAAACAATCCCACTTCCATTCTTTATATATAGTTCAGCGTCTCGGATGACCGTCTTATAGATGGCCCCATTAAGCACATGTCAGCCTTTGCCATTGTGCAGGTGAGACTTTCCTTTCTTCCCCTCAACCTGTATGTGGTGAACTCCATTAAGGGAGACCAGTGAAAAGGCTACAACATGATAACTTGAACCCATCTGGTATCCACTTTTTTGCGAGCTGAAAGGATACTTTTCTATTGGGTCATAGGTTCATAGAATGGAGGATCGTCCCTTAGATTAAGCTTGTCTTACACCAAAGGTGACTACTAGGTCTACTTATAAGGTGATATGGGTGATGTACAACAGGTGAGGCAATTCTGCACATAATTTCCTAAAAGGTCATTAATTGCAGTTCAAACACGGATTAGACATGCCCAGAACCTCTTACATGTTTACAATTAGGCCTAAGCCTGATATTTTTAATTATGGGAGTCTATATGTCTATGTAGGCCTATGTGTCAATGTGATTGTGAATTCCCAGTACCTCCAGCCTATATATTTGACTGGTGGTGGTCCCTGGGAATCTCTACCATACGTCTAGTGGTGGCTGTGGCTCTGGGAATGGTGCTTGCTTTGCGGTGCCTCAGAACAAATGTGAAAATTGAGTGTCTACCCCTCAATTCAGTGTGTCCACAAAGGCCTGACAGCCACAGTAGGTCTTTGGCAGCGCTGTTCTGATAGAGAGAGGCCCTTTCCAGGGGCTTTGCCCAAAGACGATAATATCCCAACTTCTAAACGTTATGGGTTGGTTGGTAGTCAACTGGCTTATCAAACTGAGGGTTAGATCAATCTTAGTGCCTAGCCGTCCTGTATGTTGTAGGCCTATGTTCTGCTCTTTAGTTTTTCTTAAAGGTCACTATTTTTTTCCACCTAAAGCTTATCGTTTTTTAATGTTGATTTTGTCCCTTTGTTCTTGTAAGAGGCACATGTTGATTTCATTAACTCCTAAAGATCATATGTCACAGGGAGATTTAAAGACAGGGAATATAGCCTAGCCTATATATATCCTAACTCTTGCTCTCTACCTTTAACTTTAAGCCCAGTCTGCCCTTCAATAGAACTTTGGATGCCTCAGAAATTCACCCAAAGGTTAGGCCTAATGGTAATCAAGCTTAGAGCAAAGTTAGCATCTAGGATTAGGAGTAGTAATGGATCTCTCCCCCACATCAGTTAGTGTTAGCATGGGTCCACCTGGCTCTGAACTTGGCCACAGTACAAAGGAATGTGTGGGATACAGTGATTGTAAACATGTGCAGCCCATGACCCACGAGCCACTGCAGCCCCTCATGATGAGTTCCGTTTTTGTGTGGCCCCCACCCCTTCAAATTTGCCCATCCCTGGTCTACATCGTGGTTCCCTCAAAGAGAGAACATTTTATAATTTATGCTACTGGTGCTGTTTCTTTTCACAAGAGTGGCGCGTGTAGCTTGTTGTCATCCAATCATAAGTCATCAAACTGGCACTAGGCTACAGTCATAGAGCTAGAGCCCCCGTGTGGCAAGTTATTAGGAGATATCAAGGCTAATCAATGGAAGATGGAATTAAAATGACAGAGTGTTGAATAGTCACATGTACAGGGATGGATGCAGGTGTGATTGCAGGGTACAATGAAAATCTTAAGCTCAGAGCATGTTGCAGGACTAAGGGAAATAAAAAAATGAAATGGTAATAAAAAAATAAAATAGCATTATATACACTGAACCACATTTTTAAATGCAACATGCAACAATTTCAAAGATTTTAATGAGTTACAGTTCATATAAGGAACTTGACTGGCAATACAGATATGCATCTGTTGGTCACAAATACCTTAAAAAAAGGTAGGGACGTGGATCAGAAAACCAGTCAGTATCTGGTGTGACCACCATTTGTATTATTTAAATAGGGTATTTCTGTTTTTGTTTTTGTATACATTTGTTAACAGTTCTTAACCTGTTTTTGTTTTGTCATTATGGGCTATTGTGTGTATATTGATGAGGGGAAAAAAATATTTCATCCATTTTAGAAAAAGGCTGTAATGTAAAAAAAAATTGAAAAAAGGAATGGGGTCTGATACTTTCTGAATGCACTGTATCTATATACATACACTAAATTACCAAAGGTATGTGGACACCTGCTCGTCAAACATCTCATTACAAAATCATGGGTATTCATTTGAAATTGGTCGCCCCCTTTGCTACTATAACTTCTTCTGTGAAGGCTTTCCACTAGATGTTGAAACATTGCTGTGGGGACTTGCTTCCATTCAGCCGCAAGAGCATTAGTGAGGTTTGGCACTGATGTTGGGCGATTAGGCCTGGCTCGCAGTCCTCGTTCCAATTCACCCCCAAGGTGTTTTATGGGGTTGAGGTTAGGGCTTTGTGCAGGCCAGTCAAGTTCTTCCACACCGATCTCGACCAACAATATCTGTATGTACCTATCACTCCAGAGAATGCGTTTCCACTGCTGCAGAGGCCAATAGCGACAAGTTTTACAACACTCCAGCCGACGCTTGGCATTGCGCATGTTGATCTTAGGTTTGTGTGCGGTTGCTCAGCCATGGAAACCCATTTCATGAAGCTCCCGACCAGCAGTTCTTGTGCTGACGTTGCTTCCAGAGGCAGTTTGGAAGTCGGTAGTGAGTGTTGCGACCGAGGACAGACAATGTTTTCACGCTACGTACTCCGTGTGCTTGTGTGGCCTACCACTTCACGGCTGAGCCCCTGTTGCTCCTAGACGTTCCCACTTCACAATAACGGCACATACAGTTGACTTTGGAAGCTCTAGCAGGGCAGAGATTTGACGAACTGACATGTAGGAAACGTGGCATCCTATGACGGGGCCAGGTTGAAAGTCACTGAGCATTATGTGTTTTAATCAAATAAACCATATGCACTGAGCTTGTCTGATGTAAGCACTGAGCTTGTCTGATGGTTTATGTCAGACATGCTCAGTGCATATGGTTGATTTGATTAAAACACATAGGATGTGTCTATACACTACCGGTCAAAAGTTTTAGAACATCTACTCATTCAAGGGTTTTTCTTTATTTTACTATTTTCTACATTGTAGAATAATAGTGAAGACATCAACACTATAAAATAACACATATGGAATCATGTAGTTACCAAAAAAGTGTTAAACAAATCTACATTTATTTTCAAATAGCCACCCTTTGCCTTGATGACAGCTTTGCACACTCTTGGCATTCTGTCAACCAGCTTCACTTGGAATTGCTTTACAAACCGTCTTGAAGGAGTTCCCACATATGCTGAGCACTTGTTGGCTGCTTTTCCTTCACTCTGCCGTCTGACTCATTCCAAACCATCTCAATTTGGTTGAGGTCGGGGGATTGTGGAGGCCAGGTCATCTGACGCAGCACTCCATCACTCTCCTTTTTGGTCAAATAGCCCTTACACAGCCTGGAGGTGTGTTGGGTCATTGTCCTGTTGAAAAACAAATGATAGTCCCACTGAGCCCAAACCAGATGGGATGGTGTATCGCTGCAGAATGCTGTTGTAGCCATGCTGGTTAAGTGTGCCTTGAATTCTAAATAAATCACAGACAGTGTCACCAGCAAAGCACCCCCACACCATAACACCTCCTCCTCCATGCTTTACGGTGGGAAATACACATGCGGAGATCATCCGTTCACCCACACCGCGTCTCACAAAGACACAGCGGTTGGAACAAATAATCTCCAATTTGTACTCCAGACCAAAGGACAAATTTCCACTGGACTAATGTCCATTGTTCGTGTTTCTTGGCCCAAGCAAGTCTCTTCTTCTTATTGGTGTCCTTTAGTAGTGTTTTCTTTGCAGCAATTCGACCATGAAGGCCTGATTCACACTGTCTCCTCTGAATAGTTGATGTTGATGTGTCTGTTACTTGAAGCCTAATCAACTTATCCTCTGCAGCAGAGGTAACTCTGGGTCTTTCATTCCTGTGGCGTCCTCATAAAAGCCAGTTTCATCATAGCGCTTGATGGTATTTGCGACTGCACTTGAAGAAACTTTCAAAGTTCCTGAAATGTTCTGTATTGACTGACCTTCATGTCTTAAAGTAATGATGGACTGTCGTTTCTCTTTGCTTAGCTGTTCTTGCCATAATATGGACTTGGTATTTACCAAATAGGGCTATCTTCTGTATACCACCCCTACCTTGTCACAACACAACTGACTGGTTCAAACGCATTAAGAAGGAAAGAAATTCCACAAATTAAATCTTAAGAAGGCACACCTGTTAATTGAAATGCATTCCAGGTGACTACCTCATGAAGCTGGTTGAAAGAATGCCAAGAGTGTGCAAAGCTGTCATCAGGGCAAAGGGTGGCTACTTTGAAGAATCTCAAATATAAAATATATTTTGATTTGTTTAACGCTTGGCTACTATGTGATTCCATAGGTGTTATTTCACAGTTTTGATGTCTTCACTATTTTTCTACAATGTAAAAATGAAGAAAAACTCTTTAATGAGTAGGTGTTCTAAAACTTTTGACCGTTAGTGTATATGGAAAAATATGCTCTTTAAAATTTCAACCAATCGATTGGTCGAAAGAACAGATGACTCTTGGTTGACAAAGATTTTTTTTTGTCAGGGACAGCCCTAGTTGTTTTGCTCCAGGATGCCCACATGCCTCAAAAGACTCGTCTGAAGGTGAAAACATTTATGGAAGTAAATATTGAGGCTGTTTAATTCCCAAAATAAGGGGTTAAATACATGTAACAAAAAAATAAACAATTGTTTCCTGATCTTTCTTATATCTCTCAGAGCAAACATCCTTTAGATTTTTGGGGTAAACTATCTGTTCCATGTAGTGAATTTGTTATTGAATGCATTTCTATAGGCTAATAGCAGTAATACATTTTTTTATTTAACCTTTATTTAACTAGGCAAGTCAGTTTAGAACAAATTCTTGACGGCCTACAACGGCCAAACCCGGACGACGCTGGGCCAATTGTGCGTCGCCCTATGGGACTCCCAATCACGGCCAGTTGCGATACAGCCTGGAATCAAACCAGGGTGTCTGTAGTGACGCCTCAAGCACTGTCGGGAGCCCAAAAGTCCCCACATTTTTTTTATATTGTATTTGAAGGGGTCTTAAAATTCTGAATGAAATAGCAAAATGATCCTTGGTATGACCTTCTTAATACAATTCCATATAGCTTAGTAGAACCCCTGCTCCGTCTTTGACAGGGTTAGACTGTTACGTGTTTTAATAGGCTACTCTCTGGGTGTAGTCAAACTGAAGGTGATGGAGCTTCATTTTAATTCAATGAATAGGCTACTCATAAATGTGTAATTTGAAGGTTGTTGTGTGTGCTTTTCTTGGCCTCACTGATCCTCTGTCTTTTGTTTTAGTGTTCTGACGTTGTACAGTTTGTTTGTCTAGACAGATTTAGGCTAGTCCCAGTATATTCCCACCCAATATGATTTCAGATGGATAATGCAGTCCCATTGTGCCTTAGAAAAATATTGAGTGAAAAGGCTTGTTATGCCTGTTTTGAAGAAGCTGTGTGGTACAGATCCAGCAAGGTAACTGTCTTGCCCCCCCATCTTTCATCATTCATCCCCATTAGTCTGTCAAAAGAGGGCTAGTGCACATCGTCTCAGCTGAGGGCTTGGATCGATGTGTCTCGGAAGGCTTCCCTGCTAATGAAAAACAATCATTTTTTCCTCCACATCTCCAGGAGCCAGTGGAGATCTAAGTGGAGCCCCTGGCCCCAGGCTAGCTTACTGATGGCCCACATTCTGGCTTCTTGCAGCCTATGTCCTGTGTGCAAAAAGACGGCCATATTTGGCAGGGCCTCCGCTCTCCATCTCCATGGTGAATAATGTGCTGGTTCTATAAGTAGGGTGCCAAATTCAGCACCATGTATTCAGCTATTAGGAAGTGAAGTGAAGAAAAACAATATATGAGGTGTTGACAAAATCAGGGTTGTTAATAGTTTGGGCTCTAATTTGGGGCTGCATTGTACTGTGAATGTGAGAAAATGGCCAACCAGAACAGTAACACTCCTGTTTTTTAAAGTAATAGATGTTTGAATTGCAGAACATAAATCACAACAAAATGCAATTCACCAAGGTATTTTTACCTAGCTACATTACTTCAAGTTACCAGCATGCACTGTATTCGGAAAGTATTCAGACCCCTTCCCTTTTCTCATCAATCTACACATAATATCCCATATAGAGAAAGTGAAAACAGGTTTTTAGAAATGTTTGTAAATGTATTAAAAATATAAACAGAAATACCTTATTTACATAAGTATTCAGACCCTTTGCTATGAGACTCGAAATTGAGCTCCGGTGCGTCCTGTTTCCATGAATCATCCTTGAGATGTTTCTACAACTTGATTGGAGTTCACCTGGGTAAATTCAATTGATTGGACAAGATTTGGAAAGACACCTGTCTATATAAGGTCCAACAATTGACAGTGCATGTCAGAGCAAAAACCAAGCCCTGAGGTTGAAGGAATTGTCTGTAGAGCTCCAAGACAGGATTGTGTCAAGGCACAGATCTGGATAAGGGTACCAAAACATTTCTGCAGCATTGAAGGTCCCCAAGAACTCAGTGGGCTCCATCATTCTTGAATGGAAGAAGTTTGGTACCACCAAGACCCTTCCTAGAGCTGGCCACCCAGCCAAACTGAGCAGTGGAAGAAGGGCCTTGGTCAGGGAGGTAATCAAGAACCCAATGGTCACTCTGACAGAGCACCAGAGATCCTCTGTGAAGATGGGAAACCTTCCAGAAGGACAACCATCTCTGCAGAACTCCACCAATTAGACCTTTATGGTAGAGTTGCCAGACGGAAGCCACCTCAGTAAAAGGAACATGACAGCCCGCTTGGAGTTTGCCAAAAGGCACCTAAAGGACTCTCAGACCATTAGAAACAAGATTCTCTGGTCTGATGAAACCAAGATTGAACTTTTTGGCCTGAATGCTAAGCGTTAAGTCTGGAGGAAAACCTGGCACCATCCCTACTGTGAAGCTTGGTGGTGGCAGCATCATGCTGTGGGGATGTTTTTCAGAGGCAGGGAATGGGAGACTAGTCAGGATCGAGGAAAAGATGGAGAATGGAGCAAAGTACAGAGAGATCCTTGATGAAACCTGCTCCAGAGCGCTCAAGACCTCAGACTGGGGCAAAGGTTCAACTTCCAACAGAAAAATAACCCCAAGCATACAGCCAAGACAACGCAGGAGTGGCTTCAGGACAAGTCTCTGAATGTTCTTGAGTGGCCCAGCCCGAGCCCGGACTTGAACCTGACCAAACATCTCTGGAAAGACCTGAAAATAGCTGTGCTGTGACGCTCCCCATCCAACCTGACAGAGCTTGAGAGGATCTCCAAAGAAGAATGGGAGAAACTCTCCAAATACAGGTGTGCCAAGCTTGTAGTGTCATACCCAAGAAGAATCGAGGCTGTATTTGCTGCCAAAGGTGCTTCAAAAAGTTCTGAGTAAAGGGTCTGAATACTTATGTAAATGTAATATTTCTGTTTCTATTTTTTTTTATTTTTTTTTTTAAATGTTAAAACCTGTTTTTGCTTTGTCATTATGGGGTATTGTGTGTAGATTGATGATATTTTTTTTAATTTGTATTATTTTTTGAATAAGGCTGTAATGTATCAAAATGTGGAAAAAGTGAAGGGGTCTGAATACTTTCCAAATGCACTGTACGTGCCGCTTGACTCCGATTCTAAAGAGTCAGTGAATATATCCAGATGTTCGAATTTCGTGAAAAGTGAGCGAGAAGGCCCAAGTTCAGCAGCATCAATTTAGATGTGGAATGTGGAGAATCTGACAAACTATTTTCCTGCATAACAAGATAGCAGACCTTGCCCGTTCCGTTTAATTATTAGATCATTCTTTCTGTGGTCGGCCCTCTAGAGATGACCTGCCGGATTGGGAGTGCTGTGGGAAAAATCTCAGAGGAGTGTCAGGAGAAGAGTGTATGAAATGCAGGATGCGTTATCATCAGCGTGTAAAGTTTCTGTAGACTCGCTCACACACTCTCTGCCTGTTCTGCTCTCTCTGAGTGTCAAAATGTTGTGTTTTTGCAGGGGAAGAGTGAGAGGATTCCAAGAATCAGACCATGTTCAAGGCAGTGCTGAAGAAGAACAGAGACGGAGGGAAGGGGAGCAAGAAGGAACCAGGTATGTTGAGTTATGACTAAACTGCTGCAATCATGTCATTGTCACTTTGACCATTGTGCAGCAACATGTTTCCCTCAGGATAGTTTATTTCACACATAGACCTGTCTCAACCTGTCTCCATTATTTGTATGGTTTTATGGCCATCTATGAATTGTTTAGACCTACTTTTTATTCAGAATGACAAAGGATATTATTGGTAGTTCAATGGCAATATCAAAGGGTTTGTCATAATAGGCCTACATAGTAATTTTACGCCTCAAGTTAAGAGATAGAAATATGCACATAGAGTTGAGAAGAATGCACAAAAAATATGGCTCATTTCATCGCTGTTCATAAACATTTCATCATCTGAGCCAACATTTGTAGTGAGCAAGCAGTTCGAACATACACTATATGGTCATAAACTGGTGTCACTGACACTGTCACTGTCATTGACCATTTGTCTTTGAGTCATTTGCTTGATGCTCAGGGTATAGCCGTAGTGCGTACACACACACACACACACACACACACACACACACACACACACACACACACACACACACACACACACACACACACACACTTATAAGCACCATGGCTCCATGTTTTCAGTATTTATAAACAATCTTTATTGGCTGTAAGTAACCAATACCACAGTCTCTGTTTCAACATGAAAAAGGTTGGACTAGAAAGGGAGCTAGGGTAATGAACAGTTAGGCCTTATCATTTCAGTGAGAACAATGCTGGAGGATTTTGAACTGGTATACTATTTGACACCACTGTTATTGTCAGTTTGACATCCCTATCAGGATGCAGGTGTTGTTCTGGCTCGCCCATGTAACCTTTTGGATTATTAACCATTTTCCATTATAACGGGGAATTCATTTTTTGGTGTGAGTCACTCAGCAGTGCTATTTCATTTCTGACTCACCTCTAGCAAACATAGACCAGGATCTATCTTTTTATAAACATAATACGAGGCTATGTTCTCTGGTCTTGACTCTCCTACTATAGGAAGGAACAGTTGTAGCTAAGTAGCATAATAGGTACTATATAGCAGTACAGTAGTTAAGTATATTCTGCTCATGCTTGCCTTGTCCAGGGGCTGTTTCATACAGTTGAGTCAATTTGCTCTTCTTTTTACGGGATCTCCTTGAGAACAGGCTGCGGCTTGCCTCTGTTAATATAACAGTCGACAAACTGTGAATACAAATAGACACTGGCTATCTTCCTTCAGTGTCAGGTTACACCTCTCACATCTCTCCCACACCCTCTCTCAGAATGCGTCCCGAATGGTACCCTATTCCATATGTAGGGGCCCTGGTCTAAAATAATGCACGATATAGGGAATTTGGGACACCCCCATATGACAGTAGGAGCCACAGTTCAGGACTGTATGAGGAATGTAACTGCAGGCCCTTACTCTGAACACATATCCGTTGACTTGGGATCTTATACTGTACGGCAGGGTGGCCCGCGTGTGATTTTTATTTGGCTACCCATGTTTTCTGAGCAAAGAATATAATATAATTATTATTATTTTTTATGACATTTTGTTGTTGGACATAAAATACTATATAAACACCAGCAAATCAGCTTCAATTGGTTTTCATTTTGGAGATCGGTCCCAAAGTATTCCCACGCATAATAGACAGATATGTGATAGTATACAAATGTAAGCAAGGTTTGAAATGATTATGTTTTAGTCAAATGTTATATCTGTTTTGCAGTCTACAAAATATTTGTAATTATGTTGCGGCCCCCTGACTATCTGCTCAAGAAAAAATAGTCCCGCGCTTGAATCTAGTTGATGATCCCTGCTGTAGAGGCAATGAATCACAGAGCAGTACAGTAGTCTCCCGCAAGGGTTACTATGATGCTGTCCATGCTACGTTTACTATCTTGAATAGCGATGTTGAAGGCCGATGTAATGTTTTCAGTAGAGGTGTTGAAACCTGTCTAACATGTTATGAATCAATCTTTGATTACCAGACTTTCATTGTGTGTCAGCCCAGTCAGTCACCACTAGGGTTGGAAAGGGTTGGAAACTTTCCGGTAGGTTTCCGAAATTTTCCATGGGAAGTTAAGCCTGGGAATTTGGGGAATTCTGCTTAAACTCATCAAAAAAGTTAGCTTATAACAGTGAATCTTTTTTTGTGGGATACACATAAGACAATTCTAGGTCTTGTGGCATTTTTGGTTAAACTATCCCCAATTCAATGGAATTGCAACCCTCTGCATGCACAGTGCACTCTTCCATCACATGTACAGCTGATTCCCAGATCTTGCACACTAATGAGATGCTATTGAGCCCATACTACTACACTGTCTGAGCCAAGGACCACATGCTTTTCTGGTAAGTTTTGATTACAATACTGGGTGGGGTGAATATATTTTATGTGACATAAATGATTTTCTGTTAATCGGTAAATAGTAGCCTACAGCAAAGTGTATTTAAATAATTACTAACTTGTTAACAATTTCTGCTAGTTCGTTTTTGCTACTATGTGGGTTTTAGCTTTGCTTAAACCTGCTAACTGAGGAGTGTTAATTCACCTGTTTCCATACATGTTTATTTTTAAAACATTTATCTTACAAAGGAGTTGTTTAATCTAACTGCTTAACTATTTATCTCTACATGGAATTTTTATTTATTACTCATTTTTTCCTAATCTTTACAGAAAAATGTCACGGGCACTATCTGATATGTGGAGACATTTCACTGCAGCTAATATAGAGGGAAAAGCTGTGTACATTTGCAAATACTGTGCCAAATCATATGTGAAGAATGCAACAAAAATGTAGAAGCATAAAGTTCCCTCAGCGCTCACAACAAGCAACCTCTGACAAATGTCCCTCTACTTCTATTAGAGGTGAAAATTATGAATCAGACACCTTATCAATAGCAACAGCTCACAGTCCTCCTGGAATCAGAAGCTCTTTTGACTCAATAGAGGAACGTAGTAAGAGAAATGCTGATGAATGTGTTGCTCAAGCTGTGTATGCAACTGGTTCACATCTGATGCTCACAGGCAGTGTGTATTGGAAGAGATTTCTGAATGTTCTTCGCTCTGCATACAGGTGTTGTCATCATGTTTGACAGTCTCCTGGAGGGGAAGGAGTCGCTCTAAGAAATGGCCATTTTACAGTCTGCCAATATGGACAGCCCCATCAATAGGGTCCTCCTGGATGATGTATTTTGGGAGAGAGTGGTAAGCAGCCTGAAACTACTGAAACCTATAGCAGAGGCGATTGTACGGATTGAGAGAGACTATGCCATCCTGTCTGATGTTCAGACTCTGCTTGCAGATGTAAGAGAAGAAATCCGAACTGCCCTGCCCACTTCACTGTTGCTCCAAGTTGAGGAAACTGCAGTTCTGAAATACATCAAAAAGCGTGAAGACTTCTGCCTGAAGCCCTTATACGCCGCAGCGTAAATGTTGGACTCCAAGTATGCTGGCAAGAGCATCCTGTCTGGTGCAGAGATCAACAAGGCCTATGGTGTCATCACTACTGTGTCTCGCCACCTTGGCCTGGATGAGGGCAAGGTTATTGGCAGTCTGGCAAGGGCTTTGGGGTGAATATGCAATTTGGCAGTCGTGCCAACATATCTCATCAGCCACCTGGTGGAAGGGACTTTGTGGATCTGAGGCTCTTTCCCCTGTTGCCTCCATCATCCTCCAAATTCCACCAACATCAGCCGCCTCAGAGCGCAACTGGTCCTTGTTTGGGAACACACACACCAAAGCACGCAACAGGCTGACCAATACAAGGTTGAAAATTTGCTGGCCATCCAGGAAAATTTGAGGCTTTTTGAGCCTGACAGTGAGCCAACCTCAACAAGGTTGGAAAGTGACAGTGAAGATGAGGCCTCAGAGTCTGTTCAAGAGGTGGACATTGAGGAGGTCCACGGAGAAGACATGGAAGCCTGAGAGGAAGACAACCAAAGCTTTAGTTTCTAGACTGTCATTTTACAGATGTATGTTGAAAATGTTTTTGGGAGATGCAATGGATCATTGGGGATCATTCAATATTCCCTTTCTTTTGTTGTTCAGTGAAATCATCCCATGTGAAGAGTCAACTCATTTAATTAAAGTTCAATTCGTAACTTAATTGTTTTTTAAATTTATATTTGAAGGATTTAATAATTTGCAATTATGTCTACTTATGATAAGGTAAAATGTTGATATTTCAGTCTCCATATGATATAGTAAATATATCCAAAGAAAAAAACATCTACATTTAAATGATATTAATATTAATTTGCATATATTTCCATTAATTCCCATATATTCCCATTATTTCCAATATATTCCCGTTAATTCCAACGGAAAGTTTCTACCTCTGATTATTCCCCAAAATGTGCAACCCTAGTCACATCAAGAGGCGAACACACACAGGACTGCTTGCAGTAGCTGAGCTGTTGGATGTAAATGACGGGAATAAGCTTCATCACCATTTTTCCCAGCTCTTTCCCCAGTTAGACGCTATCCATCAAGCAAAAGCAGGTCTCTCTCCCTTTCCCATGCTGGGACAGAGTCAGCCACTCCTCTCCTCTATTCAGGGCAGGACAGATGAGCTGCCTCAGCCTTTGATTACTTGGCGGCGGTCATTAGTTGTGGTCATTCGGTTGCTCTGTTGTCCTTATAGATGGGGTCACTCACTAAAGCCAGCAGGACCTCCGGCAGTAGGTAGATATAGAAAAAACAAATGGTCATTTACAGTATATATATCAGCATCATTTGAAGTGACTATCAGAGGCCAATTCCAATTGTTTCAATCTGTAAATCAAGAATTGGCCATTCATTGGAATGAAAGAGTGGTAGCAACAAAAAGGCTTTGGTTTTAAATATTCAATTATGACTCTGTAAATAAATGTTACAGTTGCGTAACAAACGGGAAACCAGGTATTTGATACTTCTTTATTTCCCCTGAAAAGATCAATTTGTTTGTAAAGTCAGCGCTCATCTAGGAGGGGCCTGGAATAAGGTTAGTAACACAGTAGTCCTGGAAACGGTCATACTAATCACAACGGGTACAGAATATCAAGTGCTCTCCGTGCCTCGATTGTAACATATTGCACATAAAATATTAAATGAACCATCTGTTCTGGTGTGAATAAAGATTGTATTATGCTTCCAAATGGTATTGGACAGAGAAATAATGCTTAAATCTACCGTCTGTTCCGATACAGTAGAGTCAAAATTCCCTTTCAATTTGCGAAAATGTGATTGTCTCCTCATGGCACATTCAAATCTGACTTATGCGCAAAGATGAGCGTATATATCGGAATTGGATGTGACTGGATATTTGATATTGCTTACTGCTGTGTTTGGATTTGTTTCGAGCAACCCCCACCCTCCCCAGTTTGATACAGTTTACTTAATTCCTTCCTCATTTGACTCATCAAATCTATTTGTATTTGTTGTGGATGGGTCACAACAGCCACCATTGAGACAGCATTAACCAGTAGAGCATTTGTGAAGAATTTGCTCTCATGTAAACATGACAGAGAGACCAGCAAAAATTCAAGTCACCCCCCTTCCCTGTAAAGAGAATGACAGTAATAAATGCTTTACAAAAGCATATCAAAGTCCACAGAGAGACATGTCATGGAAATTAGTGGGAGGAAAAATCTTGATAATTGTATAATTACATGATAGCTGGGCATATGTTCCTCATAACACCGTAGCTGCGGCCTGGAGGCAACTTAAAAGGAGTCAGGGAAACTTGGCCCCCGTGCCAGACGGAGCGCAGTCATTAGGCTGCCTCTAGGAGCCCCGCATTGCCAGGGTCCACAAACACACCATTTGCTAATTCACTCATTCTCCCTCTTTTACTCCTACCACTACTCCACCTCATCCAAATCTGCTGTACGGAACTAGCCTTTTTAATCCCTTTTAAGTACACTTTTTTTTATGGTCCGGCATTCCGGAAGTGGGATACTGGTTAGCTTTGGCCTCTGGACTTTGATGTGAACACTTTGTTTAAAAAGGTCACATTGCCAGTAGGCCTCACTGATGTTTATGGATTTGAGGCTCAAGGCACCGGGAGCTCAGTGGATTATGTAGTTGTAAAATTAAACTTGTCTGGATTAATTGGTATTCTCTTTGAGGATACGCTGGTTTTATGGAGGGTTCCTCCTGTTAACCTCTTAACAGCTAGGAGGTGCAGTCGGCAGGGTGCACAGCAGCAACCATAAGGGCACAATATGGGTTTTTAATGGAGAACTCTTGAAGAAGCACTGAGGAAATTGGTATGGCCAGCATGGGAGATATTTCACTTTGTAATATCACATTGAAACATGACATTGACATTTCACTTTAGCTTCTACTGCCAAATAAATGTGTCCTTGAGACATTTTCAGAGTTAGAGTATTCCTATCTGTGTGACAACCTGTAAAATAGGCCTACATGCCTTTCGTCTGTCATTAATTATTGGCAAGGGGCTTTCAACTGCGACTAAAGATACGTAGTGGCCCATATATTTGAAAGTCCTAACTCTGATGCATTGAAGGTGTAAGGTGTTTTATGAGTTGGAGATGGAGCGAAGCTGAACTGCGGGCCCTACATCGTCCCTCTGGCAGACTGGAACCACATGAAGAGAGTCTAATGTTTCAGTGTACTGTCTTCCCTCTGAGATTTAGCACTCTGTCTTTGGGGAGCGCTACAGCTACATACCTACATCCCTTCAGCGTTTCGTTCCTCACAGCAGGACCCTCAAGCTCTATTCCTCTGTCTCACTTCCCAGCACAGAGACTGCTTACTTTCTAGAGTAAAGTTTTACCTTCCCACTGTTCTGTCTGGGGAGTACTACTCTCACATCCCACCAGTTCCCTCTCTCTCAGTGTAGTGATCAGAGCCCAGAGCCCAGGGAAACTGACTGAAGGCTCAGGCTGTGTGGGCTAGACTCATCCCTCTTGCGGCTCCCAGCTCTAGCTATAACTCTATCTGCTGAGCTGGAGGAGACAGCCAGCTGCCAGACAGAGCTGTCTGTTTTGGCCAGTGTTAATCACACTAGCATGTCCTTGCCTTGTAATCTCTGGGGCGGCTAGGCTAAACTGCCTCAGCTACTCCTCACCACTGACTCCCTTGCCCGCCACCAGTTGGCAGGCGCCCTAGGAGCTCGGCCACACTCCAACACATCGGCCAGCTAGTCAGAGGAAAGTAAGAGTCAGTACAGAGTGGGCCCAAGCACACTGCCCTGGCTGTGCTAACCACTAGTCTGAAAAGCGGAGACAGTATCCACAGCAAATTGAGCTTTTTCATTCAATAATGTAGGCTACAGTTGGTGAACCTAGCCCGTCTTTGTCAGCAGTTGTGGGGCAATCTTACTTCACTAGGCCTACCTATACAGTGTAACAATCTTATATTTGTTATATTTTACTGTACTACATAGCAGGGTTGGGGGCAATTCAATTTCAATTCCAGTCAATTCAGGAAGTACACTGAAATTCCAATTTACTTCAATGTTTTTCAATTAGGACATTTTGGAATTGGAATTTGGTTTACTTTCTGAATTAAAATGGAGTTGACCCCAACCCTGCTACATAGTATGTTATCATGCCATTGTAATTCGATGTAAATGTGTTATATAATTATGACGTTATCCTGTTTGATAGGCTAAGCCATGTCTTGCTCATGTGGAGTTGTGGAAAGAGGTGATTACCTCACCTTTGGAGGACTAAACATGTCTTACTCCCACTGATATGTTCAATTGCATGGACCATCTATTTATACTATGGCTCAGTTGATGATAACGCCTTGCACATTTACAGATTCCCAAGCGATTGGAATGCACTTCATTGATGTTCCTGTCAACTCATCAGATCTGGCATAGCATCCAGCCAGAGACTGAGCAACATGGCCACCAACCTTTCCTTCAAAGAGCTCCCACAGCAGGCGGTGGTTTTACTCTTCAGACCAAAATCCAATTGATGTAAACCACATTTAATTTAGAGGCTTACGCAAAAAGTAAACTGGGACAAGAATGTACCACTTTATTACTTCTGCTTCTCAACATTTTTATTTTCTTAAGCACACTCTTCTTTAATAAGAGCAATGTTTAATCAGGACTTTGAGCTCCAAAAGGCAGCTTGTCCCATGTAATTTATCTCTCGGGAAATGAAAGATTAAACAAATATAACAATTCTGCCGAACACTAATGAGTGCGCATGTGTGTGCGTGTGTGTACGTATGTGTGTACGTGTGCACGTGTGCGTGACCATTACAGGGAGGGTGGTTAGGGTTGCAAAGCTAATTGTAATTTACCAAAGTTACAGGAATCTTCAGTAATTTTGGTAATTAACAGAATTACGATAGATTGCCATAGATTCTGTTAATTACCAAAATTACTGAAGATTCCTGTAACTTTGGTCATTTATACTTGAATAACTTAAAAAAATATATTAATATATAGTATGCCATTATTTTTATTAACTATGCATCTCTTCCAACTATTGACTTTTTCCATAACTGCCACCAGTTTGATGCCAAAACATTGACAACAAATTAATATTGATAGTAAAATAAAGACCAGTTTGTAAAAAAATATATATTAAGGATATTTCATGCTGAAAACCTCATATTAAACACCTATGATATTCACTAAATTGATGGTTTATATTTAGGATAATGTTTTACAGCTTTGTCATTCTATTTAAAAAATGTTTCCATCTTATTTAATTATTTAATGTATTTTACATGTAATAAAGTCACAGAGGGCTAGATTATTACAGACACCTGTGATAATCTGAATTACTCAAAAGGGCCACTAGATGTCTTGTGATATATTACATAAATCCTTGAAAGATACGGAAATTCTGGTTGTTTACTGGTAAACTTAGAAAGTTTCCAGTAATATACCCTCCTTTTGCAACCCTAGTGGTGGTGGTGGTAAGATGTAGGCCTCCACGTTGTTCTCTCAGCTGTGAGGGTGGCTGGTACAGGCTGTCTCGACAGAGCTTCTGTGTGTTTGGGACATCGGAGGGTATGCCTAATTTGGTGATGGTGGGGCAGACAAAAGAGGAAAACACATGGCTGTCACTCAGGGCTGTTGTCATTCTAGTGTTCTGCTGTCCAATTGTGTCTCGGCCAAAGCTCTGAACATTCACAATATTTTAGTGATTAGGCCTAAAAATGTATTATTCAAGTCAAACATTCCCCTGTAGAGTGAGAGGATTCTGTTTGCGTGATGATTTCGCCATATTTCTAAACATTCGCAATAAACAGTGATTCAAACTAAATTACTCAAATGAATAGATTCCTGTAGCGTGAGAGAGATTCTGTATGTGTGAGGATTTCACTTGAACAGACATAGCAGAGATTCCTGCAATTTTTCAGATTTCTCTCCCCTCTTAAGACTCTGTCTGCATGATACATTTTCACTTCACTATGGAAAACCTTCCCCAATAAACAGCAACAGCAGTTGTTTACGGACAGAACAGTTTTGCTGATTAAGCATGTTTGTCACAACTAGGCCTAAATTATTCTGTGAAAAGTGAATCATAGTTTTAGTGGCTGCATACAAGGGCCATTCTTTGAGTGGTTGAAATGCTAGCTAGCACATTGTGTCCAGAATTGTCTCCATAACATTGACATTTAAACATCATTTTTTATGCTGTTGTTGCTGCCTAGTTAATGTAGCCATGGTGAGCTTAGCGCTGTATTTTCCTACATTTCTGTCAGGGAATACATTTATTGGCCTGTATTCATATAGTGTGAGTGCTGACTTGTCCATGTAATCTTATTCATTATGCAATAGGAAAAACTGGTCCTAGATCAGCACTCCTACTCTGAGACACTTTGTGACTATGGGACATTGGAACCAATGGAGCTCCTCAGTTATCCTTTTTAGATAAAACTATTGTAAATATATCACCAAATAACTGATTAAAACACACTGTTTTGCAATAATGGTCTACAGTAGCTTCAACAGCACTCTAGGGTAGCACCATGGTGTAGCCGTAGGACAGCTATTTTCCATTCTCCTCTGGGTACATTGGCTTCCATACTAAACCTAGGAGGCTCGTGGTTCTCACCCCTTCCATAGCCCCCACGTAATTATGACAACTTCCGGAGGACATCCTCCATCCTATCAGAGCTCTTGCTGAATGAATGAACATCTTGTCCATCCAATCAAAGGATCAGAGAATGAATCTAGTACTGAAAGCACAAGCTTTAGTTGACACAATGAGAGAGAAAGACAATAGTTAAACAGTTTTGAACAAATTCATTTATTCAAAAATGGAGAAGTAGCAGAGAGCGAGAGAGCTAGCTATATGTTGTTGTATTTTTTTCTTCTTAGTTTACCCTTCACTTCACTAAGCCTACTCAGCAACCTGACTCAAACAGAGAGGAATGCTTTCAGTTGTATTAATTTATTGCCACCGGGGCTCGCCGGTGTAACTGCTAAACTGCTTGCTGGACACTGTACTGTGTGATTGTATGCATCGATTGGATTGTTTACTAACATGTTAGTTTTAGTTAGTTGACTATATCGTTAATATTCTGGTATTTTTGGTATTTTATTAGGATCCCCATTAGGTGTTGCAAAAGCAGCAGCTACTCTTCCTGGGGTCCACAGAAAACATTAAACATAATACAGAATGACATAATACAGAACATCATTAGACAAGAACAGCTCAAGGACAGAACTACAGTTGAAGTCGGAAGTTTACAGTCATTAACCTGTTGGGGCTAGGGGGCAGTATTTTCACGGCCAGATAAAAAACGTACCCGATTTAAACTGGTTACTACTCTTACCCAGAAACGAGAACATGCATATAATTAGTATATTTGGATAGAAAACACTCTAAAGTTTCTAAAACTGTTTGAATGGTGTCTGTGAGTATAACAGAACTCATATGGCAGGCCAAAACCTGAGAAGATTCCATGCAGGAAGTGCCCTGTCTGACAATTTGTTGTCCTCCTAGGGCATCTCTATAAAAAATACAGCATCTCTGCTGTAACGTGACATTTTCTAAGGCTTCCATTGGCTCTAAGAAGGCGCCAGAAAGTGGAATGAGAGCTCTGCAGTCTCTGGGCGAAAAACAGCAGGAGTGTTTGTGAGTGGTCAGGCAGGGAACACTGACACTGGAGCGCGCGTGCACGAGAGGACCACATTTTTTTCTTTCTCTCTTTGAACAAATACAACGTCGCCCGGTTGGAATATTATCGCTATTTTACGAGAAAAATCGCATAAAAATTGATTTTAAACAGTGTTTGACATGCTTCAAAGTACGGTAATGGAATATTTTGAAATGTTTTGTCACGAAATGCACCCTTCAGATACTGACCTCAACGCACGAACAAAACGGAGCTATTTCAATATAACTATGGATTATTTCAAACCAAAACAACATTTGTTGTTGAAGTAGAAGTCCTGGGAGTGCATTCTGACGAAGAACAGCAAAGGTAATCCAATTTTTCTAATAGTAAATCTGAGTTTGGTGAGGGCCAAACTTGGTGGGTGTCAAATTAGCTAGCCGTGATGGCCGGGCTATCTACTCAGAATATTGCAAAATGTGCTTTCGCCGAAAAGCTATTTTAAAATCTGACACCGCGATTGCATAAAGGAGTTCTGGATCTATAATTCTTTAACCTGTTAGGGCTAGGGGGCAGTATTTGCACGGCTGGATAAAAAAAATGTACCCGATTTAATCTGGTTACTAATCCTACCCAGTAACTAGAATATGCATATACTTATTATATATGGATAGAAAACACTCTAAAGTTTCTAAAACTGTTTGAATGGTGTCTGTGAGTATAACAGAACTCATTTGGCAGGCAAAACCCTGACACATTTTCTGACAGGAAGTGGATACCTGATGTGTTGTATTACCTTTAAACCTATCCCATTGAAAAACACAGGGGCTGAGGAATATTTTGGCACTTCCTATTGCTTCCACTAGATGTCACCAGCCTTTACAAAGTGTTTTGAGTCTTCTGGAGGGAGATCTGACCGAACAAGAGCCATGGAATGATGATGGCCCATTAGACACCTGGCGCGCGAGTTCATGTTGGGTACCCTCGTTCCAATACGTTATAAAAGAGTATGCATTCGTCCACCTTGAATATTATTCATGTTCTGGTTAAAAAAGGCCCTAATGATTTATGCTATACAACGTTTGACATGTTTGAACGAACGTAAATATATTTTTTCCCCTCGTTCATGACGAGAAGTCCGGCTGGCTTAGATCATGTGCTAACAAGACGGAGATTTTTGGACATAAATGATGAGCTTTTTTGAACAAAACTACATTCGTTATGGACCTGTGATACCTGGAAGTGACATCTGATGAAGAGAATCAAAGGTAATGGATTATTTACATAGTATTTTCGATTTTAGATCTCCCCAACATGACGTCTAGTCTGTATCGCAACGCGTATTTTTCTGGGCGCAGTGCTCAGATTATTGCAAAGTGTGATTTCCCAGTAAGGTTATTTTTAAATATGGCAAGTTGATTGCGTTCAAGAGATGTAAATCTATAATTCTTTAAATGACAATATAATATTTTACCAATGTTTTCTAATTTTAATTATTTAATTTGTGGTGCTGACTTGACTGCCGGTTATTGGAGGGAAACGATTTCCTCAACATCAATGCCATAGTAAAACGCTGTTTTTGGATATAAATATGAACTTGATAGAACTAAAAATGCATGCATTGTCTAACATAATGTCCTAGGAGTGTCATCTGATGGAGATTGTAAAAGGTTAGTGCATCATTTTAGCTGGTTTTATGGTTTTGGTGACCCTGTCTTTGAATTGACAAAACATTACACACAACTCTTGTAAATGTACTGTCCTAACATACTCTAAATTTATGCTTTCGCCGTAAAACCTTTTTGAAATCGTAAAACGTGGTTAGATTAAGGAGATGTTTATCTTTCAAAGGGTGTAAAATAGTTGTATGTTTGAAAAATTTGAATTTTGACATTTATTTGGATTCAAATTTGCCGCTCTTGAAATGCACCTGCTGTTGATGGAGTGCACCACGGGGGGGACGCTAGCATCCCACCTAGCCCATAGAGGTTAAATAATTGTTGTGTATTTTGTGAACGTTAATCGTGAGTAATTAAGTCAATTCACCGGAAGTTTGCGGTGGGTATGCTAGTTCTGAACATCACATGCTAATGTAAAAAGCTGGTTTTTGATATAAATATGAACTTGATTGAACAAAACATGCATGTATTGTAAAACATAATGTCCTAGGAGTGTCATCTGATGAAGATCATCAAAGGTTAGTGCTGCATTTAGCTGTGGTTTTGGTTTTTGTGACATATATGCATGCTTTGAAAATGGCTGTGTGATTATTTTTGGCAGGGTACTCTCCTGACATAATCTAATGTTTTGCTTTCGCTGTAAAGCCTTTTTGAAATCGGACAGTGTGGTTAGATTAACGAGAGTCTTGTCTTTAAAATTGTGTAAAATAGTCCTATGTTTGAGAAATTGAAGTTATAGCATTTATGAGGTATTTGTATTTTGCGCCACGCGATTCCACTGGCTGTTGACTAGGGAGGTTAAACAGCTTGGAAAATTCGCAGAAAATTATGTCATGGCTTTAGAAGCTTCTGAAAGGCTAATTGACATCATTTGAGTCAATTGGAGGTGTACCTGTGGATGTATTTCAAGGCCTACCTTCAAACTCAGTGCCTCTTTTCTTGACATCATGGGAAAATCAAAAGAAATCAGGCAAGACCTCAGAAAAAAAATGTAGACCTCCACAAGTCTGGTTCATCCTTGGGAGCAATTTGCAAATGCCTGAAGGTACCACGTTCATCTGTACAAACAATAGTACGCAAGTATAAACACCATGGGACCACGCAGCCGTCATACCGCTCAGGAAGGAGACACGTTCTGTCTCCTAGAGATGAATGTATTTTGGTGCGAAAAGTGCAAATCAATCCCAGAACAACAGCAAAGGACCTTGTGAAGATGCTGGAGGAAACAGGTACAAAAGTATCTATATCCACAGTAAAACGAGTCCTATATCGATATAACCTGAAAGGCCACTCAGCAAGGAAGAAGCCACTGCTCCAAAACCGCCATAAAAAAGCCAGACAACGGTTTGCAACTGCACATGGGGACAAAGATCGTACTTTTTGGAGAAATGTCCCCTGGTCTGATGAAACAAAAATAGAACTGTTTGGCCATAATGACCATTGTTATGTTTGGAGGAAAAGGGGGACGCTTGCAAGGCGAAGAACACCATCCCAACCGTGAAGCACGGGGGTGGCAGCATCATGTTGTGGGGGTGCTTTGCTGCAGGAGGGACTGGTGCACTTCACGAAATAGATGGCATCCTGAGCTGATATAAATCTGAAATAAATCATTGGCTCTACTATTATTCTGACATTTCACATTCTTAAAATAAAGTGGTGATCCTACGACAGTGAATTTTTACTAGGATTCAATGTCAGGAATTGTGAAAACTGATTTTAAATGTATTTGGCTAAGGTGTATGTAAACTTTCGACTTCAACTGTACATACATTATTAAAAAGGCACACGTAGCCTACATGTCACTGTATACACACAAACTTTTTAGGTCTAATAGGGGAGAGGCGTTGTGCTGCGAGGTGTTGCTTTTTCTGTTTTTTTAAACCAAGTTTGCTGTTTATTTGAGCAATATGAGATGGAAGGAAGTTACATGCAATAAGGGCTCTATATAATACTGTACGTTTTCTTGAATTTGTTCTGGATTTGGGGACTATGAAAAGACCCCTGGTGGCATGTCTGGTGGGAGAAGTGTGTGTGTCAGAGCTGTGTGAAAGTTGACTATGCAAACAATTTGGGATTTTTAACACGTTAGTGTTTCTTATAAAAAGAAGTGATGCAGTCCGTCTGTCCTCAACTCTTAGCCAAGAGAGACTGGTATGCATAGTATTTATATTAGCCCTCTGATTACAATTAAGAGCAAAACGTGCCGCTCTGTTCTGTGCCAGCTGCCGCTTAACTAGGTCTTTCCTTGCCGCACTGGACCACACGACTGGACAATAATCAAGATTAGACAAAACTAGAGCCTGCAGAACTTGCTTTTTGGAGTGTGGTGTTAAAAAAGCAGAGCATCTCTTTATTACAGCTAGACTTCTCCATCTTTGCAACCATTGAATCATATGTTTTGACCATGACAGTTTACAATCTACGGTAACGCCAAGTAATTTAGTCTCCTCAACTTGTTCAACAGCCACACCATTCATTACCAGATTCAGCTGAAGTCTAGCACTTAAGGAATGATTTGTACCAAATACAATGCTTTTAGTTTTAGAGATGTTCAGGAACAGTTTATTACTGGCCACCCATTCCAAAACAGACTTCAACTCTTTGTTAAGGGTTTCAGTGACTTCATTAGCTGTGGTTGCTGATGCGTATATGGTTGAATCATCAACATATATGGACACTCATGCTTTGTTTAATGCCAGTGGCCGGTCATTGGTAAAAATAGAAAGATTAGAGGGCCTAGAGAGCTGCCCTGCGGTACACCAAACTTTACATGTTTGACATTAGAGAAGCTTCCATTAAAGAAACCCTTTGAGTTCTATTAGATAGATAGCTCTGAATCCACAATATGACAGCGGTTGAAAAGCCATAGCACTGAAGTTTTTTCAACAACAGTGTTAGGGGTGTGTACGGAGGCGAAGTCAGGTGCAGGAGGTCAGAGTGAAGTAAACAGGCGCACTTTAATTCCGGTCCAAAAACGATAGCAAATAAAAACATACACGTGCCAAAAACACGGAATATAATAAAAGTATAGCGCCTGACCATATCCACATAACAATAAACAATTCCACACAAAGACATGGAGGGGAACAGAGGACTAAATACATGTAGTGTGATTTCGGAATGAAAACCAGGTATGTATGGAACAAGACAAAACAAATGGACATATGAGAAATGGAGCGGCAATCGCAGATCGCCGCCCGAACAAGGAGAGGAGCCGACTTCGCGGAAGTCGTGACAAACAGGTTATGGTCAATAATATCAAAGGCTGCACTGAAATCTATCAGTACAGCTCCCACAATCTTCTTATTATCAATTTCTTTCAACCAATCATCAGTCATTTGTGTCAGTGCAGTACATGTTGAGTGCCCTTCACTATAAGCATGCTGAAAGTCTGTTGTTAATTTGTTGACAGAGAAATAGTATTGTATTTGGTCAGACACATTTTTTCCCAACAGTTTGCTAAGAGCGTGCTTATAGGTCTGCTGTTAGAACCAGTAAAAGCCGCTTTACCACTCTTTGGTAGCGGAATTACTTTGGCTTCCCTCCAGGCCTGAGGACAAAGACTTTCCTCTAGGCTCAGATTAAAAATATGACATTTAGGAGTGGCTATGGAGTCAGCCACCATCCTCAGTAGCTTTCCATTTAAGTTGTCAATGCCAGGAGGTTTGATCGTTAACAATAATTTTTCCCTCTCCCACTTGGTGGCCTATAGCAACACCCCAAAAGAAAAGGCTTTAGATGTGCCAAGTGAACCTGTAACCACAACACTTCAATAACACTTGACATAAGATCTTCTCTAAGCATTACAGGGATATGGCTCTGAATATATACAGCAACACCTCCCCCATAAGCATTTCTGTCTCTTCTATAAATGTTATATCCTTGTATTACTACTGATGTATCATCAAATGAATTATCTAAGTGAGTCTAAGAAATGGCTAATATATGAATGTTATCTGATGTTAGCAAGTTATTGATTTCATTAACCTTATTTCTAAGGCTACATATATTAATATGGGCTATTTTCAGCCCTTTTCTGGGTAGCTTATCAGAGATAGACATAATATTGAAAAGAGCAAACAAAGCAAGAGAAAATAATATACTTTCAGCAGTCCGTTAATCAATTGGTGTGTTTGCTGCGGGGTTGAGGCTACGAACCCATAGGCTTGGCTCTCTCATCCCTTCCAGGCTTCTGGGAGGGAGGGTGGACAATAAGTCTGTCAGAGCGGATGTACACAATGTCCCCACGCGATCAAGCAGCTTTCATGGCTTGGATCAGTTAACTTCAGGATACTCCTCGTTGAGGAAGATATTTGTTCCTCTCAAGTTCTTGGCTCTTTCCAGAACAGCTACCTTGTCTTTGAACCTCAAAAACTTGACCACTATCAGCCTGGGCCTATCACCTGGGCCGGTGGTGGGTTTTCCAATCCTATCGGCGCGCTCCACCTCAATCTTCCTGTGGTCCATCTTCAATTTCTGAGATCATTTCCCTCACTTTGTCCTCAGACTCCATCCAGGTCTCTTATGGAGATTCTGCAATTCCGTCCACAACCATGTTGTTTCGCCTTGATTGTCCCTCGAGATAGTCTAATTTATCTGTCATTGTTATAATGGATTCACACACAGAACTGATGTCCTCTCTCATTGACTTACAGATTGTGTCATCTTGCCGTTCTCTAGTTTCAACTTGTCGAGCTGACCCTGGGAGAACTGCAAACTGTTCTTCAGGTCATGGACCTCTCTGGTCAGGTCGTCCATTCTTTTATTAGTAGAATCCACAAGTTTTTGGACAAAACACTTGAAACAATTTTCTTGTTGTTGTAACAACTGCTTATAGGTCACTTTTTGCTCGTTTAAAAGATCCTTCACGTGTGATAGAGAGACACCACTGTCACTGTCCTCAATGGTACTCACGCTGGCTTTGGTCTTTGTCATAGTAGCTAGCAATGTATGTTAGGCTGTTTACTCCTTACAGTTCCAGACAGGGCAGGTCACGGGGAAAATGTAAAATAACAAACAGCAGGGATCTAGACAGCCACAAACACGGGACAATCTGTGGTCTCAGCCACAATGGCTATCCGCGTCGCTAGCTTAATGTTCGGCTAGCTGCGACGCCAAATAGCTCCTCAGACCCGTCCTTGGTCGGCAGGATCATTGGAAAGATACAAGAAGTCCCAGCAACTGATACCAAATGCGTCACGGGATCAAGAAGGAATTATAAAATGAGCAAAGTGATGATGCGGTATGTGACTGCTCTGAAAGTGAACTGTGTGTGCTGGTGATCAGGGGTGTATTCATTCCGCCGGTTCTGGTGCAAAACATTTCTTAAACGGAAGTAAACAGGACCTACCTGGAGTGAGGGACCTTTCTGAATTTGTCCATTAGTTCTACTGTATGTCACTGTTTTGCGAGCTCCATCCCAACTTTGCTATTTTGTGATTCTTTTGGCGTTTATATTTACTTTATTTTCACGAAATGTATCCGTTATCGTTTCTTATAAAGACAATAACTTTTTAACATCAGATTACTTACCTCATTTCGGCTTCGACTTCGACTCATCTGCCCTTGGCTCTTTCTGTAATTCCGACACAATTTTCAGGGTATCCAAGAGGAAACGTCTGTGTTATAGAGGCAAGGAAGGAGAAGTCCTGGCGAGATTAAGGCGAAGGGAAAACTGGCCACCTCTTCCTTCCATTCTATTGGCCACTTGATGATAAGATGGATGATCGTGGATTTGCTACCAACGGGACTGTCATAACTGCAATATTCTCAGCTTTTTTGAATCATGGCTTTCGGACAAGATAACAACAGTTTTTACCCCTAAGCCATAAGACTCCTGAACAGGTAACCAAATGGTTACCCGGACTATTTGCATTGTGTGCTCCCCCCAACCCCTCTTTTACGCTGCTGCTACTCTCTGTTCATCATATATGCATAGTCACTTTAACCATACCCACATGTACATACTACCTCAATTGGCCCGACCAACCGGTGTCTGTATATAGCCTTGCTACTCTTATTTTCAAATGTCTTTTTACTGTTGTTTTATTTCTTTACTTACCTACACACACATAATTTTTTTCTCTCGCACTATTGGTTAGAGCCTGTAAGTAAGCATTTCACTGTAAAGTCTACACCTGTTGTATTCGGCGCACGTGACAAATAAACTTTGATTTGACAGGACAGTGGAGTCAGGGAAATATAGCGGGGGAGGAGTTTGCCTCTTCATCAACAACAAATGGTGTGTTGACGCGCGCACAGTGGAAGTCTCGACCCATTGTTCACCCGTCTTGGAATACCTGAAGGTCAAATGCTGAACTTTCTATCTCCTGAGGGAGTTTTCAGTTGTTACCGTGACCACTGTATACATTCCACCTCAGGAAAAGAAAAATAACAAGCTGGCACTTAACAAACTGTACAAGGATATAAACAACCAGGAAAACTTGCACCCAGAGGCCGCTTTTCTTGTTGTCTTTTTTAGTTTCACCGTCAGACACGTGATGCCCAACTTCCATCAATACGTCTCCTTCGCCACTAGTGGCGATAAAGTCCTAGAACACTGTTACTCTACCCACAAGCAAGCATACAAGGCCCTCCCCCATTCGGGAAATCAGATCATGACTCCTTACTCCTGCTTCCTGTTTGCAGAAGCTCAAACAGCAAGCACACGTGACTCGGTCCGTTGAGAAATGGTCATCAGAATCAGAGATTATGCTACAGGACTGCTTTGTTAGTGCTGATTAGAATATGTTCCGACGCTCTGCCGGTAACATCGACGAGCTAATCACCTCCGTCACTTCATTAGGAAATGCATCAGCGATGTTGTCCCCACAGTGAAGGTTCGCTGCTTCCCCAATCAAAAGCCATAGATGCAGTAGAGCGGGTCAAGAGCTTTACGTTCCTCAATTGAAAAGGTTTGGCATGGGCCATCAAATTCTCAAAAAGTTATACGGCTGCACCATTGAGAGCATCTTGACTGGCTGCATCACTGTTTGGCAACAGCACCACCCTCAATCGCATGGTGCTACAGAGGGTGGTGAGGACAGCCCAGTGCATCACGGGGGCTGAGCTCCATGCCATCTAGGACCTCTATATCAGGCGGTGTGAAAGGAAGGCCCGGAAAATTATTAAAGACTCCATAGTGTGTTCTCTGCTTCCGCACGGCAAGCGATACCGATGCATCAAGTCTGACAGCAACAGGCTCCTGAACAGCTTCTGTCCCCAAGCCATAAGACTGCTAAATAGCAACAACAAAAAATGTCTACATGGACTATCTGAGTGACCCTTGTATTTTATTTGTATTTTGGCACTTTATGCACATTCACAAGACTCTACACACTCACGTACACTGACACTCCAACTCCAACTCAAACACACATACACACACACACATAATCATTATATACAGTCGTTGCCAAAAATATTGGCACCCTTGCATTTTTTTCTTGTAATTCACAATTTTCCCTAAAAATAAGTTGGAATTGAACAAAATATTTGTTCTCCACAATTCTTTATTTCACTGTTATTACAGAACCTTTGTTCTTCATTCAGAACGTAAAATATCCATTTAAGTCAGAAAATAAATAGAAATAGCATTGACAAAATTATTGACACCCTAGACTTAATATTTGGTTGCACAGCCTTTGGTCAAAATAACTGCAATCAAGCGCTTCCTATAGCTATTGATGAGCTTCCTGCACCTCTGTACTGGCAGTTTGGCCCACTCCTCTTTTGCAAACTGCTCCAGTTCTCCCAGATTTGAAAGGTGCCTTCTCCCAACTGTTGTTTTCAATGGGACTCATTGCTGGCCACTTCAGAACAGTCCAGCGTTTTGTCTTGAACCATTCCTGGGTGCTTTTTGAAGTGTGTTTGGGGTCATTGTCCTGCTGGAAGACCCATGACCTTCGACAGAGACCCAGCTTTGTGACACTCGGTTCTGACATTGCACTCCAAAATGCCTTGGTATTCTTCTGATTTCATGATGCCATGCACACGTTAAAGGCACCCAGTACCAGAGTCAGCAAAGCAACCCCAAAACATCACTGTACCTCCTCTATGTTTGATGCAGGGAAGATTTTATTTTGTTTGAAGGCTTAATTTTGTTTTCTGTAAACATAGAGATGGTGTGCTTTACCAAAAACCTCGAATTGGTCTCATTTGTCCACAGGACATTCTCACAGAAGGATTTTGGCATGTTCAGGTGTGTTTTGGCAAATTGTAGTCATTCTCTCTTATGTCTTTCTCTCAGCAGTGGGGTCCTCCTGGGTCTCCATCCATATAACCCACTTTCATTGAGTTGGCGGCACATTGTGTGATTGGAAACTGTCGTACCTTGTGTCTGAAGGTCAGCTTGAATCTGTTTATTTCTAAGTACTTCTAGAAGGTGCCAATAATATTGTTTGGGCCATTTTAGGATTTCTTTGTGGAAAAAGCTAAGATTTAGTAAATTATTCAGTTTATTTTTGTTTCGTTCAACTACACACCGAAGACATACATATGTGGATACCAAAATATTTTTTAATTTCAACAGTTTTCTGCAAGAAATTGTGTATTATTTGAGAAGAGTGCAAGGGTGCTGCTACTCTGTTTATCATATATCCTGATGCCTAGTCACCACACACCTATGCATATCTACCTGCACATTGTAAATGGGTGATTCTGCAACTTCGGGCACTTTGGCTCTGTAAGCTTTCAGAAATTAAAACTTATTGAAACACCATTTTACCAGCATTATAATAGTCTTGATAATGGCTACGATCGTAGTATTCAGGAATGTATATATTTTTGTCATTTTTCTCAGACAGCCATAGACAAATGCCGTTTCCATCACACATTTTAGTTGAGAATGAAATATAATACAATTCATTTATAACACATTTCTTATACATTAACTTGTATAGAATATTATTTTAAGTGATTTTTAAGGTTTTCCTAATATTAATAATTCAACATGATGCCTGACTGTTTAAACCTGCCTTTGTGACAGCTGAAAACATGTATTTATCATGAAAAATAAGATATTTCCACTGAACCTTTTTGTGCGATTATGATAACAACCATATGATTTCCCTATCTAAAACAAATCAATCAATGTAAATTATACATAATATACTAATTTACCTAAAAAATATTGGTATGGTGGAAATGGCTATGTAAAAAAATATATTTTTGCAAACATTTTGAACAACCATTGTTAAACATTTAATTAATTTACGACAAAGTAAGATTCCATGGGATTCCATGGGCAGAGCTCAAGGAAGTATGCCAGTGTTTTTGAGAGATGGGCCCAGATAGCAGGTCGGTCACCTGCATAGAAGAGCTCAGTGAGCAAAGTGAAACTGTATAATTTGTGTTATATCCATCACAGGTGTGGAGGGTCACTTGCTTGTGAGAATCACCAAAGTGAACTGCCTGGATTTCACTGGTGTATTTATACAGGTAGTTCTCTGCAAAGTCAATATGCACAATGATCTCCTCTTTCCCCAGATTCTCTTTTAATTCTCTCAGTTTGGAGTATTGATGTCGAATGTTGTACACGTGTTTCCCCAACTTCTCTTTCATTCCTTTGGAGAAGTCCTCCAGTAGAATATGCAGTGTGCCACACACTTTAATTTTACGGTCAAATGTACGGTGAACTTCTCCATTTTTCCCTCTTTGTTTTTCTTCTCTCTCTCTTCAGCTTTGTTTTCCCACTCAAACCACCATGTCTGCTCACCAGCATCAAAGTCAGATGTTTAAGCTCATTTGCTTGGCAAAGGGAGCACTCTGTACATGCAATCTTTCTTCATGTTCTCACAGCACAAAGACTCAATAACGTTGTCAATGTTGCTGCAGCTGATCGCTTTGTGGTACTGTAGTTTGTCCGCCATGAACTGGAGGTTGGCGTGGGTTTTGCAGAGGCATGTGTCCCTATCCTGGACTGTTGGCTTGACAACACAAAAAGGACGTCTTTTGCAGAATTCATAGTAAGACGTTTTAATCTCTGAATATTCCCTCTTAAACTTCTGATAAAGGTTCTGAATTGTGCCATTCAAGAAGCACTTCTGCTTTTTTTTCTTGTTCCTCGTTATTGTGTCCTTTTTACCATGTTGTCATCACGTTCATAGAATCTAGCGATTTTCTCTTCTGTGACTGTGCTAATTCTATTACACTGCTTTTTCCTGGAGTATTGAAGACTTGTTGTCCTGTTTTCATTTGCCCTCATTGCTTTTGCTGAAAATCCAAATTCTCTGTTTCGGCTTTCACCAGGCCATACTTTCTCAGGATGTTGCCTCTGAGTGTTTTTGAAGCCACTTGTTTGTCCTTGGCACTGCACATTTTTTGATACGTTTGCTTTAACTCTGCAATGATGGCATTTTCAAACAATAAAATCCTTCTCAAGTTCTTTGAAGTTCCCTTCATTTGCTGCTTTGTCTATGGGGAATGTTTTCTCTCCATTTTCTTCATCAGTTGATCATACTTTTTTTTGTATTTCTCAGCTTTCCATAAAGCTTTTTCAAGTTTGACATTTGTCATGCATAGATCTCTGTATGTTTTTGAGCGACCTCTTCCAACCTTTTTCCTTCCAGCAAGTATTCAACTTCTCATTTCTGTGGCAGACAATGAGGAAGGGGTAACAGGGTGTGCATCAGGGGCAGGTAAGTTAGGGGCAGGTATTTTGGCCTCATGTTCTGGCAGCAAGTCATCTAGAGACTGAGGTGGTGTGTTGCCTGATAGGTAGGTCTCCATTTCAACTGTTCTTTTTAAATTCTGTCTTCTATTCCGTCAGTTGCATTTCCATTGCCTTCTCTTGCTTCTTTGTTCTTGCTTTGTAAGCTCAGAGATAGATTTCACTTCTCCCTTATTTTTTCTTCCAGTGTCTCTCCCTGTCTTTTTGTAGAACTTCCTGGTATCGTATAGGACTTTTTTTTACATTTTGTTTCTATCACATTTCAGGTAAGACCCAGATGCAGACAGTGTCGAAGTAACGAAAGTTTATTACTAATACAGGGGCAGGCAAAACGACAGGTCAAGGGCAGGCAGAGGTCAGTAATCCAGACAGGGTTCAAAAGGTCCAGAACGGCAGGCAATCTCTGGGTCAAAGCAGGCAGAGGTCAATAACACAGTTTGGTGTGGCAATGCACAGAACGACAAGCAGGCTCAGGGCAGGCAGAAAGGTTAAAACCGGGAAAAACTAGTAAACAGGAACTAGACCAGACAGGAGCAAGGGGAAAACAGCTGGTAGGTTTCACGAAACAAAACAAACTGGCAACAGACAAACAGAAAACACAGGTATAAATACACTGGGGATAATTGGGAAGATTGGCGACACCTGGAGGGGGGTCGGAGACAAGCACAAAGACAGGTGAAACATCAGGGTGTGACAGTTTCTATATGTCTGTGACCTCTATGCTGTTTTATGTGGCATCTTCTAAAAACAAAGATAAGTACTACTTATCCACAGCTTGGAGCATTTTCTAGATTAAATTAATTTAAAACATGATTAAGTAAGCCTAAAGTTAAAAATAATAACGTAATAATGTGAAAATGACAGACTGCTTAGCATGCTTTGGCAAGAAGTACAGATAGCATATAGTTTACACTAAATACATTAAATAAACTTTAAAAGAATACATTTTACCACAAATCACAGAAATGATAGCTTGTTTGGAAATTACTGACAATAAAAATATTCTCTACACCAGCAATATTTACCTAGATTTTTCTTCAAGTTCTGGACATCACATCTGGAACAACTGTCTGCTGCAGCCATGTGCTTTAGTGTCACAATAAGTTTCCATGGTAACTAAATTAACATTCTCTTGAAAAAACTTTAATGATGAGGAATTTGCCCTCAGTGGTGGAAATGACACCACGGCCAAAGGACAGGTATATTTTGTGTAAAAAACAATATAAAGGGCATACTCACAATAAATATTGATATAGATTTTATTTAGGGCGCACCGGTACGACATTTTTGGCCGATACCGATATCCAATATTTTCCTTGCCAAAAAAAAGCGATACTTTTTTAAGCATTCTAGTATAGTTAAATAGTTAACTTACACACAAACACAAACACACACACACACACACACACACACACACACACACACACACACACACACACACACACACACACACACACACACACACACACACACACACACTCATTCACAATGACGCAGCGGTCTAAGGCACTGCATCTCAGTGCAAGAGGCGTCACCACAGTCCTTGTTTCGAATCCAGGCTGTATTGGGAGTCCCATAGGGCTGTGCACAATTGGCCAAGAGTTGTCCGGGTTTAGCTGGGTAGGCCGTCATTGTAAATTAGAATTTGTTCTTAACTGTCTTGCCTAGTTAAATAAACGTTACACACCACACACACACACACACACACACACACACACACACACACACCACACACACAGACCAAAACGTTATTTTGTTGGCATTTACATATGTCCCCATTACCAGTAAAACATAATCAAAACCTATTTCTTTCACTTACTTGCTGTGCTGTTTCGTTGTTCATTTGTTCAGTCGTTTCATTCTCAACCAGGATTTCATCATACATGTCAAGCAGTTTCAGCTCCATGGCCTCTCTTCCTCGGTGCACACTGTCACTGTGTCCATTTCCATCTTGTCCAGCTGTGTATGTAACATTTTACGTAAACCCTGTTTCTTGTCTGCATCGAAGTAGCGGTCCTTGTACCTAGCATCGAGCACGGCAGCGACACAGTAAAGAGGCTCAGAGAGAATGCCACCGAATCGCTTGTTCACAGCCTCTAGTAGAGTACTTTTGCAAGTTTTCCTCGTCGACCCACTGTGCTGTCAGACTCAGCATGCTCATGGGGCTGACATCGCTGCTCCAAATGTCAGTCGTGAAGCTAATAGCAGTGACGCCCCTAGCAAGTGCGTTTCAACAATACTGTGTTACTCCAGTAGGGCAACATCTGAAAAATAGCGCCTACTTGGTAGTGTGTACCAGTGCTCGACCAGTCGGCGAAAGCCAACATCATCCACGACAGAAAACATTGCATATGGCTTTTTTGTTATCTTCATTTGAAACTTCAAAATAGATCCACACCGCGGACATTGTAGGCTAGGTTAGGAATGCTGTGTTGCACGTGTAGCGCTGTATTAGGTATGCACGTCAGCTTTGACATCAGTTTTGCACATCGGCGTTAAACTAGACATCGGGCTGATGCCTATGTTGCCATTTTTAGCGATTCTGATATTCTTACCGATATATTGTGCATCCCTAATTTTATTTAATTGACTCTTTCTCTAGTAGATAACATTATATAATGTGTAGTTATTAATTTTTTCTCATAGAAAAACATAGTAGAAGCTCAAAAGTCAGGGACAAGGGCAAAACACTGAAATTGAGGTATAAAATACATCTGAAAAGTAGCTAAAATACTTGATAGAGAGGTGTTAAAAAATCTGGGGTGATTGTAGTGTGAACTTAACATATAAAGAATAAAAACATAGATAAAAGATAGATATATGTTTTTATAAAATCCCCCAAATTAACCCTGAGGACATAGAAGTGCCCATTGTTGCAGAATCACCCAAATATGGTATTGGAACTGGCGCTGTGAACTTTTTTTTACTGCAAAATCTGACTTCAAGTTATTGTTCTGTCTTGACAGACAGCCATTTCTGATACTCCATTTTTGACCAAATTCGTAGTTACAGCTTTTTGCCTTTGTAGGGCAGTATAGCTTGCTTACTTTCTCGTGTTCTTCTTACTTTTACTTATTGTGCGTTTTTGTTCTACCTTATTTTTTTTGTTGTTATACTACATTGATATTGATTACTGCATTGTTGGGTTTAGAGCTTACAAGAAAGGCATTTCACTGTACTTGACATTAAAACTGAAATTTGAGAAACTTTTGTTTTAGTTGCAAAACAGAACGTTTTGAAACTGTTTGGACTAATGATTTCACCCTAGATCAGCTAGATGCAGGCAAGAGTGTACAAGGCTGTATTGATTGTGTCACTGTCTGTCACGTCGATTACTCCAATTTGTCTCTCGACGGAAAATTTGAGTATCATGTAGTAGCCTAAACCAAGCAATGTTACAGTACATTGAGCTGGGTGAATGGAATATGAATGACAGTCATCCAATATGCTGTAACAGAAATAAGGCCATGGTTATAAAAAAAAGAATTGTGCTCCCTAATGTTGAACGACACCAACCGCCACTGATTGGAACTGAAGGCTCCATCTGTACTCCTTTTGCTGTTGCTATGTTGTGGGGGGAAGAGGGAACATTTGGTGAAATATTAAACAGACAGGCAGGGGGAATACAGCTAAACCACCCAGAAGGCTTGTTGTTTTTTCTGGACTGTTCTCTCACCATAAGTCTGTCCTCTCTCTTTGTTTGTCAACTGCCTCAGCTTACTGGGTCAGCAGGAAGCCATTTCCACAAATCTGATTTGCTTTAATGAGGTGCCTGATGCTAATGGCATGCGTCTCAAGGCTCCTGTTTCCAGAGTGAATTGTTTGCCTGTTAGGCGCTGGTCTAGTGCTACTCCAACGTCACTGTAGGAGAGGTGTGGAAGTAGGCTAGGCTATTTGTTGAAGATGGGTGCACATCAATGAGCTCACAGACACATAGCAGCCAAGAGGCTGTAGTAGACTAGACCCTCCACATACAAACCTGTCTGTCTCACACTTTGCCCTTTCACGACCTGTCTGGCCACTGGTGCCATTCTAAGACTATTTTTCAGGCTGGCTGGCCGTCTGTGAACAGTTGCACTGGTCATCCCAGCTCTCATCTCGTCAGTGACTATTATCCTCCACCACAAGCAGCTCCAGGCAGGAAAATGCCCTCTCAGCGTCCTTGGAAATAAGGGAGGATGGAGGGGCTGTGAACAGACTCTCCGTCACCGTACTAGCTATCCCCAGGGTTAAAGAAGAGCTCTTTCACCTGTGTTCTATAGGAAGCAGTGACTCAGAGGTATTGACGTTTAGAAAGGAGCTCATGTCTTTTATACCGGGCCTCAAACCCTGTCTGGGGTCATTTTGCACTTGAGGAATGTTGTTAACAAGCCAGAGAGGAGGTAGGTAAACTTTCTGCTTCTATAATATCCTGAGTCATAACTCAGTCTGAGGTCTTCTTCTGGCCGAAGACAGCAACATACTCAGGCAGCCACAGCAGGAAGTCTAGACCACAGATGATACACGTGAAACAGGCTGGAGGACACACACTTTTTTTCCTTCATAAATTGAACAATGACAATGAACATTTTCCGTCGTCACTATCAACTGGCTTTGATATTTTTAAACCATAATAGCCTAGCACTTCAACCATAATAATAACCCCCTTTGTCATCCTCTCTTAGTTTACCTTGTGAACAATGTGTTCCACTTTGCCTAGATGAAAAGGCATCTAGAATAAATTACCTTTTTGGTTTATCATTGTCAGTGCACAATGTATTTTATAGTACAGTTTATCCCATTACATTGATCAACAAAGACCTCAATTACACTCACAACTCTGAGGATGTTTGCTATTCTGTTTAGTCTACTCCTATTACTGCGGCTAATTCAAATGAATAAACGACCTTCCTGATACTTGGCTAGAGCCCCGATTGGCGTCTTTCTTTGTTATTGTGTTTGTCTAAATGGTCATGCCCAGACAGTGGAGGTGAGATTGTACATGCTGGAAGGTAGGAATGTAAAAGAGTCACAAAGGCAACCATTGGAGCTAGCTCCAGACCTATACCAGTATCAAAGCATTGTACGGCCAATACAGGGCGTAGCTCAAACCACATGACAAACACACACAGACACACATGCACACAGAAACGCACACACACACACACACACACACACACACACACCCTTAGTTTAGAAAGCCCTCAAACCAAACTTCAGGTGTGTCCACATGAGGCCCACCCTGTCTCTTCTTGTCTCCTGAAAAGCAAAATATGTCCATAATGGGAAATCATTGAACCGGGTCAGCCAGTCACACTGTTTTGTGTTTGTAGAAACCTCTCAAACAGCAACCATTACATTTTCCCCTCACATCATATGATTTGGAGCTCGGAGACAAGAGGCTTTGAAGCAAATATAATTTTACTAATCTCTTTCAGCACAGTTAGGCTAGATTTCCTCTCCAATATGCTCCCTTAATGTGGTCATGCAATAATAAAGGCATTAACTGCAATATGTAACTTTTGGGTGACCCGACCAAATTCACATAGAAATTTGAGTTAGAGATTCTCATTCTCATTGAAAGCAAGTCTAAGAAGTGGTAGATCTGTTCTATGTGCACTATTTCTATACTTCCACTTACGTTTCGTTTTAACATCTTCTACTTTTGGTTCTGTACACCAGCTTCAAACAGCTGAAAATACAATATTTTTGGTTATGGAGAAATATATTTCACAGCGGTTTAGATAACACAATGATTCTCTACACTATACTTGCATGTTTTTTCACATAAACTAAAACGGATTTCTGCATAGTGCATCTTTAATACCATGTAATGCAATAGTATTGACTGAGGAGGCAATTGGCCTTTATATACCATCATGAGGTGCAGGAATCCAAAGTGAATACTGCACCTCATGATGCGATATAAAGGCCAATTGCCTTTATAGGTGCAATGTTCACTTTGGAGTCCTGCACCATTCACATTGTGTGGGACTTGAATTGTAAAGGTCATGAAATTCTATTCCCATCAGTGGTTCCAAGCTCCAGTTCTCGAGTACTCCCAATAGCACACATTTTGGTTGTAGCCCTGGACAAAAAAAACACCTGATTCAATTCATTGAGGGCCTGATGATTAGTTGAATCAGATGTTCTTGTCCGTGGCTTCAATAAAAATGTGTACTGTTGGGGGCAATCGAGGACTGGAGTTGGGAATCACTGCTCTATAGGATGTCTCTGTCCCAATGCTGTAAAGTCACCAGGCTATATCAAGACATTGCCGATACAATATGTATTGCGATTCCGTTTCCCACGATTCTATTTATGTTGTGATTTGATACTGTGATTTTATTGCAATGTTGCAAACATACAGTGCATTCAGAAACTATTCAGACCTCTTCACTTTTTCCACATTTTGTTACGTTACAGCCTTATTCAAAAATGTATTAAATGTTTTTTTTCCATCATCAATCTACACACAATACCCCATAATGACAAAGGTTGTTGAAAATAAAAACCTAAAATACCTTGTTAACATAAATATTCAGAACCTTTGTTATGAGACTCGAAACAGGTGCATCCTGTTTCCACTGATACTCCTTGATGTTTCTACAACTTCATTGGAGTCCACCTGTGGTAAATTCAATTGATTGGACATGATTTGGAAAGGCACACACCTGTCTATATAAGATCCCACAGTTGACAGTGCATGTCAAAGCAAAAACCAAGCCATGAGGTCAAAGGGATTGTCTGTAGAGCTCAGAGAGAGGATTGTGTCAAGGCACAGATCTGGGGAAGGGTTCCAACAATTTTTTGCAGCATTGAAGGTCCCCAAGAACACAGTAGCCTCCGTCAAACTGAGCAATCGGGGGAGAAGGATCAGGGAGATGACCAAGAACCCGATGGTCACTTTGACAGAGCTCCAAAGTTCCTCTGTGGAGATGGGAGAACCTTCCAGAAGGACAACCATCTCTGCAGAACTCCACCAATCAGGCCTTTATGGTAGAGTGGCCAGACGGAAGCCACTCCTCTGGTAAAGGCACATGACAGCCCTTTTGGAGTTTGCCAAAAGGCACCTAAAGGACTCTCAGACCATGAGAAACAAGATTCTTTGGTCAGATGAAACCAAGATTAAACTCTTTGGCCTGAATGCCAAGCGTCACGTCTGGAGGAAACCTGGGATCCTCCCTACGGTGAAGCATGGTGGTGGCAGCATCATGCTGTGGGGATGTTTTTCAGCGGCAGAGACTGGCAGATTAGTCAGGATCGAGGGTAAGATGAAGGGAGCAAAGTACAGAGAGATCCTTGATGAAACCTGCTCCAGAGCTCTCAGGACCTCAGACTGGGGGCGAAGGTTCACCTTCCAATCAGACAACTACCCTAAGCACACAGCCAAGACAACACAGGATTGGCTTCTGGACAAGTCTCTGAATGTTCTTGAGTGGGCCAGCCGGAGCCCGGACTTGAACCTGATCGAACATCTCTGGAGAGACCTGAAAATAGCTCTGCAGCGATGCTCCACATCCAACCTGACAGAGCTTGAGTGGATCTGCAGAGAAGAATGGGAGAAACTCCCCAAATACATGTGTGCCAAGCTTGTAGTGTCATACCCAAGAAGACTCGAGGCTGTAATCGCTGCCAAAGGTGCTTCAACAAAGTACTGAGTAAAGGGCCTGAATACTTATGTAAATGTGATATCAGTTTTTATTTGTAATTTTGCCAGAAATTATGGGGTATTGTGTGTAGATTTTAACGTAACAAAATGTGGAAAAAGTCAAGGGGTCAGAATACTTTCTGAATGCACTGTATTGCTCACCATATATCTGCTGCAGAGGGACAAGAGAGAGGCATGACAAAACAGGTTTTGATCATTCATGGAAATAAAATTGCTAAAAACAAATTTGCTCCCTATTTAAAAAGAAAATGGAGAATAATATATGAAGGGAAAATCCTGGAGTTTTGGTATATGTACAGCCAAATAGCGCAAAAATAGTATTGAGATATTGTCAAAACTATACGATATACCGTCAAAAATAATATCCCAACATTTAACTGTAGTGATGTTTTTCTCCCCCATCACTGATATTTGCACCTTGCAGGGTGATAATTGGCACAGGGTCAGATATTACACCCTGCTTCCTGAACAGTGGCTGCTGTGTCGTGAGGAATCCAGAGTGGGCCCTCCAGGCTCCCAGCGGCCCTCCAGCTGCCAGAGTCACCCCGCTAGTGAAACACTCTTAATTTCCCCTCCCTGTTCCGCAGAGCTTTGCACCAGTGTCCATGACCTTGGAAGGGCTGGTGTAGTGAGGGATAAAAAAAAACAAATGCGTTAGAATTGGCTGAGTACAGAGAGTGATGTCATGCTAAAATACAACAGCACAACACGCAGGCAGCAAAGTGTTATCTTGGTTTTTCCCTGGCTCTGATGCTGATGACTTGTTTTGGTGCTTCAAACAGGGGGAATGGACAGTCGTATCAGCTAGCAACGGCGGCTGTTTTGGAAGGCTTTTGAAGGCTGATAGTGGCTGTTATGGCAGTTCATTGGCTGGAGAGGTCAGCGGGCCACAGGCTTTTCTCATTACACCGTGACCTGACTGGATAGACGGACACATTCCTTTTGTCTGATTTCCTTCGGATTTTATATCTCTGACATCCTCCACACTCCCTCATACTGTGTGTGCACCTAATTTGGGGTTGCTCTCATGTTTAGACTCAGCACATGAAGAATAATTTAGTGTATAGTTCATGAGCCTCTCTGACTGAATGTGAGTAAATGTGTTTTACAACCCCTCCGTTCCAAGTCCGTATCGGTTTATCTGAGACAGTATAGTTTGCAGTGTTTTACGACTGCATGCTACATCTGAGGTCTCTATCCTGAGAGACTTATCCCTTTAAGTCACAGAGTGACTCTAAAGAGTGTGTGTGGGAGTCTGCGAGGCCTCTGTTCCGGGCCCCTCTCTCTTTCTGCTCTGCACTGCTCTGTGGCAGGGCTGAATGGGACAGAGAGCTGCTCTTTGTGATTGCGTCGGCAGATAAATACGCCAGTCCGTCCCCAGCTCAGGAGCGTTTGAGACCGGCTGAACTAATGACCTCGGCCCCCATTGTGCTCGACCTCAAAGGGAAGAGGAGGACAATCAGCTCCGATCGGCTCCCTCTTCACGTTCACCTTCCTCATCCTTAAAATGACCTCCCCTCCCAGGCCGGTTTTCTTTAAAAGGAGACTGCAGCTACTCTGGCACATTCCAGCTCCTCCAGCTACAGTACTGAGGGTCACCGGAGGTTGACTGGAGCAGTCAACAGTAGGAGAGCAGACAACGTCAACATTAAGGAAGGAGGAAGATCTGGTTGAAAGCAGTGGAATGCCACTGGGTGCTGTCCTGTCAGTCAGTGGTCCCTCTGTCAAAGCTCTTAAAACTTCTGGAGAAGTGATAAATCATTAATAGATCATCGTCATCAATCAATTCATAGATTATTTATATATAAAAAGGAAATCCCCTTTATAAAACCAAGGCAACAAAAGCGACCATCGGAATGTGTTTTTCGGCGTGACACAAAGTATTATTTGCTTATGGGATTAGGCTGTGCAGAAGGGGATGGATGGACAGGCTTTGTACGGCGGCCACATCCATTTAACTCTATTGAAAGGGGCCTGAGCTGAGACTTCCAATTGTCTAGTGGTCAGTGATATTATCATGACCTCACCTGCCCCACAAGAAGGACTGCCTAATGACCTGTGTTAATGGCAATCACAATCTGTCGTTAACCTCTGCTCTACACGGCCGCACACACACTGCGAAGCTCCCTGCATGGAAAATGCATTCATTCAAACCCCAGAGCTGGTTTGTGAATACGGTGGAAGAAACAGGAAACTGCCGCTCTGAAAAACGTGAACCTTCAGAGGAGCTTTTGTCACGACTTCCGCCGAAGTCGGTTCCTCTCCTTGTTCGAGCGGTGTTCAGCGGTCGACGTCACCGGTCTTCTAGCCATCGCCGATCCACCTTTAATTTTCCATTTGTTTTGTCTTGTTTTCCTACACACCTGGTTTCAATTCCCTCATTATTTGACGTGTATATAACCCTCTGTTCCCCCCATGTCTGTGTGTGGAATTGTTTGTTGTTAAGTGTATGTGCACTTATGACTGGTTTTGCGATGTTATTTTACCCGTATTTTGTTTGTTCTGGGTGCAGCTTGTTTGTGCATTATTAAAGTGCTCCAGTTGTTACCCATTTCTGCTCTCCTGCGCCTGACTTCCCTGCAGCCAGTTACGCACTGGTGACAGAATTCCACACCGGAATAGGGTGTCAGCAGGAGCAGGTGCCCCTGGTATAGGGGTTGAGGAGCGCGCGGCGATGCTCCACCATCTCGGCGCTGCCATGGACCGCGTCGTCCAAACCATGGACCGCTGGGAGAGACAGGGAGTTCCTCCAGCGCCTCCACCAGCACAACCAGGGTCTCCATTACTCGCCCCTCCTGCACCCAGTCCCAGTGGGATTCGTCTCGCCCTTCCCCGGGAGTACGATGGGACGGCTGCACGCTGCCAGGGTTTCCTGTTGCAGCTGGATCTCTACCTGGCAACCGTCCACCCGGCTCCTTCGGGCCGTGAGAAGGTGTCCGCCCTCGTCTCGTGCCTCTCGGGGAAAGCCCTGGAGTGGACCAAGGCCGTGTGGGGAGAAGGAGATGCGGCGCTGGACCATTTCAAGGATTTCCCCCGCCGCTTCCGGGCAGTCTTCGACCAACCACCCGAGGGTAGAGCGGCAGGTGAACGTCTCTTCCATCTGAGGCAGGGGATGAGGAGCGCCCAGGAGTTCGCGATGGACTTTCAATCCCTGGCCGCCGGCGCGGGATGGAATGACAGGGCCCTGATCGACCACTATCGCTGCAGTTTGCGTGAGGACGTCCGTCGGGAGTTGGCCTGCAGGGACACCACCCTCACCTTCGACCAGCTGGTGGACCTGTCCATTCGGCTGGATAACCTGCTGGCTATTCGCGGACGTCCAGAGCGGGGTCTGTCGGTTCCATCCCCCAGCACCACCGCTCCGATGCCCATGGAGCTGGGAGGTGCTGTGCTCAGGGAGACCGGAGGAGGTTCCGTCTCGTGCACCATCTGTGGCCGCAGAGGTCACACTGCCGGTCGGTGCCGGGTTGGTTCCTCTGGTGGTCGAGGCAGCAGGCAGGGCACTCTGGCGATTTCCCCCCATCACAGGGAAACACCACGATCCTGGTTGTTGTGGATCATTTCTCTAAGTCCTGCCGTCTCCTTCCTCTGCCCACGTCTTCCTACGGCCCTAGTTTACGCACGTCTTCCGGAACTACGGGGTGCTTGAGGATATAGTGTCTGATCGGGGTCCCCAGTTCACTTCGAGGGTCTGGAGGGCGTTCATGGAACGTCTGGGGGTCTAGATCAGCCTTACCTCGGGTTTTCACCCTGAGAGTAACGGGCAGGTGGAGAGAGTTACCCTCTCTGGGCTAGGTGGGACGAAATCGTCCCACCTATGCAACAGCCAGTGTAATCCCGTGGCGCGATTTTCAAATACCTTAGAAATGCTATTACTTCAATTTCTCAAACATATGACTATTTTACACCATTTTAAAGACAACTCTCGTTAATCTAACCACACTGTCCGATTTCAAAAAGGCTTTACAACGAAAGCAAAACATTAGATTATGTCAGCAGAGTACCCAGCCAGAAATAATCAGACACCCATTTTTCAAGCTAGCATATAATGTCACAAAAACCCAGAAGACAGCTAAATGCAGCACTAACCTTTGATGATCTTCATCAGATGACACACCTAGGACATTATGTTATAAAATACATGCATGTTTTGTTCAATCAAGTTCATATTTATATCATAAACCAGCTTTTTACATTAGTATGTGACGTTTAGAACTAGCATACCCCCCGCAAACCTCCGGTGAATTTACTAAATTACTCACGATAAACGTTCACAAAAAACATAACAATTATTTTAAGAATTATAGATACAGAACTCCTTTGTGCAATCGAGGTGTCCGATTTTAAAATAGCTTTTCGGTGAAAGCACATTTTGCAATATTCTGAGTACATAGCCCAGCCATCACGGCTAGCTATTTAGACACCCACCAAGTTTAGCCCTGACCAAACTCCGATTTACTATTACAAAAGTTTGATTACCTTTGGTGTTCTTCGTCAGAATGCACTCCCAGGACTGCTACTTCAATAACAAATGTTGGTTTGGTCCAAAATAATCCATCGTTATATCCAAATAGCGGCGTTTTGTTCGTGCGTTCAAGACACTATCCTAAGTGTAAATAAGGGTCACGAGCATGGCGCATTTCGTGACAAAAAAATTCTAAATATTCCATTACCGTACTTCGAAGCATGTCAACCGCTGTTTAAAATCCATTTTTATGCCATTTTTCTCGTAAAAAAGCGATATTCCGACCGGGAATCTGCGTTTAGGTAAACAGACGAAAGAAAACAAAGCATGAGGTCGACTCGGGCACGCGCCTGAGTCTCACAGTACTGTAACCAGCCACTACCCAAACGCGCTACTTTTTTTCAGCCAGAGCCTGCAAAGCCACGATTCAGCTTTTTGCCGCCTTCTGAGAGCCCATGGGAGCCGTAGGAAGTGTCACGTAACAGCAGAGATCCTCTGTAATGGATAGAGATAATCAAGAAGGGCAAGAAATTGTCAGACAGGGCACTTCCTGCATGGAATCTTCTCAGGTTTTGGCCTGCCAAATGAGTTCTGTTATACTCACAGACACCATTCAAACAGTTTTAGAAACTTTGGAGTGTTTTCTATCCAAAGCTAATAATTATATGCATATTCTAGTTTCTGGGCAGGAGTAGTAACCAGATTAAATCGGGTACGTTTTTTATCCAGCCGTGTCAATACTGCCCCCTAGCCCTAACAGGTTAACCAGGATGTGGGTAGGTTTCTGAGGTCTTACTGCCAAGACCGGCCAGGGGAGAGGGCGGCGTTCGTGCCCTGGGCAGAGATGGCCCAGAACTTGCTTCGCCACTCCTCCACTAACCTCTCCCTCTTCCGGTGCGTACTGGGCTACCAGCCGGTTCTGGCTCCTTGGCATCAGAGTCAGACCGAAGCTCCTGCGGTGGACGACTGGTTCTGGCGCGCGGAGGAGACATGGGACGCCGCCCATGTTCACCTTTAGAAGTCCAAGGTTGGTAGGGCCAACAGAACAGAGTGTAGGCGGAAAGACCCATACAGCCAGGCCCCCTTTCTCTTGTCCACTCTTCAGGGGGTTGAGTTGTATTGTGAACCTGGGTTATTCAGCTCCCTAGGCATCATAACCCTAAAAGATATTTTCAGAGTCACCACATGATTGACCACTGTAAGAAAAACTCTTCAGTGTCATCCGTCATTCCTCTCTCTTCTGGTAGTGCCAGCCATACAAACTGTCTCAGTACCGAGGGATAGCCTACATACGGGGGTAAGTAGAGGACAGCCATACATTATAGTTAGCCACATCGTGTGAATCATATAAAGCAAGCAATAGAGTTGTAAAGGGTTTTCTTGGATTTTCCTCTCCACTGTGTACTAGACACTAGAGCAGTGGTCACCAACCAGTCAATCACGATAAAAAAATAAAAATAACAACCACAAAGCCTTGCGTTCCTATTTTTTTTTTATGCGTCTCGTGCTGTTGGCGATAGGTGCACCCCATTTAGCTGCACGGTGTGCCAGCTAGGCGAAGTGTTCCCATTTTTAACCATTTCATATGTCTGAAGGTACAAACTCTGCCTTCCCGGCGGGCCCAGAGAGCAAATCAAGTGCACTATAGGCCTACGATTGGCCAATTGGATGGCTCAGATTCCCATGTCTGCAGTAACGTAGCAGGCGTAAGCTTTCAATACTTTTAAAACCATGACTAGAGAAAGACTGTCTGTGAATACAGAAGAGAGCTGCTGTTTTTGAGTGAGTTCATGTTTATGTTTTTGCTCAGGCCTGTCAACACTTTTTATTCAACAGTTTTATGAGCCATAAAATGTGCGTAGTTCCTATTTCCACTCATGCTACTACATGATGAATGAAAAATAAGAAATTTTATTGATAAGCTTGCGTTGTAATTGTTAGCGGTTTAGGTCTTTTTTAATATCGAGGAATATTTCACATTCTCTGGTCATAGGAGTAATAACATGAATTTGTGCGGGTGGGAGAAATGCGACTCAAGTTTCACCATTAGCTGGAAGACGGTGTCCCTTTTTGGTCAGTGTCAGTGGAGGAAAGGGAGAGCGGAGGGATGTTGAGAGGCGGACCTTCAGTCTCACTGCTCTCTCCCTTCTCTGAGACTGACCATCAGATGCGGGCACCATCAGCCCAGTAAAATATAAATAAAAAGCGAATTATTTAAATGTATTCTCACTCAGCTGTGCCTCACAACTAATACAACAGCTGATCTATTACCGGTGTGATCATATAGCCTACCTCAAATGTTGGTCCGAACAACAATGCATCGGCAGGGCAATTCAAGCAAAGCCAATATGCAATGATAATGTGATTGGCCCTATAGCCTACTGCACAAACCTCATTGCTACAGTACTGTTTTTCATAGGTTAATGTTGCATAGGCTTACATTTTTTAAGTCACGTAAAAAAAAAAAGATCTGAGTGGTTGATCTCCACTTGCATTTTGACTCGGAAAGTGATCTTGTCTCAGAAAAGGGTGGTGACTACTGCACTAGAGCAATTGAAGTGTGACTGCTTTTTTGGTCAGGTGACTGTCTCCATGCCTCACTGAAGAGTTTTCAAGCAGACATGCAGCAGCAGGAATCAGCTGACTTTACTGTCACCAATCAATGTGGCCAAATGAGGATTTGCTGTGTATGAATGGGGAGGTGAGGGGGGTTTTTCCCCAAAGCGTGGGAGCGTAGCTGGGTGTCCCACTTCTCCAGACCATGGGGATCAAGAGGCCTGTAGAGAGCCATTCAGACTGGTAATCACACTCACAATCCTGCCAGTATGAATATCAATAACCCCCTTTCTCTCAACTCAAACTGGGCCTGTCATCAGTAAATCTGTGAAAATGTATTCCAAAAACTTGGATCAGACAAGACCACTTGGCTTTTTTGTGGATCAATGAAAGTAGTTTTTAATGCCGATGCTTTTATTGTGAAGGCTGTGCCCTCTTGATTGCACTTCATAAAGCTCACCACCCACCAGCTGAATGCAGAAGGTGTTTGTAGGCTATCTCAGTACGTTGTTGAAAAAGAGCTGTCAGGATGTTCTTCTCTTTCTATTCTTCTCTCTAATCGCACTGCTGTCAATGCCTTTGTAACATGTATTTGTGACCCCACAAATGATCATTACGCCCAAATATGCTTGTCTTTAACCCCTTTTGCACTTGGTAAGATAGGTATCAAAATATATGCTGTGATGAGATTATGTCCTCAGGTTGGACAGGGACATTCTTTGTGGAGGATCTGTTTCTTCACTTCTGAGTGATGGGAATAAGGTCATTCTCTCCCGTAGTTTCATAAAACACTGGAACGGTGTTCTGGATGGTGACCTTGAGTGCAATAAATGTAGTGAGCAACACATATCCTCACATCTCCCCACCGCCAGTTCCCCTTTCTGGGTCCTAACAGACTTGTTAAGTCCTTATGATACATGTGCGACTGTTATGTATGTTTTTGAGATCAACGGACTGGTTTTTACGGCACACCTGTGCTGCTCTGTGGGAGAGCTCACATTGTGTTGCTTGGCACCTCATTGGTATTCATATCATCTCCTACAGAGATCATGATGTTTAAATTAAAACCTTCCCTGGGCTCTGTCTGCTTTATGCAGTATCAGTTGGCACATTGTGTCTTTTCCCTTTGCTTCCAATGCCCTTTCTTGCCTCTCTGCTTGACACCAGCTTAAAATAAACCATGTGGTAAAGACATTGTCTGGCACAGATATGTTTCCCATATCTGCTTAAATTGACCATTTATGAAGAGGAATGAGAACTGTCATGGTCGCTGGCTGCCCACCGCCTCCACCCCCTCCCTCTGTTTCTGTATCCCAGGGGAGGCTGGTGAAGACATTCCAGTGCACAGGCCACTGCAGAGCATCAGAGGTTTTACTGCGGGATGATTCTGTAACCTGCCTGCCAATTGCCTGCAGCACGGCTTCGGCTCTGCTTTAACCAGCTCATGTGTTCACATTAGTAACTCTTTGGGATGAGAGTGCAGGGTTTCGGTGAGATGTCGCAACTAAAAGACTATCAGCATTAGTGTCTCTCCCCAACATAGATGACTCAATTAATTAAATCCAACACAGATGTTTCTGAACACTGCCAGTGGGTTTAGTCTTTGACAGACTAATGATATTCAGATAACTGAACATTGAGAAAATATTGTCAGTGGATTTTAGTCTGAAAGATGCTTTGTGTGCAAAGACAATTTGGGCATTTTTCATAAACAAGAACGTGTAATGAGCTTGAAAGTAGAAGCCCTCTGAGACTGGAGAGATAAACTGTGATTGCGTATTCTCTCCATCCTCTCTAATCCCACAGACAGAAATTATGCTGCAATGTGGAGATTGATTCCTCTATGTGACGTATTGATGTTATCACACAGGTGAAATTTGTTTTTGAGGAATGTGTATGCACTATCCAGGTAGCCAGCATATTCTGAAGCGTGTGTAATGTGTGGAATTGTATTATTTTAATGGATACTAACATAAATCTGTCCTCTCTGAATTGGGTATTTTTCCAGTTTACTTGATATTTTGACTGTTGCCATGACTGCATCTGGCTGGCCAAAGGGGTCTTGGGGGGGGGTGGAGATTTCCCTCCAGGAATCACAGATTGGCTGCAGGATTTCCCCTAGAGATGAGTCTAGACAGGAGAGGTTGCTGTTACTGATATATGGAAGTCACTCCCAGACAGGCAGCCATACTGGGCTTAGTTACAGATAAACAAGACTAATTTAGCCTACAGTACTTAGTTAAAACTCATTGCTTTTTTTATCATATACAAATTGATGTATACTAACTACCCCCGTCCTCCACTTCATTTTCTCTTTCCCTCTGTCTGGCTTTATCGCCCTCTAGCTCAGTGGGCTGCCTGTGTGTTAACCATGTCAGCTTTTGTGAGACTGTCACCCTGGTCTCGGAAGTACTCAGGGAAGCCTAGTTGTTACGCATTCTAGCTGGAGAATTCCCCATGTAAAACAGTAATACCTTATTTACATAAGAATTCAGACCCTTTGCTATGTGACTCGAAATTGAGCTCAGGTGCATCCTGTTTCCCTTGATCATCCTTGACATGTTTCTACAACTTGATTGGAGTCCACCTGTGGTAAATTCAATTGATTGGACATGATTTGGAAAGGCACACACCTGTCTATATAAGGTCCCACAGTTGACAGTGCATGTCAGAGCAAAAACTAAGCCATGAGGTCGAAGGAATTGTCAGTAGAGCTCAGAGACAGGATTGTGTCGAGGCACAGATCTGGGGAAGGAGGCACAGACTTTCCCGAAGGACAACAATCTCTGCAGCACTCCACCAATGAGGCCTTTATGGTAGAGTGGGCAGACGGAAGCCACTCCTCAGTAAAAGGCACATGACAGCCCGCTTAGAGGTTGCCAAAAGGCATCTAAAGGACGCTCAGACAAGTCTCTGGTCTGATGAAACCAAGATTGATCTCTTTGGCCTGAATGCCAAACGTCACATCTGGAGGAAACCTGGGACCATCCCTACGGTGAAGCATGGTGGTGGCAGCATCATGCTGTGGGGAGGTTTTTCAGCGGCATGGACGGGGAGATTGGTCAGGATCGAGGGAAATATGAATGGAGCAAAGTACAGAGAAATCCTTGATGAAAACCTGCTCCAGAGCTCTCAGGACCTCAGACTGGGGTGAAGGTTCACCCCAACCCTAAGCACACAGCCAAGACAATGCATGAGTGGCTTCGGGACAAATCTCTGAATATGAATATAGACTAGCCTACCCTGCACGAAACAACCATTTGCTTGCACTATCAAAATGAAATCAATTCTATCACGCAGACTATGAAGTTAAGTTGATCATATTTGAGCAAGTTCAGATGCAATAAAAGGCCCTTATAGTCTCTTGACAGTTAGAGTAATATATTTTAACTCTTATTTTAATATCCCTTTCAAATGCATTAGGCTAAGTGTACCTATTAAGCCCATATACCCATGGATTCAAATAAAAATAAAAAATAAATTCAACTAATTCATCTGATTGTTATATCCATAATCTTTTGTTATTGACAATTATGTGTAAGTTCCCACGATTGGCCAATTTCAAAGCTGCAAAAAAACGTTTGTGTTGAGGCTACCAGATATTTTTTGTACCTTCTCAGATAAGTGATCATACTTTATCTAAAATGAAGATGTTAATGTGCTGATATATGCAAAGGATAGCATATTTCATGAGCATTCGTTACTATTGAAATGATGGGTTTTTCCTACTAGCAGTCATGCCTGAATGTAAGTCACATAATTTGGTGAACTACAAAGATTTCATGCATTCATAGCTTACATTTTTAAATGCAGTTTGTCTTATTTTACTGTTAAATGAACCTTGCATTGTTATACATACAGTGCATTCAGAAAGTATTCAGACCCCTTTACTTTCTCCACATTTTGTTACGTTACAGCCTTATTCTTAAATGGATTAAATAGTCCCCCCCCATCAATCTACACACGATACCTCAAAATGACAAAGCAAAAACAGGTTTTTAGAAATGTTTGCAAATTTATGAAAATAAAAAAATGATGAAATATTGCATTTACATAAGTATTCAGACCCTTTACTCAGTACTTTGTTGAAGCACCTTTGGCAGCAATTACAGCCTCAAGTCTTCTTGAGTGTGACGCTACAACCTTGGCATGCCTCCAATGTCGTTTTAGAGAATTTGGCAGTACGTCCAACCGGCCTCACAACCTCAGGCCACGTGTAACCACGCCAGCCCAGGACCTCCACCTCCGACTTCTTCACGTTTGGGATCGTCTGAGACCAGCCACCCGGACAGCTGACCAAATAATTTCTGCACAAACTGTCAGAAACCGTCTCAGGGAAGCTCATCTGCGTGCTTGTCGTCCTCACCAGGGTCGTGACCTGACTGCAGTTCAGCGTCATCAAATCCTCACCTTCAATGGCCACTGGCATGCTGGAGAATTGTGCTCTTCACAGATTAATCCCAGTTTCAACTGTACCGGGCAGATGGCAGACAGCGTGTGTGGCGTTGTGTGGGTGAAAGTATTGCGGAAGTCAACGTTGTGAACAGCGTGCCCCATGGTGACGATGGGGTTATGGTATGGGCAGGAGTAAGCTACAGACAACGAACATGGTTGCATTTTATCGATGGCAATTTTAATCCACAGAGATACCGTGACAAGATCCTGAGGCCCGTTGTCATGCCATTCATCCACTGCCATCACCTCATGTTTCAACATGATAATGCACAGCCCAATGTCGCAAGGATCTGTACACAATTCCTGGAAGCTGAAAATGTCCCAGTTCTTCCATGGCCTGCATACTCACCCACTGAGCATGTTTGGGATACTCTGGATCGACGTGTACAACAGCGTGTTCCAGCTCCAGCCAATATCCTGGAACTTCGCACAGCCATTGAAGAGGAGTGGAACAACATCCCACATCAACAGCCTGATCAACTCTATGCGAAGGAGATGTGTCGATCTGCATAAGGCAAATGGTGGTCACACCAGATACCGACTGGTTTTCTGATCCACGCTCCTACCTTTGTTTTAAGGTATCTGTGACTAACAGATGCATATCTGTATTCCCAGTCTTGTGAAATCCATAGATTAGGGCTTAATGGGCTCCCGAGTGCTGTGTCACAGCCGGCCGTGATTGGGAATCCCATAGGGCGGCGCACAATTGGCCCAGCGTCGTCAGGGTTTGGCCGATGTAGACCATCATTGTAAATAAGAATTTCTTCACTGACTTGCCTAGTTAAATAAATGAAAAAATAATGATTTTATTTAAATTTACTGATTTCCTTAAATTATCTATAACTTAGTAAAATCTTTGCAAATTGTTGCATGTTGCTTTTATATTTTTGTTCGGTGTAATTTTACATAAATGTTAGTTTGTACGTTTTGAACATTTGGAAATTAATAAAAATGTATTATTTAAGAGGTTGACTTGTTACAAAAACCCATAGGCTTAAACGCTACACTCGGTACCCATTAAGCTCAGTCTGGACTTTTCACATATTTGATCAAATATTTTTTTTAGTCTTATTAAAACATGTGGTAAGTAAAGTCATAAAACTTCACATGAGAGATTAATCTTTCATTTTATATCCACTTTTCTTACAAAAATTAGGGCAGTATATGTTGGGAATGTTTAAAGTTAGATTTGGTTGGCTTATTAGCATCTTTTACTTCTAGTCTATTTCTACAGGCGGTTCTGAATTGCATTCCCGGTCAAGTAATTGATTTCCACTTCCATTTTTAATCAATGGCTTAAATTATTATCAGGCTTTTTATGGGGAGGGCATGTCCTCATTGGCCTTGGTCCTCCTCTTTGATGAGGGAGAAATGGGCATGAAAGGGACTGTAATCATTTTTACATCATCTTGGTGCAGGGCTTTATAATTAGAAAGGGTTGATTTCCTTGAACCACAGCAGGGACTGAAATTGCAGGCATCGTCTGGGCCAGGACTTGAGGAAAAGCAACTGAAATAGCCCATGGTGAGTTTACGTTACTGTTTCCCTCTGAGTTTTAGCTCTGGGTCAGATGGCAGTGCAGCCACCATGACACAAAGCCAACAGGCCGTCCAGCCAGCAACTTATTCAAGGCCAGCTTTTATGTGGCGCCTCTTGTTTTCAAAACTATCAGCCGTAATTACAACTTTGTCATAATGTCTTTAGCATACAATATGCCTGAGATGTAATGCCCACTGTCTAGCATTGCTGCACCAATGAGCGCTACAAAGGGGGTTTTATGATCTGCCATTCAGTCAAGGATTGGTATTTAGTTTTACTAGCGAAAAAGATGTGTTACTAGTGAAAAAAGGGACTGTTCTTGAAATGTGCGAATAGACTCTCGTACTGAGAGTTTTAGGAATTTGGGCTTACATCATTTACTGGCACACAGGGCGAACTGAAGTCACTATTGGCACCCCTGCATAACTGGAGCACAGTGATAGAAGGGGTCTCCCTCCCTCTCAGAGCCCCCTAGTGAAATGACATCTCTCCTCTTTGATGGCTACTTCTCAAAAGTGCTATTGTAATACGCTAGTAGTGGTTTGTGTTAATTGCCCTAGTAACTCTTAGCAGTTCTGGGTTCTTCATGAATGGAGGGGTTCTCTGTCTCTCTCTATCTGCCCTTCTCCCTGTCGTATAACACCCTGACATGGTGGTGAAACTGTGTGATCATTAGTTACTGCACACATCTAGCATAGCAACGGATGAGGTCCTGCTTCAACTGCTTGACCTCTGATTGCTTGGCCTGTGGTTGTGCCCATCTCAATGATTTAATGGTCTTAACAAAATCCTTTCCTGTCTATTCACAACTCACATTGTCTTCATAGAAGCGGTTTTGGCATTTTGCCTAATTAAAGTAACAGATATTGTTTCATTAATAGTTTAGTCTAGTGGTAGTGAAGATATAGACTTAGATCAGCTGGTAAGGGCAAATCCTGGAATTGGAGACAGAAAGAATCAGTATCTACTGTACCAAAGAATACTGTGGAATTCTCTGTCTTGGAGTACTGTTTCCCCTGTCTCTGGGGTGGCGGAATGGGTCGGGATGAGTCCCTGAGTGTCTTTAAGGTGTCTTTAGTCTAGGATTGGGCCCCCTTTTCATGTGTGCTTGGAGCAACCTGTTCTATTCATGTCAGTGTTCCGTTGGGGCTGTTTAAACAAGCTCAATAGCTACTGACAGTGGCTCTGTGTTTTTGGCTCTTATGCATTGACATGTTGTCAGGTTCAGTACCTAATGAAATACAAATCTGAAAATTAGCCTAGCAGATCATTGATTCTGTACAAATGCGTCATGTTTGTTAGCCGTTCAGTAGTAGCCCATTCACAGATCTGTGTGTTGAATCTGTTGAATATGGATGGTGATCTATGGTCAGTAGGCCTTTGACCAGGTCATGGGGACCACAGGGCTCAGCTGCATGGTCGAACACTTCACAAGCGTCTGGAAACATACGGAGGTGTCATTGCACTGGGGTCAGATTCTGTTTCTGGCATTCTTCTTTATTTAATAGCCCTTTAAACAAGACAGCTTTGTGTCTCCCGTTGCGAGACTCCAGGGAGAACACAGTGCCATGTTGCTGATTATTCCCAGCAGCCAACATTCATTTCCCCTGGGAACTGAGCAAAGTCCTGGCTAGCTAATAGCAGCAGACCACTAGCGCCCTGATCCTCTCCCATTGGTTCATCCTCATGGTCCAGACTGGCGTCATGGACTTCGTCCCAAATGGCAGCCTATTCCATATATGGAGCACTGCTTTTGACTAGGGACCAAAAGACTCTGATTAAAAGTAGTGTACTGTGTAGGGAATAGGGTGCCATTTGTGACAAAGCCCATGGATTATCTGGGAAAAGGGTCCCAAACAAGAGGCTGACATGGTCCTTAGAACATAGCCAAGCCTAAAGGGCATGTGGCTCCCCACATCTATGATTATGATCCAGCCTGCTCTTTCTGTTGACGCATGAGCAGCAGCACTATTAGAGGTTGATCATTCAGACATTTTAATGTGTGGTTGGTTAGATGAGAGCTTGAGAGGGCAGCATTTCTATTCAACAGAAGATATTACTTATTGAGAATGGTCTTTCCATTCGAAGTTGGCTTTCAGTAAAGGCTCTAAATTTTCAATTTAGAACTGGTCTAGCGGCTAGGCGGAATCATTAATGGTCTTGAGCAAGGTCATTCCTAGTGGACTACACTTCACTCCATGGTGAAGGAAGTTTCTGATGAACTTCACCAACGGTGTGGAGCTGAGACCAGGCTTTGTGGAATCTAGCTCAGTACATCGATTCGCCCAAGGTCAATACTATAAAAGTATGATTATGAAATGCCCACCTTGTACCCATGTTTGTCGTCGGTAGTTGCGTGCCTTTCTTTGTTTGCTGAAATCATTACTTTTTCAATAAATGTTAAACAATACCACCACCGACTGTTTCCTTGTTGAGATTAAATGGAAACGTGCGCATTTGAGGTAATTTTCCATCTTAGAGCAACGGCAATGAGCTAACAGTCAGTGTTAGTATTTGATTAAAGTTTACTGAGAAAGTATGGATTCAGCAAACAAAGAAAGGCAAATATTCGGTGGGCATTTCATAATTTACATTTTTTGAAGTCGGAGCTCGATTCCACAAAGCCTGGTCTCGGCTCCACGCCGTTGGTGAAGTTCATCATAAACTTCCTTCACCATGGAGTGGAGTTCAGTCCGCTAGGTCGTCCCTAGCCAGAACTCCAAGGAACTGTTTGGGATAAAAAAAAATTTTTTTTTATTAATTGTAATCTGATTTTAGACATGATCATGTCTTCAGAGGAAAAAATTTATAAAAATGTAAGCCTATTTTTGATTAAGATTTCATATAAACAATATGATTTAGTGCTCACTGGGTCTAACACAGGAAGAGTGTATAGCCTACATGATGGGGAAAACTCCAAGCTATAGCTGAGGCCATTTGGAAAGTATTCAGACCCCTTGACTTTTCCCACATTTTCTTATGTTACAGCCTTATTCTAAAATGGATTTTTTTTTTTTATCCCTTATCAATCTACAAACAATACCCCATAATGACGAAGCCAAAACAGGTTTTTAGGAATGTTTGCAAATGAATAAAAAAAAGAATATGCACATTTACATAAGTATTCAGACTGTTTACTTTTGCAGCGATTACAGCCTTGAGTCTTCTTGGGTATGACGCTACAAGCTTGGCACACCTGAATTTGGGGAGTTTCTCCCATTCTTCTTTGCAGATCCTCTCAATCTCTGTCAGGTTGGATGTGGAGCAACACTGCACAGCTATTTTCAGGTCTATCCAGAGATATTTGTTCGAGTTGAAGTCCAGGCTCTGGCTGGGCCACTCAAGGAAATTCAGAGACTTGTCCCAAAGCCACTCCTGCATTGTGCTTAGGGTCGTTGTCCTATTGGAAGGTGAACCATCGCCCCAGTCTGAGGTCCTGAGCGCTCTGGAGCAGTTTTTCATCAAGAATCTCTCTGTACTTTTCTCTGTTCAACTTTCCCTCGATCCTGAGGGATGGTGCCAGGTTTCCTCCAGACGTGACGCTTGACAGTCAGGCAAAAGAGTTCAATCTTGGTTTGATCAGACCAGAGAATCTAGTTTCTCATGGTCTGAGAGTCGTTTAGGTGCCTTTTGGCAAACTCCAAGCATGCTGTCAATTGCCTTTTACTGAGGAGTGGCTTTCGTTTGGCCACTCTACCATAAAGACCTGATTTAATGCAGTGCTGCAGAGACGGTTGTCCTTCTAGAAGGTTCTCCCTTCTCCACAGAGGAACTCTGGAGCTCTGTCAGAGTGGCCATAGGGTTCTTACTCACCTCCCTGATCAAGGCCCTTCTTCCCTGATTGCTCAGTTTGGCCAGGCGGTCAGCTCTAGGAAGAGTCTCTAGGAAGAATCTTCTTCCATTCAAGAATGACGGAGGCCTCTGTGTTCTTGGGGACCTTCAATGCTGCAGAATTTTTTGGTAGCCTTCCCCAGATCTGTGCCTCGACACAATCCTGTCTCGGAGCTCTACGGAGAATTCCTTTGACCTCATGGCTTGGTTTTTGCTCTGACATGCACTGTCAACTGTGAGACCTTATATAGACAGGTGTGTGCCTTTCTAAATCAAGTCCAATCAATTGAATTTACCACAGGTGGACTCCAATGAAGTTGTAGAAGCATGTCAAGGATGATCAATGGAAACAGGATGCACCTGAGCTCAATTTTGAGTCACATAGCAAAGGGTCTGAATTGTTATGTAAATAAGATATTTCTGTTTTACATATTTATACATTTGTGAAAATGTTGAACAACCTGTTTCCCTTTGTCATTATGGGGTATTGTGTGTAGATTGCTGAGGAATTGTTTTTATTTAACCCATTTTAGAATAAGGCTTTAACGTAACAAAATATGGAAAAAGTCAAGGGGTCTGAATACTTTCTGAAGGCACTGTACTTGCAGAACAGGTTGTCATGTTTTCTTTTTCAAGAAGGAATGCTTGGTTGAGCTAATAATCCGTGATAAAGTTACCCTTATTTTCTCCCACAGATTGGGGGTACATGGGTACATGAGGGCTCCATACTGTACTCCAAACCTATCATTGCCTCCCATGTTTTGGGATATTAGCCTACAGGGTACTGGGTTCCTGTTATGGCTTATCAGTCCAATGCACCCAGAGGAGACCTGAAAGGGCACTTTCCCACAGGTTAGGTTATCTGCTGTTAGCTGGAGTCTGTAGAGCAGGGTTACCCAACTGGCGACCCACGGGTGGTTTTATGTGGCCCCCCAAGTTTAACAAAAGACTGTAACAGACTAAAAAAGACAGTAAAGACACCAGGGAATCAGCTCCAAGGGATTTTATTTTAAGAAATCTGTTTCCAAGTATTCCCATACATAATAGAAACACGTGATTGTATACAAATGTAAGCAAGGTTTGAAATTATTACGTTTTAGTCAAACATTATATCTTTTTGGGCATCTTGCTGTCAATTTGCAGTCTACAAATTATTTGTAATTTTGTTCCAGCCCCCTGACCATCCGCTCAATAAAAAAATCAGACTGCGGCAGAATCTAGTTGATGATCCCTTCTGTAGAGTTCAGTACAGTGTAGATATAGTACTCTGTTTTGGAGTAGCCTATTGAATCAATAACTGCAGCTTTCTTGCCTTTAGCGTCTCAAGTTCAAGCTGCTCCAACCCAAACCACTGAATTAAAGATATTACTTCTGGATCATTATTCATTCCTCACACATTAGCTGTACAATGAATTTACTAGAATGCTCTCAGTATTGTACTGAGCCAAAACAGTATTTTGCTAATATTTGTTCAGTTAGTTTACCCAAAGGTTTTTGGATCAATGAGTCACACATGTTATCTCAGCTCCATGGTCAATGACACCACTCTTATTTATGCTGCAAACTGGGTGTCTTGCCACACCATGAGCCCCATGGCGTACCATTGTGGGCCCATGACCTCTGGTTAAACCACATAGCATGTGGCTCCATTCACTCTTAATGTGTGTGTCTGACTCAGTCCTGGTCTATCACTGATCATGATCACTCCCTGGACCTCGATTTGAGAACACTTATCTTGGTATCTGAAAGACATCTGAAATTGTTTGATTTCATAGTGTGGCTAGGTGCATCTCTCCACAAACCGTGGCTGACCGTGCAGAACACAGCATTAGCAGAAAGCCTCCCTAAGAGGGGGATTTGTTCTGCTATCTGAATGCCTTCAACTTCATTAGACATTCAGGAGTCCACATGTCTGGTAATATCTGATCTCAAATCAGTTTTTTTCCTCATGGAGATTTTGAATGGTTTGACGTATTGATTTGTAATTTTCTCTCCAAAAATGTATGCTTAGCTTATATAATCAGGTTTGGTGAATAATATTGATGAGGCAAAAAATCAATACAGTTACATATCGCAATATTATTTTTGGACTATATTATATCAGTACTTTGACTCCAAATATTGATTTGTTAAAAATAACTTGGTATTAACAAGCACTAGTCAACTGCGGTAGTTGTCACCCTATAGCTTGTTCTCCGTCTTCTTTTAAAATAGTGAGCCAACATCAGTCTGAACTTTTATTTCCATGACTGATCCAAACTCATTTTCTCGTGCTCTCTCTTGTCTCTCTGCAGCAGACATATAGTGAGAAATTTGTTTGGAACATCAAATGGCAATAAAATCGCAGTATTTAATCGCAATACATATAGAATTGTGAGAATCGCAATTCATATCGTATCGGCAACTAAGTATCGTGATAATATCGTATCATGAGGTCCCTGGCAATTCCCAGCCCTAGTAAATAATGTCCTAAACAGTGTCCTCCATCTTCTCTTCTCAGCGGGTGAGCTCCACATTGCACAGCAAAGGTGCCTGTCTGGCGGCGGTGCCCCCCAGACACATCAGCCTGGAGGCCTCCACCGCCCCTACTCCCCAGAGGATGTGTTCAGACTGAGCCTGGCCAAGGGCGTGTCCATGTCTTTGCCCTCCTCACCCTTGCTGCCTCGCCAGTCCTACATGATGCCCTCGCGCTCTAGCAAGAGATCCCCAGGTACTGTACTGCACTGCGTCCATCCAACCTCACCCCACCATCACTCCTCCTCACCCCACCCCTCCTCACCACACTCCTCCTCACCCCACCCTACCCCTCACTTCTAGGCTTACAGCACTATACTATTACTGCAGTAGCTACACCACTACACTTACATTTACAAGTCCAGGCGTGAAGTGCTATGAGCATTTCCTGTTTCTCTGTTCTTGTAATCCCAGGCTGGGACTGGTTCAGTCTCAGTGGACGTCTTCTGAAAGTGACGTTTGCTGTCTTCCTTCAGGTGTTATTGTGTCAATGCTGGACATCTGACAGCGCCTGAGGATTGACAATCCTTTTAGCTTTCAACCAGAATTTCTGTAGCTTCCAGCTTGTTTTTTTTCTTCAAAACATGTCATACTGCCTTGCCGTTGTTATACTTGAAAAATACCTTCTTAGAAAGACAGGGGGAAAAGTATTGTCCATGCACTTGTATTCCTTTCATACTAAGACGTTTTTCCTCCAACTTTACCATACCACCAACTTTATTCCGCCTTTTCTTTATATCTGAAAGGTATTTCTGGTATCAAAGCCAAAATTGTTTTTCGCCAAACGACCTAGTAATAATTTCGGTAAAGTTCTTCCTATGGCTTAGTATGGAACGTAGCCGCAATGCTGAGGCAGCATTGGCACGCACTAGGCTCTTATACTCTTGATGGTTGCTAGGCAGCGCCCTGTTACCATCCTCCTGGCAGTTCTAAACTTTGCAAGACATGTGACTTCACCCATCTCTTTACATAGCCCATCTCAAAGCATGCACTGTTTTCTTAACCACAACTGGATGTTGGAATATCACAGAATGACAAAAATATTGGAATAAAGTAGGCTAATGCAATTGAAGGCATGTATCAAATTGTTGATTACTGAAAGTCATTCAATCCTTGTAATAAATATGAACCAATAACCTACCCGTGTGTGGTCAACTAGATGATCATTTCAGCACTGTTGTCTTTGGTACTTTGAGACAAGCGTAGGGACTCGTCTTCATAAATCAATAGGCCTAATGCCAGATTTTTCTTCTTCCACTGATTCATCATTTGGATATTGGTTAGGCTATAATTAGGCTTGGAAAATGTTTGTGAAGTTGAGGTGGGTGCTGCTCATGATCATCTTGTCTAGTTGACTCATTTAGGCCTATTAGAACATGTTGCCAGCATGTTATGTAGTTTAACAAGTGGATTATTTTGCTCTTCAGTCGCTTAGTAGCCAATAGGCCTACCCCTGTCTGATAATCAATCAATGTTATTTTCTTTCACTGAATCTCCCTCTGTATAGGCTATTTGGTTAATTGTTTCCTGACTGGGCAAATAAGTGGAGGTGGTAGGCCTATAGCTCATCTATTTGTTTGCTCTATCGCTAATCAGAAATATTTAGTGTGCAATTATGTAGCCTAAATCAAGGGTATAGACAATTCCAAAAGCCCGCTGAGGTTGTGAAATGTTGAGCATGAGACTCACATTCTTTTGAAAATAGTATTGCTATTATTTTCTAGTGGAATGAGTGGAGTGAGGGAGGTAAAACGTGGATAAAAAAAGTATGAGCAGCGGTTCCACACGTTTACACATGCTGGCATGCGCATGGGAGGTATAAAAGGAGTATGCAGGCAAGAATACGGTAAAAATGGGCCTGTTTGAAAGGAGGTCATATAAACAAACATTGCTCATTTTTGGGGGGGGACAAAATACTGTAAATCCTATTTGAAAGCAGTATTGGTCAATTCATTCAGCTTTTGCACTGTATTCAATCTCCATTTGATTCCATTGTGTTTGAGTCAGGGTAGAGGAGAGTAAAGGGTTTGTTTGTTTGTTTGTTTCACTGTATCCCTCCTCTTCATCCCTCCATCCCTCCCACTTTATTTGATCAGCTTCTGTCAGGATGGTGGTCTTTACAGCGACGTAGCCTGTTGGCACTCTATTGGTTCTTAATGCGGGGCATGTGTACAGTATGTATACACAGTGTCTAATTGTTGCTCCTCTTTATCTGCTCCCCTCTCTCTCCCATGTTGCGAACATGACTGCCAACAGCTGTTGGTGTGTGCAGCCATCTTCAAAGCACCCCGGGCCATTGTATCTGGACCTGTTTCAACCTGTCTTTGTATTGTGAAGACTTTAGCAAAGAGGATAGAAATCCTTTAAGCGGTCACTCTGGTCCCTTGCACACATCTGGGAATCATCTGTGTGGTATCTACTCTTCAGTGGAGGCTGCTGAGGTGAGGACGGCTCATAATAATGGGTGGAACAGAGGAAATGGAATGGCATCAAACACGTGGAAGTCATGTGGAAGTCATGTGTTTGATGTATTTGCTACTTAGTCCATTCCAACCATTACCACAAGCCTGTCCTCCCCAATTAAGGTGCCACCAACCTCCTGTGCTACTCTTTGTTTTAAGTGCTCTATGCTTTGATCCAGCCTTTAGTATAAGATGTGCTGGCAAGTAGGCCTTTGGCCTATAGATCCAACTAGGCCACTGGTCTAATTTCAGAGCAAGGCTATATTTTCTATACCTCAACAAATGCTTCTCTCATCAGTAACATAGCTTTATTTTGAAGATTGAAATGTGGAAATCTCAACGGATGAGGTACATTTTACTCACTCCAACTGTATTGGAAATTGGAACTGTATTTTGGTATATTTTTGCCTGTTTGGAATGAGGTTTCTAATGGGGAGTATCCTGTTCTAATTTCAGCTACAGAGCTTGGGAATAGTACCCTCTGATCCAGACTGTTTTCATTTGAGAGATTGTGGTTGCCACAGATTTTTTCATCTCAAACCTCATTTGCTATGCTCTTTTTCCACAATTCTCTCCACACAGCGCTCTCCGATTCTAACGTTGGACTTGTGAGTTTATAAAGCAAACTGCATATGTTATGCAAATGAACTTCGTTTTCAAAAGAGGCCTTCGACTGCAAAATATGCTTACTCTGTAGTTTATTGTGCTAAAACGAGAATCGGTAGCTGTATTTGTTAAAGCCAAGGAAAACCGTAGTCAAGTCGAGCAATGTGAAATCCACATCTGAATGTGTTATACGTTTGTCTAAGCACTGTACAGTCCCCTCTGACTCACCTACCACTCAACTTAAAAACACCTTTTATTCTTCATCCTCCAGGCGGTATTGATATTTGCCGTGATTGTTTTAAGCCCATCAAAGGCAGCTCTGATGAAAAGCACATTGACAGGAAAGAGGGGAAGAGTGAGAGAGAGAGGGGGAGGACAGGGTTTGTGAAGGGGAACAGGACCCAGAGAGAGTGTCTATGGAGACACTCTGAAGGTAAAGAAGTACAAAATGGGTATAGCAGAATAGGAGAGAATTAGTTAAGATGGTTCAGAAAATAAGGTAAAGGGGGATGGTTGAGGGTGGGCAGTCCACTGTCTCGCTCACAGATAAGTGACAAACTGTAGGGGGAGAGTTCTCACCTACAGTTAATAAACACATACCGTAGTAGTACTGTAGGAAATATCCCAGCTCTCACTAATAACAGGTTGCCATCTTGAATATGTTCTTTTGGTCAAATACCTTCAGGGAAAACCCATAGCGAAAGCTTACCGTGGGAGAGTGGGTGTGTTTACTCTGCTGTAGTTTAGCAGTGTTTAACAAAGGGAACTGTCATGACCCAGTGACTTATCCTCTACAGACTCCGTGTCAGAGAGGGCGACAGAGAGAGAGAGATGTTTGTAAGTGAAACCAGATTGTGCTGATTCATCAGGGCAGCTCAGAAACATGCCTAGGGTTACCGTGACAGAGCTCCCTGCGCCTCAGGGAGGAAGGCTCGGGGGGGAGTCCTGTCACCCCCACACTACTCAACCCACCCATCTCTACCCTGCTGCTCATCCTACCCTCATACTCCTCCTCATCCATCCACTATGACCTTTTTGGGAAGTGGTTGCTCTGATCCCGACGCCTTTGTGGCTTGCTTCATTTCCTGACAGATTGGATAATCTATAGCATTGTGGTGAAAGGCTTGATTTTAACGGGCGTCCTTTCATGAAGACTTCACAGAAACAACACAGAAAATACTGCGGGCCAATTAAGAGCGTGACGTATGCCTGAGGCACATGGGACTGGTGGAGCTGCTCACTGCTGCTGCTTTGATCAGCTAAGTAGAGAGCTGACAATGAACGCAGTGCAGACATGTGTTGCACAGGACCTCCAGTGTACAGTCTGAAGTTTACAGGTCCGGTGGAGGCTGGCCCATTCGAAGGTAGGGGCTCAGCCCTCAGCCTCAAGAAAGTGTGACTGACTGCCTCTGCTCTGACTGCCAGTGGGACATGATGGAATCCTGGGCAACTCCACAGTGACCTCCTCTGGTCATGTCGGGTCACTGTGTTTTTCATCAGTGATTACCTCCTGCCTCTAGTCTTCAAGGTTGTAACCGTCCAGCCAGGCTCTGTCTGAACCGGCTCTCCCTGTCTCCCTGATGACTTTCTGGGTGCTGGGAGTGGATGAGCAACATTCAAACATCCCATCTCCTCTCAGCCGTACACACATCTATACGCACACCTGCCTACCAGATTTGCCAATAACAGCTCTGCTTCCGTCCCAATTATAGGCTTTACTAGTGACATTGGATTTCAACTAAGGCGATAGAGTGGGGAGAGTAGAGTTTACGCTCTACTTACCCCACCAGAGAGGATAGGTGAATGGACATTGTGAGGCACGTGGACAACAATTAGGCGTATACTTAGCCATCTTGACACGCTTTTTGGAAACATGAAACAGCAAATCATATCATATGTATTACCGTTCTGGGCTGCTTATAATTTTAATCTGCATGTACAGTGCCGTCCGAAAGTATTCACAGCCCTTGGATATTTCTACATTTTGTTGTATGACAGTCTGAATTTAAAATGGATTAAATTTATATGTTTGTCACTGGCCCACACACAATACCCCATAGTGAATTTGTTTTTGACATTTTTACAAATTAATACAAATGTAAAGCTGAAATGTCTTTAGTCAATAAATATTCATAAATTAAATTCAGGAGTAAACATTTGCTTAACAAGTCACACAAGTTGCATGAACTCTCTGTGTGCAATAATAGTGTTTAACATGATTTTTGAATGACTACCTTATCTCTGTACCCCATACATACAATTTTCTGTTAAAAACAGATTCAACCACAAAAACTAGGGAGGTTATCCAATGCCTTGCGAAGGTCACCTGTTGGTAGATGGGTACAAATAAAAAGACATTGAGTATACCTTTGAGCATGGTGAAGTTATTAATTACACTTTGGATGGTTTATAAATACACCCAGTCACTACAAAGATACAGGCGTCCTTCCCAACTCAGTTGCCGGAGAGGAAGGAAACCGCTCAAGGGTTTCACCAGGAGGCCAATGCTGACTTTAAAACAGTTACAGAGTTTAATCACTCCTCTTTTCAGTTCGATGCAGATAGCAACTGGAACGAGCTGCAAAAAACACTCAAATTGGACAGTTTTATCTCCATCTCTTTATTCAAAGACTCAATCATGGACACTCTTACTGACTGTTGTGGCTGCTTCACATGATGTATTGTTGTCTCTACCTTCTTGCCCTTTGTGCTGTTGTCTGTGCCCAATCATGTTTGTACCATGTTTTGTGCTGCTACCATGTTGTTGTCATGTTGTGTTGCTACCATGCTGTGTTGTCATGTGTTGTTGTCTTAGGTCTCTCTTTATGTAGTGTTTTGGTGTCTCTTGTTGTGATGATTGTTTTTGTCCAATTTTTATTTTATTTTTAATCCCAGCCCCCGTCCCCGCAGGAGGCCTTTTGCCTTTTGGTAGGCCGTCATTGTAAATAAGAATTTGTTCTTAACTGACTTGCCAAGTTAAATAAAAAATAATGTCTGTGATAGGAGAAAACTGAGGATGGATCAACAACTTTGTAGTTACTCCACAATACTAACCTAATTGAGATGTTGAAAAGAAGGAAGCCTGTACAGAATAAAAATATTCCAAAACATGCATCCTGTTTGCAACAAGGCACTAAAGTAATATTGCAAAAAATGTGGCAAAGCAATAATCTTTTTCTCCTGAATACAAAGTGTTATATTTGGGGCAAATCCAATACAACACAATACTGAGTACCACTCTCCTATTTTCAAGCATAGTGGTGGCTGCATCATGTTATGGGTATGCTTGTAATCGTTAAGGACTAGGGAGTTTTTCAGGATAAAAAAGAAACGGAATGGAGCTAAGCGCAGGCAAAATCCTAGAGGAAAACCTGGTTCACTCTGCTTTACATCAAACACTGGGAGATGAATTCACCTTTCAGCAGGACAATAACCTGAAACACTGCTTACCAAGAAGACAGTGAATGTTCCTGATTGGCCAAATTACAGTTTTGCCTTAAATCTGCTTGTATGTTGTCTAGCAATGATCAACAACCAGTTTAACAGAGCTGGAAGAATTTTGAAAATAATAATAGTAAAATAATAATAATGGGTAGATGGGCGAAAGAAAAAAATATTTAATACATTTTGAATTTAGGCTGTAACACAACAAAATGTGGAATAAGTCAAGGGGTATGAATACTTTCTGAAAGCACTGTTTATGGAATAAGGCTTGGGCAGAGCAGGTCCCTCGTAGGCCATTTCACATGGAAATTTACACCTTGATGGAGAGCTTTGGCCCCAGTTCTCTAATAATAATAATTCAAAGATAGAACAAACAAACATTATTACTCTGCTGAAGGTAGCTACCAGTCTACCAGTGACTACTATGACATAGGTGAAACTGATTGACAGTGTGTATACCAAAAGATAGCTATATGATTTAGCTGATGGCTTTCAGAGTTCAATACAGGTCTGTAATGTTAGCTAGCTAGCTAACTTACCCAACTAGGCTAGCTAATGTTAGGTTACTTCTAATTGAGAATCTTTCATTTTGTTGTGAAGGGAGAAAAAAAAAATCCCTGTTATCATATCACTTCTCAGCTGTTGTCGAAATAGATTCCCCATCAGTTAAGCCTGAAAATCTTTGGTCATCGCACCATCCTAGAGATTATTTTGTGTTGGTCGTTGGAGGTAAACAAGCCATTATTCAAGTTTGTATCAGCATTCACTCTGAATGCCGGACTTTGTGGTTCACTATGAGCATCAAGGATCGCTCTGTACTTTGCTACGTTCATCCTTCCCTCGATCCTGACTAGTCTCCCAGTCCCTGCTGCTGAAAAACATCCTCACAGCATGATGCTGGCACCACCATGCTTCACCGTAGGGATGGTGCCAGGTTTCCTCCAGACGTGACACTTGGCATTCTTGTTTCTCATGGTCTGAGAGTCCTTCAGGTGCCTTTTGACAAACTCCAAGCGAGCTGTCATGTGCCTTTTACTGAGAAGTGGCTTACGTTTAGCCACCCTCCAATAAAGTCCTGATTGGTGGAGTGGTGCAGAGATGGTTGTCCTTCTGGAGGGTACTCCCATTTTCACAGATGAACTCTGGAGCTCTGTCAGAGTGACCATCGGGTTCTTGGTCACCTCCCTGACCAAGGCCCTTCTCCCCCGATTGCTCAGTTTGGCCAGGCGGCCAGCTCTAGGAAGAGTCTTGGTGGTTCCAAACTTCTTCCATTTAATAATGATGGAGGCCATTGTGTTCTAGGTACCTTCAATGCTGAAAACATTTTTTGGTACCCTTCCCCAGATCTGTGCCTCGACACAATCCTGTCTCGGAGCTCTACGGACAATTCCTTCGACCTCATGGCTTGGTTTTTGCTCTGACATGCACTGTCAACTGTGGGACCTTATATGTGACCGACCATCTCAAATCGGTCTTATGTAGAAACATTTGAAATAGTGTTTTTTTTCATTGGATATAATTAGAGACTCAGAGCTACAAAATGGTATATCATACACTACAGTTGAGGAACAATGGGAAAGTAATTTTGCTTTGGAAGTTGATAAACCTGTAAACTCAGTTTTGAGAAAATGGCCTTTGAATGTTTTGGTACTACTATTAGAGAGCCCTTCTTTGTCTACACCCATTCAGCATCGTTCACACCCTCTTAAGCTTTAGCCCCATATATTTAAGGGTTGATCCGAGCGTTCTGTACTAACAGCAGCAGTCATGCACCCAAGCTAACTTGCTAGCTACTTCCAGACATCTAAGTGAGAGAGAGAACAGCTCACTGAACATTACTCACCCTAGCAGAGCTGGTTAGGCTGTTATGTTATCCAGAGCGTTGGTGACTGCAACTGTGCTGTCAGATTGTCCATTCGGAAATCCATGGCGTTTTCACGTTCAGAGCGCATACTGGACGCTCTGGCCGATGAGTAAGATTGATCCGAACATTCTGACCTCACAACAGCAGTCAGGCACCCAAGCTAACTGGCTAACATTGGCTAGCTTGCTAGCTACTTCCAGACCCATAATGAGAGAACACACCACTCTGACTATTTTACTCACCCTAGCAGAGTTGGTTAGGCTGTTTTCATGTTATCCAGAGCGTTGATGACTATAACTTTGCTGCTGGCAACAATTTATTACGTTTTAAACACTGATTTCAAAACTCGGTCCTCCAGAAAGTGGAGAGCATAAAAGTAACGTTACCTGGCGAGCCAGCCAGCTAACGTTAGCTAGTTAACAGTACACTTTAACTTGACAGTAGGTTTATGCAGTTTTACTAATCAATACATTAAAAAAAGCCTCATTAGGCAGGATTACCTAGACATACTGACCATTCTGACCAGCTCAAATAGACAGAAGTGTGCTATATGGCAGACCAATCCAAGCCCACTCATTATCTTAGCCTATTATGGCTGATCAATAGAAACAGAATACAGAGTTCAATTTCAAGTCTCATAGCAAAGGGTATGAATACTTATGTAAAAAGGTATTTCAGTTTTTTTATTTGTAATACATTTGCAAACATTTCTAAAAAACAGTTTTCACTTTGTCATTATGGGGTATTGTGTGTAGATTGCTGAGGATTTTTTATTTATTTAATCAATTTTAGAATAAGGCTGTAACATAACAAAATGTGGAAAAAGTCAAGGGGTCTTACTTTCCAAATGCACTGTAGTAATGACTATATGCCATGTCAGAGCCAGGGTGAAATTCCCCTTTAAGCTACATGTCAGAGCCAGGCTAGCCTCCCCTCAAATAACACATCAAACTAATTCTGTGGAGACAAAGAGAGATGGACAGACAGAGAGAGAACAAGTACAGGGACATGGTTGGTTGCTATTCCCCTGGCACAACACAATGTATTTTTTCCTTTCAAAAGGTACATGCACACGATATTGATTTAATGCATCAGGGTTGCGTCTGGATCGCTAACCTATCTTATTATGTCAAGGAAATCAATTGGAATGGGTTATCTAAATAGGAAATAAATAGGTTGGGAGGGTTATACAATAGCACTGCTTGAGGGACTATTGATTGAAGAGAACAAAGGGATTTTATGACTAGTAAATATTGGCAGTGTTACATGAAGGAGGTGGGGAGTCACTCAACAGGATATTGGTACAGTAGGCAACGCAGAGAAGATTGGATTTGTGTCAACAAAGAATTTATAGAGCACTGTTGACAGGTGGTGATCGATTTAAGTACTAAAGTAATGGTTTAGCATGGCTGTGTTTTCCAGTACATTTCATAGTTAAACCAAATACGTTAATAAAATGTAATATATACAGTTAATTTAGTGCTTAAGTTAGGTTAATGCTCAAACTGATAAACCCGTCTGTATCTGTCACAAGGCTTTCATAATGTGACTGATATTGATAATTACCTTTTCATCAGAGGGTGACATTCATTTCCGTGCTCAAGCCTCTGCTAAATGTTTTCTCAATATTCATTTTCCTCTACTATGCCAAATAGATTTTAGCCTCTCATCCAAGACGGAACATTTGAAATTATAAATTGTTCTTTCTGGTAAGATTTGTTATTACTTTAACTGTCCATTGGGTCTTACAATTAATTTTTTGTCTCTGTCGAGGGGATGAATTTGCACGTCTCATGAAGTCACCTCTACAGTATTAGCCCAGCAGTTACATGGCTGCCTCAGGGGATATTGATTGTTTCTGTGGGCTGTGGTAGAAAGGCTGTGGATACGTCCCAAATGTCACCCTGTTCTCTTTATAGTGCACTACTTTTGACCAGAACTCATAGGGATGAAATGTTTATACATTTACTGAAAAACAATACTATGGTTCCTGGTGAAGGGTTTCATTTATCTCATTATCTAGAACAGAGAGGGTTAGAATAGACATGACTCTTAAACTTAGAAAGCATTTCACACATTTGCAATACCTCCATACGGGTTAGTATCCTAAATGCATTGCATTGTCCTGAATGATAATGGTTATGAATAAAATACTATCTAAACTCAGCAAAAAAAGAAACGTGTCTTTCAAAGATAATTTGTAAAAATCCAAATAACTTCACAGATCTTCATTGTAAAGGGTTTAAGACACTAACAGCTTACAGACGGTAGGCAATTAAGGTCACAGTTATGAAAACTTAGGACACTAAAGAGACCTTTCTACTGACTCTGAAAAACACCAAAATAAAGATGCCCAGGGTCCCTACTCATTTGCATGAACTTGCCTTAGGCATGCTGCAAGGAGGCATGAGGACTGCGGATGTGGCCAGGGCAATAAATTGCAATGTCCGTACTGTGAGACGCCTAAGACAGCGCTACAGGGAGACAGGATGGACAGCTGATCGTCCTCGCCGTGGCAGACCACGTGTAACAACACCTGCACAGGATCGGTACATCCGAACATCACACCTGCGGGACAGGTACAGGATGGCAACAACAACTGCCCGAGTTACACCAGGAACGCACAATCCCTCCATCAGTGCTCAGAATGTCCACAATAGGCTGAGAGAGGCTGGACTGAGGGCTTGTAGGCCTGTTGTAAGGCAGACATCACCAGCAACAACGTCGCCTATGGGCACAAACCCACAGTCGCTGGACCAGACAGGACTGGCAAAAAGTGCTCTTCACTGACGAGTCGCAGTTTTGTCTCACCGGGGTGATGGTCGGATTTGCGTTTATTGCCTGTACTCTGGAGCGGGATCCATTTGGAGGTGGAGGGTCCGTCATGGTCTGGGGCGGTGTGTCACAGCATCATCGGACTGAGCTTGTTGTCATTGCAGGCAATCTCAACGCTGTGAGTTACAGGAAAGACATCCTCCTCCCTCATGTGGTACCCTTCCTGCAGACTCATCCTGACATGACTCTCTAGCATGGCAATGCCACCAGCCATACTGCTCATTCTGTGCGTGATTTCCTGCAAGACAGGAATGTCAGTGTTCTGCCATGGCCAGCGAAGAGCCCGGATCTCAATCCCATTGAGCATGTCTGGGACCTGTAGGATCGGAGGGTGAGGGCTAGGGCCATTCCCCCCAGAAATGTCCGGGAACTTGCAGGTGCCTTGGTGGAAGAGTGGGGTAACATCTCACAGCAAGAACTGGCAAATCTGGTGCAGTCCATTAGGAGGAGATGCACTGCAGTACTTAATGCAGCTGGTGGCCACACCAGATACTGACTGTTATTTTTGATGTTGACCCCCCCTTTGTTCAGGGACACATTATTAAATTTATGTTAGTCACATGTCTGTGGAACTTTTTCAGTTTAGGTCTCAGTTGTTGAATCTTGTTATGTTCATACAAATATCTACACATGTTAAGTTTGCTGAAAATAAACGCAGTTGACAGTGAGAGGACTTTTCTATTTTTGCGGAGTTTATGTCTGCTCATGCCATTATCATGAATCATGTCAAACATTATGTTGAAGGAATTATCTTCTATGATACCTGATGGGTTTATTAGAATAGAAGGGCAAAGCAAAGGAAGGCTATGCGATCTGTGTCTCGCTCTCCCCATTTGTTTTGTATGAGAGGAACTGACCAATGATCAATGTCTCACACTTATAACTGAGTCTGTGGTTGCGAATCTTAATTTCCAACGGTCTTTTATCTCAGTCTGAATAGATTGTTTCACTGCTGAGTTGTAGAATGACGGCCCTAAAACAGAAAGAAGGGTATTGTCAGAGGCCTCCTTTTGTTGTTGCCACACAGAGCCATGTTGTGTCTCATGAAGAGTTGAAATGTCATAGTCCGTAGTCAAGAATGTGTAAAACTCATTAAACACATTTTGAAAGCTTAGATAATCCCCTCATTGGGGATTGACATCAACTGGACAATATTTCATATTTTAATGCTTTTCCTAGCTACGTTTATGTAGCGTTATAGCTTGTTTGTATGCCATTTGAGGGCTTGCACTTGTCTGAAGCTCTTACAAGTACGTGTGTGTGTGTGTGTGGCGCGCACACGAGTGTGTCACAGTTCAGTGGTCATGGCCCTCTGAGCTTCACCACAGAGAGGGCCAGTATGCAGAGTGCTCGTTACATCATGCTTGGCTGCCTCTCTCTCCCGTTGAGACCAGACCACTCTGCTTGGCTCCTCTGCATGCGATCTACCCCCCCCCGCCCTGTCCTCTCTTTCTTTTGGGTAAAGTTTGAATACTTTACATTTCCTTGAGGTAAGCACATATCTATAAGTGTTTTGTATAGGTGAAAGCAAGGTGACCACCGTATTACTTTCACCAATCCAGCCCATTCAGGTCTATGGTTATTTCATGGAAGGTAGAAAGGAAGGATGCATTTCTGAAGTTTTCGAACAGGGCGCTGGTCTCCCAGCTGTATGTCTAATATCTCTTCTCCACATTGGATTCCAGACAACTAGGAAGTCACAGCCTTCTAAACAGTAGGCTGTTATTTGATAGTGTGTTGTTTATCAAGAAACAACACAGGTGGAATCATGTATTGCATGGTGTTGTGTATATGGCAGGAATGCTACTTGTCCAGCCACACATTTTTGTCCCTTTCAAACCCACTGAACCATCAGAGCTCTGCTGAATTAAGAGAAACTGCCTTGTTCCTGGGCATGTTCCAAATGGCACCCTATTGGCACCCTATACCCTACATAGTACACTACTTTTGGTGAAAGGTAGTGCACTATATAAGGAAAAGGATACCCTTTGGGACATATCCCTGGTTTGTTTTCCATGGCACTGTTATTGTGGTATTTTCCTGTCCTCGCTCCCTCTCTGTGTTCAGTTCTATTTCGTTCTGCTTTCTTCCCCTCCTATGATGAGCTTACAATTGCCGTTGGAGGACATCACACTGAGATAATACTTATTTGTCCTCTCTGCGAGGGGTCTGCGGAGAGCACTGAGCTTGGTTCATGCATTTTTATTTGTTTGGATTGGCTCAGAGAGTCAATATAAATATGCGTCCAAATGTGGCACCATATTCCCTATGGTGCAACACTTTTGAAAAGGGATGTGACCATCATTTTTTTTTTCTTAATGTTTAAACTGCATTTTTTTTCTCTTGGTTTTCCATTAAAAAGATAAGAAAGTGTCATAAAATACCACGTGAAATCCTATTGCGTGTTATGACCACTAGAATCAGTTTTTGGCTGCAGGTGAAATATTGTCCCGATGACAACCGTTCATTCCCATTGACTCTAGTGTTCCTTCCATTTGTTATGTGCATTAGCGACTCACAACAAAAATAAACCTAAGTTATTTTCCCTCCATTCTCTTTTCCCTCCATTGCGTGTCTCTCACTTAATTTCGATCCAACCACTCCCTCTACACACACGCGTGATGCGTACCCAAGCACCCATTAGGCCTATAAAAACATATCTAACTGATGGAATACACACACCACACTGTAGAAAAGCTACATTCCTAGCCAAATCAATACAGCTTTAGCACAAATTCTAAATGGACTGGTTGATTAAAGTAGGGAAATATGTGTTCCAGGCACTAGTTTTGGAATAATAGATGCGTCCTATCTATTTTAGCCTTTTTTGTGAAGTGTGCAGCTATAGTGTGCCATTTAGAATAGGTTACAACCCCCCCTAAACCTAGGCAGGTTCCAGACTGAAGTATGCAACAAAATCATTGTTTTGATGAAGGCAAATAGCATATGCATTAGTCTAGGAGCCTACTTTGTTTAATGTTTAACAAAATCCTGCCCACCAAGTTTAAGCTTACAAATCAAACACAGGGCAAAAGAAAACACACTCCAAATGCTGGTATCTATTGGTTAAAAGGAAATAATTGTTGCTTTCTAATGCTGTAAACTATATATCTCAACTCCCATTATAAAGGGAATAACACTCTATTGAAACAGGAGTAAATGGTGAGCAGTGATATTGAGAAAGACACACCTGGTTCAATAGCGCAAATGTCGCTTGCAGCCCTTCATTTAGCAAATTAGCTCTCAACTCAAGTAGGCCATTGGCAATGGCTGCATGTCAACTGCAGTAATTTCTGTAATCAGCGCTTTCTTTTCCAACTGTTAACAGCGATGTCGTCCGGAGCGTTGATGTGTTAGGTAGGCCTATTTGTTGCATTTTTTTTTCCATTTATCAAGCTGATTGGGACCTGTTAGTGTTTTTTTGTGATAGCTGCACTGTGATTTACATTTTGTGCTGAAAAAATACTTCTGGTTAGGGATTTTTCTTCAAATCAAACTTTATTTGTCACATGCGCCGAATACAACAAGTATAGACCTTACCGTGAAATGCTTACTTACAAGCCCTTAACCAACAGTGCAGTTCAAGAAGAGTCAATGTAATAGTCCAGTGGCCATTTGATTAATTGTTCAGCAGTCTTATGGCTTGGGGGTGGAAGCTGTTAAGGAGCCTTTTGGTCCTAGACTTGACGCTCCGGTACCGCTTGCCGTGCGGGCAGGAGGGTTTTCCTTAAAGAGTATTTTTCTGTTTCGTATACACATTTTAACGTTTAAACATTCACACCCCTACTTTTGACCAAAGCCCATTAAAATGTGTGCACTATATAGGGAAATGTGTGCCGTTTTGGATGTACACAGAGTCTTAAGAGAGGTAGAGAGATCTGGCATAGTGTCTGTTTTGCTCCTCCTTGATCTGTCCTTCATAACGTCTCAGCACCCTCACTCACTCACTCACTCTCCAGCCTTTTTCATGCTTATTAAACAATGCAATTTCTCATTGGGCAGGTCTTAAGTGTAGAATAGCAGCACGCTCTAATGGCTCTTTCAGGGGGCAGGCACCTGTTGATAAAGGCTTTGGGATAAACATGAAAGAGTCATATCTAAGAGATGAGATTTGGGAAGAGGAAAACCTCTCTCTATGCTCTGACCTGAGAGTACTAGTACTAAACCTAACTATCTACATGATCTAGCCTCTTAACTTGAATTTACCCTAGTGCAGACATATAATCACTTTTCGGTTACTGCTTGAGTACATTAGGGTCGTTCTATGAAAAGAGTGCTTATAGTGTCCCTTTGATATTTTAAGTAGCAATTGTGCAACAATATTTCACATTAAAAGCCTGTTATATTAAATGAAGTGCCCTTTAATATAAACCACATGGATCATTTTTGTATTTTTATATGATTAAAGACTTGCTAAAGTGCGAAAATTCTGCATTTTGTCATGTCCCTCCGTTTGCCCTATGTGAATTCTAGGAAGATTTTAACCCACTTAACCCCATCATTTTCCCAAGTTTTCACCATCATTTGTAAAGCCCTAGTTATTTTGTTGCTTTGACAAGGTCATTTCTGAAGATTATCTATTTCATGTGATTTGTGATTCATTTACGTCTGTCCCTCATTTTAAGGTCAACACTGTTATGTGAACTGAACTCACGTTTTAATATGGTGAAACTATTCCTTTTAAACATTATTTTTTATAAAAACCTTTGAACATCTAAAAGTCAAATCATAATTTAAAGCAGGTGAACTGGTTCTACTCTTTTTGGCAATTTTCTGGTGTTTTTTGGTCGAGCATAACGCATCAGCCCTGTTACCCATAGATAGATAGGCTAGAAATGTTTTAACAATGACATTTATTTTGTGAAGCTTGCATTCAATTGCCACTCCCAGTTGCACACAACAAGCTTCCATTCCCACTGTCACAAGGGGAGTCATGGTTGATGTAAGAGGCAATTGTCAACCCTGTTACGGTCAACCCTGTTACTTTAATAGGATCTTACTATAGTATTTTGTTTATTTCACTTCATAATATGGGAAACGTGTTTTTTATAAAGAACATGTGCTCTTTATGTTAGAATGTTAAAATTAGGTGAAATTAATGTTTTTGTAGACCAATTTACACTTCTCAAAAGGTACCGAATTTGTGGAACACTCCAATAACTCGTTTGACAATATTGTAAACTTTCAATAATGTGTTTTTTTTTATTATTCAAATCACCATGGCACACTGCCTGCTTGAATGAAGTGAATGCATTTAGTGGTTTTGTGATTATTCTGAGATGTTGACCTCGACTTAGTAAGTCTACTATTTAAAACAGCCGTGCCTCTGTCTCGTCTCTTCCCTCTAGCTAATTGGCTCTGTGTGACTCCTGGCTAATAGGTTGAGCCTGACCGTCCACAGATGAATGGACTCTTATGCAGACTGTTACTTCCTCATTCAAGAAGCTGACTTGGCCAGGTCCGTCCTGCTGGAGGCCAGCCACAGACTGATTAGATGCATTCAGATTTCAGCTCACATGTGGTTCAGTTGAAAGAGATCCAGACTAGATGATGCTTTTCAGAAACATCTGTCTTCCTGGCATTGTATAACATTAGTTCCAGGCAGCTCCCATGCTCACTCACTGGATTGGTCATGTGCCTGTTTGGGTGCTCATTGCTCATTTTTATGTGCAGTTTTTCACTCTAACGATTAGGATTTTCCACTATGATAAATATAATACCCCTAATTTACTTCTATAGTTTTATCAATTCTATTGACGTTGGCCAAACATTTTCCTGATGATAACCACATGCCACAGCAGTGGGCCGTGTAGTAGCGGTGCGTGGGTCAGCTGTTTGTTCACCCACAATTGCTAATAACCCATCCGGAACCACCTGAATATACTGTATGTGATAAAGTGAAAATCTGACCCCCGCACCCGACCCTAATCTGCTAATATAGAAAATGCGCTGTAGGATACAGTCAAAGACGGCGGAATGATTTTTTGACAGGGGGTTGCAGGATTCTTTTTGCCTGATTTAGATATGTTTGTGCTTATAACTTCCAATATTTTGTTAGTCAACACACACCTTCTCTTCTGTCATTAGGCCTATATGTTGCCCCTAGAAGATTAACCCTTCCTTGCTCACCAGAATAATGTCATAAATCGATAGAATGAATAGTTCAATCTAGTTGACATCGGTAAAGTTCTCTGTCATCTCGGCTTCTTTCGCGGAGAGCAAAGACGTTTAGGGACCAGGGAGAAAATGCAATAACAAACAAAAAAAACCTGGAAAGATTTTCTGTGCAAAATTTCCAAATTACATCAGTTTGACCGGTTGTAAGGAAGTACGCTACTATCAGTGTTTATGATGCTATTAAAGAGCTCTGTACAGACAGTATCTAACTGCGCATTCAAATTCTCTTAAGATGCATACAGAAATAAATCATATTTCTCTACTCCTGTTCCCGAGTAAAAATGTAGCCTACATTTGGTGTATCACTTTACTACAAGAAATGCTTAATTCTGCAGGAGTTAATATTAAGGCTATATGAGAGGTTATAGACCTACAGTCAGTGTTTCCATTTTACCCATCTGAACAGTTGGCTACAGTTCCCTTGACGTGCCAAAGGCCTATTTGAAGTCCCCATCTTGTGACTGTCGAACATTAGCCTACTTTTCTGACTCTCCCTTCTCTTTATTTTCAACTCTCCATTTCACAGCTTTTCTCTTATTGAAATAAACACTGATTGTCATTTTTGCCTCCATGGATCTACGTTAACTTTTTCGGCCTGTTTCCGAAACCATTTGGCGATTGGTGTGTAGGCTATTTGGAGCGTAAAGCTTAACCTAAAATAATCAAAGAAAAACCTCAATGTAGCCTATAGATATACAATTTAACAACAATGATATACTTATTAATTTTTTAAAGGTATTGTTTCCTCTTTCTCCAACCAGCCCGCAACCCACCCGCCCTTCATCCACACAATACTTAATGACTCTAAACCTGCCCATCCCGCGGACACACTACATTACCAAAAGTATGTGGACACCTGCTCGTCGAACATCTCATTCCAAAATCATGGGCATTAATATTGACTTTGTCCTCCCTTTGCTGATATAACAGCCTCCACTCTCCTGGGAAGGCTTTCCACTAGATGTTGGAACATTGTTGCGGGGACATGCTTCCATTCAGCCACAGTAGCATTAGTAAGGTCAGGGCACTGATATTGGGTGATTAGGCCTGGCTTGCAGTCAGCGTTCCAATTCATCCCAAAGGTGTTGATGTCAGGGCTCTGCAGAACAGTCAAGTTCTTACACACCGATCTCGACAAGCAATTTCTGTATGGACCTCGCTTTGTGCACGGGGGCTGAAACAGGAAAGGGCCTTCCCCAAACTGTTGCCTCAAAGTTGGAAGTACAGAATCGTCTAGAATATCATTGTATGCTGTAGCGTTAAGATTACCTTCACTGGAACTAGGGGGCCTAGCCCGAACCATGAAAAACAGCCCGAGACTATTATTTCTCCTCCACCAAACGTTACAGTTGGCACTATGCATTGGGGCAGGTAGCGTTCTCCTGGCATCTGCCAAGCCCAGATTTGTCCATCGGACTGCCAGATGAGGAAGCGTGATTCATCACTCCAGAAAATGCATTTCCACTGCTCCAGAGTCCAATGGCGCAAGCTTTACACCACTCCAGCTGAAGCTTGGCATTGTACATGGTGATCTTAGGCTTGTGTGCGGCTGCTCGGCCATGGAAACCCATTTCATGAAGCTCCCGACGAACCGTTCTTGTGCTAATGTTGCTTCCAGAGGCAGTTTGGAACTTGGTAGTGAGTTTTGCAACCAAGGACAGACAATTTTATTTATTTATTTGTTTACATTTTTTTGTACTTTTTACCCCTTTTTCTCCCGATATCCAATTGCTAGTTACAGTCTTGTCCCATCGCTGCAACTCCCGTACGGCTTGGGAGAGGCGAAGATTGAGAGCCGGGCGTCCTCCAAAACACGACTCCGCCAAGCCGCACTGCTTCTTGACACACTGCTTGCTTAACCCGGAAGCCAGCCACACCAATGTGTTGGAGGAAACACCGTACAGCTGGCGACCGAAGTCAGCGTGCATACGCCCTACGCCCGGCCCGCCACAAGGAGTTGCTAGAGCGTGATGGGACAAAGACATCCCGGCCGGCCAAACCCTCCCCTAACCCGGACGATGCTGGGCCAATTGTGTGCCACATCATGGGTCTCCCAGTTGCGGGCCGGCTGTGACACAGCCTGGGATCAAACCCGGGTCTGTAGTGACGCCTCTAGCACTGCGGATGCAGAGCTAAAGGCGTCACTCGGGAGGCCAGGACACAACTTTTACGCGCTTCAGCACTCGGCGGTCCCGTTCTGTGAGCTTGTGTGGCCTACCACTTCGCGGCTGAGCTGTTGTTGCTCCTAGACATTTCCACTTCACAATAACATCACTTACAGTTGACCAGAGCAGAAATTTGATGAACTGACTTGTTGGAAAGGTGGCATCCTACGACAGTGCAATGTTGAAAGTCACTAAGCTCTTCAGTAAGGCCATTCTACTGCCAATGTTTGTCTTTGGAGATTGCATGGCTGTGTGCTCAATTTGATACACCTGTCAGCAACGGGTGTCTACATACTTTTGTATATATAGTGTATAACCGCGGGGACTGCGGGTTGTAAGTCAACCCGCGCATCACTACCTTGTAGCCCTGGCTACGCTCTATGCATTTCAAGTCCTAAATCCATAGGTGGCAGTATGAATCAAGCTAAAGCTGCGTGGTGGTGACTGGTGGTTGGTTCCTGTTCCATTAACATGGCTGGCTGCTGGCTGGAACTGTATCTGAGGACAAGATCACACCTGGGGGATGCGGGATGGTTTCACAGCAGCATAGCACAGCGCTGGCCAGCCCAATGTTCCATCTGAGTCAGAGGGAGGTAGAGCTAGCACGCACACACATGCACAACACAACACAACACACACACACACACACACACACACAGGGGGTTGGGGGGTGAATGATGTGGTAATGACAAAAGACAATCTCTCTCTCCCCATCTAATCTTTTTGTTATGGCTGGGGTTACACATGCAGTCATCTGATTAGAGAACACTAGAGGAGAACTAGATTGGGTTACAGTAGGTCAATGTGAGAGAAAACGGAGAGGGAAGGAAGGCATACTGTTCTTATGGATTTGAAGTGTCCATTTACTTCCTGGTATTTTATGTTTTTCCCCCACTGCTTTTTGGTCAGATTGATTGCTCCCACAGATGTCTTTATTTATTTAGTAACCAGGATTGCTATCTTCATGTTGTAGTGATACTTAGGTATTGTTGATGCATTAAATTATGCATTACATTTTGGGTATGTAGGCCTATACTATATTAGCTGTGATGAATGTATGGATGCCCTTAGGCATACATTGTGTACTTACAATGTGTAAACATCTCTCATGGCCCATCATGCTGTCTTTTCATGGCTGTGAGAGGCAGTCTGTGTGTGAAAGGATAGTAGTTCAGAGATGTCCTTTGATAGCTCTGTTGTTTCAGGGAGAATAGAATAGCAGGCAAACACTTTTTGAGTGGCTTGGCCCTGCACTGTGCCCCCGGAGCAGAGGTGTGAGTGGGGACACACGCATGCACGCACACACACACACTAAAGTTGCTAGAGATTGATGCCTCCGGCAGTGCCAGTGCGTTAGCGTTTGGGATCATAACAACAGCCAGGGAATAGTGCTGCATCCCAAATGGCACCCTGTACTGTGTACTGACCAGGGCCCTGTGGGCACAAAAGTAGTGCACTATGTAGGGCATAGGGTTCCATTCGGGATGCATCCAGTGTTCTGTTCAGCACTGGGATTTGCTGCTTCTATTCCTGTCAGTCAGCGAGGAAATGCACACTAATCTCAGTCATCCTCACCAAGGGGACAGAACAGAGAACCTCATGAAAATCCTTAGCTCCTGTCCTAGAAACAACACCTGCTGGGACGCAGCCTGGACCTAATCTTTTAAACCACGCCAAAGCAGCACCCTTAACTTACCTCAGAGGCACACACCCCCACATACAAGTCCACTGCAGTACCCTACTGGTCTCTCTGTCTGTCTGTCTGTCTGTCTGTCTGTCTGTCTGTCTGTCTGTCTGTCTGTCTGTCTGTCTGTCTGTCTGTCTGTCACACACTCACTCTCTCTCTCTCACACACACACACTCACTCTCTCTCACACACACACACACACTCACTCACTCACTCACTCACTCACTCACTCACTCACTCACTCACTCACTCACTCACTCACTCACTCACTCACTCACTCACTCACTCACTCACTCACTCACTCACTCACTCTCACGCACACACAGTCAGACTGAGACACACACACATATGCATTCCCCTGAACTGGCCGGTGTGTGTGTGTGTGTTACTGCTGGGTGTCTCTGCAGGCGGATCTTTCTCTCTCAGGGCTGTCAGACAGAGCAGAGCTGCTATCAGCACAGGGAGCTATTCTCTCTCTCTCTCTTTCGCTGTTTCTCCTGAGCCGGTCCCGCTAGGACACTCATCATCTCTCAAACCCCATCTGGAAAAAGTTCATCCAGTGAGAACTCTCTCTCTCTCTCTCTCTCTCTCTCTCTCTCTCTCGCTGCGCTCTGACTGCAGGTCCAATCAGGAAGCCCAAGTATGTGGAGAGCCCTCGTGTTCCTGGAGACGCCATTATCTCAGAGCTGAGGAAGGTGGCTGATAGCAAGACAGAGTCCTCTCACAATGGTGAGTGTACTGTGTTTGTGTTTCTATGGGGTTTGTTGGGGTTTGGCTGTGATAGTTTTACAGTTTTATTTGTCGTATGTACACATGGTACACACCGTTCAGCAAAACTTGCAGGTTCCATCGCGACAAAAAAACAACAAAAAACAAGCAATTTAAAAACAACATCATTAATCATCACGAGTAGATCGACGGTCAAGAGACGGAAGGTTGAGAACATTCATGGCTTTAGTGAGGTCACCGTAGGGAGGAGGTGGTCAAGGGGAGAGCCGGGAGGAGACAGGCAGCACGTTGTCATCACCGTGTCTCGCCATCCACGCCGTCAGTGGCTTCGCAGTAGGACTCAGTCAGATGACGTCAGAGTTCTGTACTAGCCACTGGGCTTGTAGCTAGCTATCTACTCTTCACCACTACCAAAATGTAGCACCCACTTGGGTGATATTACTGCAGTCACGAGGCGCCAGAAAGCACACCACACTTTAATTGTAATTCAGGAGTGTCCTTATAACTGGTTATTTCTCATCTCTGTACAACTCTGTATTCAGACAGTTGGCATACCGGTAATCGAATCAAAACGTTGCATGGTAGCATAAAAAGGGAGAACCATGCACAGTAGTGATCATTTTGATTAACCTATTACAGATTTTTGGAAAATGTATTTGCATATTAAATCAACAAAATAGTAAAAACACGATTTATTGTCAGATTTTCAAAACCTTTAAATTGAATTTAGAATAGAACAATAGGAAATTACTATGGAAAAATAATATTACTTAGTTTTTATTACTTACATCTCATCTCTGCTCAGGCAGTAGCAGCCAGCCAGACAGACCATCTAACGTTATCTCTGTGCTCCTCATACTGTACTTTTTTTTGTCATTCTATTTAGTTAGATTAGCGTGCTAAAGTATGCTGCAGAGCTGTCTGAAAGTCATTTGACTAGTTCTTCAAAGTAGATAAGGCATACCTTCACGAACTGTCTCTATCTCTCTCGCCGTTGTGTTGTGTACATTCCTCTCTCATTCGGGTCCATGCGGTCTGTGTGTATCTAACCTAACATACCCGGCATAAAAGTATATCCGTCTCTGTCCTAGCCGGTAAAAACAGGCTCAATGGATTATAGTCATTGTAGTTAACTACCACGTTGCTGTGCTGAACTAGGTTGAATATTTGCTTGATGAAAACTACAACTCCCTTCAGCTCAGCGTCCCACATAGTTCTTGACTTGATTTCTCGAGTGAATGATTTGAGTTCTCTCTAGTGTCTAGAGAAATGGTGCGTTGGGCTCACACAAAAAAATAAGTGAAATTAATTAAAGTAATTGAACAGATGTAGGTCAATTAGTTGTTTAATAACCAAAACAAACAAACAAAAAATGTTGCTTAATCGCTCAGCACTAGTGTTGATTGCATGAATCTTAAACGTACTGATTGATTGAATTATTTCTAATTCATTTGTTGTTAGATGTTTCAATGATCACTTTATTATCACTTTACCTATCTTTAAAATAACAGGCGTTTTGGTGTGAAGTGTCAATCATAGAGATTGCCATTGAGGGCTTCCACCATTTAAAAGTAGTTAACTGGGTAGGGATTCCTATGGGCTGGGAGTGATCAGCCAATGATCAGAGAGCATTGTCTTCTTCAAATTGGGTTGCCTATGGTTTTTAAACCAAAGGGAATATCCAGGAGCCAAGACCAAGATTTATACCAGGACATTGGTCCCAAGATCCAGTGAGTTGAGACCATGACAAGTTAAAGACCAAATTTAAGATCAAGAGTGCATGGGCCCTTTCTTCAATTTTAAGAAGCTCAAGTAGAGTAAAATTGATTCATGTTTAATTCATTTGTAAAAATGTGTATAAACATAATTCCACTTTGACGTTATTGGGTTTTGTGTGTAGGCCAGTACATATATTTGCATCTTTTCTCAAATGCATATAATGCCTGACAATATTCCAGAAATGTATGGCTATGACATCTAGTCTATGGGTTGGCCAAGGTGGTTCCTAATTCGCTTCCATAAATTACTCTTTACTCATTGATCAATGAAGAACATTTCTTTGGCTACCAAGCAAAAACTTTGGCAGTGATATAATTTAAATTGTGATGGTGAGTAAAAAAAACTAAACTTTGGATTTCACCTAATTTTAACATTCTGTCATAAAGAGCACATGTTCACCTTGATAACAAACACATTTTCCCATTTCAAGAGGTAAAAATGTTTTAATTCTATAGTAAGTGCCGTTTTTCAGCGTAATTAAGTAATGAGATCGGGCATTAGGCTGTTTTTATTTATTTATTTTATTTTGATTTAAACCAAAACTTTAGAGCCTGGTCAAAAGTAGTGTACTAAGTAGGGAAACAAGGGTGCCATTTGGAACGCATATGAAGTAAACCAAACAGCAGGGGAAAATGACAAGTCGAGCCGTAGTAGACATCTCAGCGCTTGTAGGGACTGTGGAGGGAGCTTTCTCTGGGTATGTTCTGTGTCAGGGGCTGCTAATGCTCCACCAGCCAGCCTGCCATACTTCTTACGCCTCATCTAGAGCACTTACCATAAAAAGAGGAATTTGGACTGCCGAGAAATAACACCGCCATGAGGAATTAGTCAACATATTTCAGTAATGACAGACAATCATGTAGAATAAATCATGTACAATTAGGCACTTTATAAGAACTCTGTAACGAGGCCTAATTGGTATGGCTCAGCTGTCGTGAGGCCCAGGTGCATACACACACACTGCTATAGAGTTTCACCTCTCATTCTGAACTCTACACAGACTCCAGTGAGATCACACTCCTCTTTGAATGTCCTTTAAAGTTGTGTGCCTTGAAATGTACTTGGGGATGTGTGCTTGTTTCAACCATCATTCACCCACTCTCATGTCAACAATGAGCTTGCTAGTTCTGTGGGAGTAATGTCTCACTGACAGACAACTACACTGACTGACACGCATATTGACTGGCTCTGAGAGGTTATGCTAATCATGTGACCACCAGGGTTCAATGAAGAGGGTTTGCAACATCGTCAGTGTAACTGTGGAATGCTGTCAGAGAGGATCGGAATGTCGGAATGGGAATGAGTGGAATTTCCATCGGAAGTTTGCAGCATGAGAACTGTGTGACATTTAGACCAGGATCAACACCGCAGCGGCTCAGACAAGTTGTGAAGAGCCTTTTTTCTTCTGAACGATATCTCCTTTCCAAGGAGATTTACAAGGTTTCACAGCAATTCCAATGGATGGATAATGAAAGAGAGAAAGAGGGAGAGAATGAGAGAGACTACTGTGTGACTGAAGAGAACGGATGGGGGGAAAAAATAAAAAAAATCTTTATATTATTTTTGACGATATATTGTATTGTTTTGATAGGGAACCAATTTGTTTTCAGCACTTTTATTTCCATGACTGATCAAAACTAGTTTTATCATGGCATTCTCTTGTCCTTTTGCGGCAGACATATGGTGAGCAATATTTTTGGAACAACGAAACGCAATAAAATCACAGTATTGAATCCCAATTGTGATAATCGCAATACATATTGTATCGGTACCTAATTATTGTGATAATATCGTATTGTTGGGTGCCTGGCAATTCCCAGGATGTCACAGGAAATGCTGGATGTCTTTTTAAGATAACAATTTCAGTCTTTTATGTTGTATTTAATGGATACCACAACTCAGGCACATGGTTTTTGTCCATTTAGTTTTTTTGTTGGGCTTTTAAATTGTCTTTCTTTGGCGGATGGAGTTGGGACTAAGAAAATAAATGTGTGTCTGGACTGGAGTGAAGGCATCTCACTTTGATTTGTCTTTGAAGATGGATACAGTTTCCTGCACGCCAGTGGCTTGCGTGTGTATGTGTCATGCAATTGTCTATCATGCATTTTGTGTGTGCGTGTATGTGCACGTGTATGTGTGTGCGCGTGTCTGTCATGCATGTTGTGTGTGCGTGTGTGTGTATGAAACAGAAAGACAGCAGTTGTCAGAGTTGTCTCAGCTGTGGTCTTTCCTCACAGACCCCTTGAGGACCCCTTTCTCTGTCAATCAGGTCTGAACCATAGCTCTCTGTTCTCTTGCTCTGTTCTCTCTCTCTCTCTCTGTTCTCTGTTGTCTCTCTGTTCTCTCTTTCTCTCTCTGTTCTGTCTTTCTCGCACTCTATCTCCATCCACTCTGCCTTTTCCTTCACTCTTACTAAATCAGGGATTTGAAAAACTGGCTGAAACATTTCACCTCTGTGTTTCTTGCGACATTCATGCACTTTTGGATCTATCAGCAACCTCAAGAGGTTCATTTGTTGTGGATTTGGATGGAACTGATTGATCGTCTACAGTAAACATTTGCTGTATCTAGGGCTGTTGCAGTGACCGTATTACCGCCACACCAGCAGTCTTGAGTCATGACCGCAGTAAAATTCTACGTGACCGTTGAGTCACAGTAATCTCCTCTATGCACTCTGGACATGCCTTGGTAGTATACAACTCGCTACATCAGGTTGGTAATGGCCTGGTACTCAGGGCTCTGTTGTCCCTCTAACTACTCTGACAGCAATGCAAATGCAATGGAAAATCACATCAAATCCGTATCATCAAAACCGTATCGTGATTTTAAAACTCACCTCACGGTGATCTATCAATTTGAAGAAAGAAGTTGAGTGGAAAACATGGTCGTTGTGGATGTTGTTTCAAAGCCTAAAACAACGAAATGGACAGTGCTTTCTAAGGTGATGATTAATTCAAAACACCCATATGCATGTTAGAGCTTATGCATTTACATAGGCCTACAGTGCATTCGGAAAATATTCAGACCGCTTGACTTTTGTTACGTTACAGCCTTATCCTAAAATTGCTTAAACACATTTTCCGCCCTCATCCATCTACACACAATACCCCATAATGACAAAGCGAAATAAGGTTTTTAGAATTTTTTGCAAACCGTTCAAAAGTTTGGGGTCACTTAGAAATGTCCTTGTTTTTGAAAGAAAAGCACATTTTTTGTGCATGAAAATAACAAATTGATCAGAAATACAGTGTAGACATTGTTAATGTTGTAAATGACTATTGGAGCTGGAAACGGGTAATTATTTATGGAATATCTACAAAGGCGTACAGAGGCCCATTATCAGCAACCATCACTCCTGTTTTCCAATGGCACGTTGTGTTAGCTAATCCAAGTTTATCATTTTAAAAGGCTAATTGATCATTAGAAAACCCTTTTGCAATTTTGTTAGCGCAGCTGAAAACTGTTCTGATTAAAGAAGCAATAAAACTGGCCTTCTTTAGACTAGTTGAGTCTGGAGCATTAGCATTTGTGGGTTAGATTACAGGCTCAAAATGGCCAGAAACAAAGATCTTTCTTCTGAAACTCGTCAGTTTATTCTTGATCTGAGAATTGGAGGCTATTCCATGCGAGAGCTTGCCAAGAAACTGAAGATCTCGTACAACGCTGTGTACTGCTTCCTTCACAGAACAGCGCAAACTGTCTCTAACCAGAATAGAAAGAGGAGTGGGAGGCCCCGGTGCACAACTGAGCAAGAGGACAAGTACATTAGAGTGTCTAGTTTGAGAAACAGACGCCTCACAAGTCCTCAACTGGCAGCTTCATTAAATAGTACCCGCAAAACACCAGTCTCAACGTCAACAGTGAAGAGTCGACTCTGGGATGCTGGCCTTCAAGGCAGAGTTGCAAAGAAAAAGCCATATCTCAGACTGGCCAATAAAAAGAAAAGATTAAGATGGGCAAGAGAACACAGACACTGGACAGAGGAACTCTGCCTAGAAGGCCAGCATCCCAGAGTCGCCTCTTCACTGTTGACGTTGAGACTGGTGACTTGTGAGGCGTCTGTTTCTCAAACTAGACACTCTAATGTTGTAACGTCAGCTTCCAACTCACATCCTCAAACACATAGATCCCCTGAACGCAGCTCACTCTCCAGATCCCAGTCACCTGAATTCTGATCACCTGTTCACACACCTGTATGTCATTTACACACACTATTTAGTTCAGTTCTTTGCACCCCATCATTGTGAGTTTGTTTTGGTACACATTCTATTCGGAGCTCTGTTTATTTCCATATTGTGTATGGTAGTTTTTGGCCATCCTCACTAATGACTTTTTTTTGCCTATTCCCTGCCAGTACTTTTGCCTATCAGATTTCCTGTCATCATCCTCTTGCCTGATCTCCCGGACTATGTTACTAGCCTTTTCCCTGCCTGTACTGTTGCCCTTTTGGACCCCCAGTGTATGACCTTCTGCCTGCCCCTGGACCCAGCTACCTGCCTCCTCCTGTGGTCCTTTACAAATAAACACCTGCTGCGCCCTGCGCTTGAAACCAGCTCTCTGTCTCCCATCGTACTCATTACAAATGCACTTGTCCTCTTGCTCAGTTGTGCACCGGGACATCCTACTCCTCTTTCTATTTTGGTTAGAGCCAGTTTGCACTGTTCTGTGAAGGGAGTAAAAAACAACTGATTTAAGATGTCTTTGGTACATAATTGGTCTAACCTAAACTTCAAAATTAAACAAATTCAAGTAATCACCTTTGAGTGTGGTCTGTATTATTGTGCATACTGGATGGACTGGTTACCTTATGCTCCGCTCCAAACTTTCCATCCATGAGTCTGGGAGAGAATATATAGGCCTAGGCGATGCTGTTGGTTCATTGATTGTGCTGGGCGGCTTACAGAGTTACCCTACAATTATAGTGAGTTTGTATTTTATTTTGAATAGCCTAATAATAGGGATTTATTATTTATTTTCATAATTAATAGGCTGACACATTACCTTTAGCTACAGAATATATCACCACTCTACATTTCCATCTCCTCCTCTCTCTCCTTCATTCCTTTCTCGAGCGCATCGAGAGAGAGGGGCTGTTGTCACGTCCTGACCCTAGTAAGATGTCATTTTCTATAGTAGTGTAGGGCAGGGCGTGACAGGGGGTGTTTTTGGTTAATCTATGTTTTCTATTTCTATGTTTAGGTTCTAGTTTGTCTATTTCTATGTTTGGATTGTTTGGGGATGATCTCTAATTGGAGGCAGCTGATCCTCATTGCCTCTGATTAGAGATCATATTTAAGTTGGGGTTTTTCTCATTGTGGTTTGTGGGTTATTATCTTTTGTGAGTGTGTTTGTTCCTCCTGCGTCACGGTTTGTTGTTTTCCTATTTTTCAAGTTATTTATGTATTGCATTAAGTTTCACGTTTAAATAAATATGTGGAACTACGAAAACGCTGCATCTTGGTCCGCTCTTTCGAACAGCCGTGACAGAATAACCCACGAACAAAGGACCAAGCAGCGTGGAAAGGAGCAGCAGGAGAGATGGACTTGGGAGGACATTTTGGACGGGGAAGGAGTCAGGCTGGGGAGTATCGCCGACCGAAGGAGGAACTTGAGGCAGCGAAGGTAGAGCGACGATACTACGAGGCGTTATATGCACCGAAAGGCAAGTGCGAGAGGCAGCCCCTCCAAAAAATGTTTTGGGGGGACACACGGGGAGGTTTGCTAAGTCAGGATGAAGACCTGAGCCAACTCCCCGTGCTTACCGTGGGGAGCGGGTGACGAGGAAAGCACCGAGCTATGCAGAAATGCGCACTGTATCGCCCATACGCACGCACAGTACGGGCTCCGCAGCGTTGCCATGCTAGAGTTGGCACTCAGCCAGGGAGGAGTGTGCCTGCTCAGCGCATCTGGCCGCCAGTGCGTCTCCTCGGCCCAGTTTATCCTGCGCCTGCTCAACGCACGGCAGCCCTCGTTCCCCAGCACAGCCCAGTTCACCCTGTGCCAGCGCTCCGCCCGTGCCGGGCTACAGTGACCATCCCGCCAGGACGGGTTGTGCAGTCCGTGCGCTCCAGACCTCCAGTGCACCTCCAAGACCCAGTGTACCCTGTGCCTGCTCCGCGCACTCTACCTCCAGTGCGCCACCATAGCCCAGTACGTCCTGTTCCTGCTCCCCGCACTAGCCTGAAGGTGTGTGTGACTAGCCTGGCGCCTCCTATTCCAGTCCCACGTAGCAGACCTCCTGTGCGTCACCATAGCCCAGTACGTCCTGTTCCTGCTCCCCGCACTAGCCTGAAGGTGTGTGTGTGACTCGCCTGGCGCCTCCTATGCCAGCCCCACGTAGCAGACCTCCAGTGCGCCACCATAGCCCGGTAAGGCCGGTGCCTGCTACGAAAACGCTGCATCTTGGTCTGCTCTTTCGAACAGCCGTGACAGCTGTCAACAGTGTAGTTAAATATGATTTGTTGTGAAAACATGTTACTATCGATGTTCTTGAACAGATTTCACCCAAATGAAGCACTGGGTAGCTGCAGGAACAGGGTTAGAGAGCCCATGGCATACAGAGTTTGGGAGGAATATCACCTGTCGCGCAACAAGAGGCTGCATGCTCCTCAAACAGTGGTTGATGCGTGGAGTGAAATAAGTGTTCTGATCAGCCCAGACATTCCTATATGTAGTCCCGTGTGGAAGCAGAGTTTTGATGGTTGCCACTAAAAAGAGGAGGATCCCAGCTGCTGCTATATTTATTTCTCAGCTGTTCATATTAAGCACATGCTCTGCTATAAAACCAGAGTAGCCTACCCGGCATGATTTAAATACAAGCAGTCTGGAAAGCGGCCTCCATTCGCTATTCCAGTGCATACCGATGACATGTCTTTTTTCCCCTGCTTAAGTTCCTACCCATTTCATAATGGGCCATTCTAAATCAAAGTTAATGTGCCATATTAGTAAAGACAATAGTCTGGCTGTCTCAAATCATCAATAGGCTATAGTCGCATCATGCAGCCCATATATGTTTTGATTTCTAAGGTTTGTATCAGTAACTAAAGTTGCCAAATAACTCTAAATCTAGCATATAGGACCTGCTTCAAATGATCACTTTTACGCTCAACATAACCACTTCATATGCGCTCTCACTCCAGAATGGTTAAAATGTCCTTTCTATTTTATTCAGCTAAATTCAATTATATTGATCTGACTATAAAATCATATAATATAAAATAATGGCACGGGAGTTATAAGCATATCTTGTCTACTAAATGAACGAGCCTACAGCCTATGGCATGGCGCATAGCCAGATAACATACAGTAGGCCAACTCGTATTCTGTTTTTCTGAAATATATTTTCTTCAAATCGTAACCTTCCTAAAATAAATAATTTATTGTGATGGTGTATATTTAGACCTTTTTAAATGTGGATGTTCCAAAGGCGTGCCTAAGCGGCATGTATGCAGCCAGTATGCGTGGAGGCCTGGAGATGCTAAACGTTTTTATGTTAATTAACGGTCAATTAGAGTGAGACTGGCACTTATAAGCAGGCTTTTGCATGACAATAACCGTCTGACAAAATGTTATGACCGCCACTGCCCTAGCTGTATCTCATATGTTTAGTTCATATGGTGACATTCTTAACTGTATCTTTAACCAGGGGGCATTTCCCCAAAAGCGAATTAGTCTTCTCAATTAGCCCAGACAGACGATGGTCCTGAGTTCACCTTGTCGGCTCGGATGTTCGAACCAGCGACCTTCTGGTTACTGTCCCAACACACTTAACTGCAAGGCTACCTGTCGCCTATGACATCATCACCAGTTACATGCATGTTAAAGACGGTCTTCATTAACCACAGATTTATCAGAAATGATCAGTCTCTCAAACAGCACGTTAGTATGAGAAAAATTGCCTGGGAAGAGTTAGATTAATCGGTTCTATTGGTCAAGTGGTCCAGGTCCAATTCTCCACTGAACATCACTACTGTGAACCACATGTTATTGGCACCACATAGATAGACTACAGTATGTTATTGGCTTCTGTTTAGGCCGAATCGCTCAATCTCTCACTCTTGAATCTCAAAGCCCAAAGCTACAGTACTGTCGGTCTGAATCCTTTCTGTATTTCATTTCACGCTGCAATTAAAACCTCTTCTTTAGTAGATGGCACTTTATGAAGAGGTGTTTTAACACTGATTGGGATACAGACATCAGTTCTGATTCATTGGTCCCTTTTCAGGATGAAAATATCTTTATGACAGCTTAGATGGACCCTAATTATGGTTAACTGTAACCATTGATATTTGAATCCCTTTCCATGGCATTTTACGCCCTTTGTACGGTCCTCCTTCAATTAGAAGGAAAGGCAAAGTCTTTGTGTGCTTGTTTGTGTCTCCCCTCTTCTACAGCTCGGCCTCTACAGTGTGCGTCCCAAATGGCACCATTTTCCCTATTTAGTGCGCTACTTTAATAGGGAATACAGTGCCGTTTAGGACACAGTCACAATGTCCTCTTGTAGGTTTAGATGGTGTTTACACATCACCTGACTTGCAGATTGTCAGGTTTGTTTGAAAAATTACATTCCCCTCTACAACCTTTCGTACCACATATAAGCCTCCGTTATTTTCTAGACACGTTGAGGAAAAACTTTGTAAATGTGACTGCATCCAGACGACTGTCAGGTCTGCCATTGGCATGTCTCTGAGCGTCTGTCTGTCTATCCCTCAACGTTAAGTACAGTGTCAAGAGTGAAAGGGCTTGAAGAACTCTTTGGTTTGACTTGAAAAGTGTTTGACTGTCTGTCACCAATAACAGTAATCACAGAGCTAGCAGCAGCAGGGTGGCTAACTGTCAATTGAACCGTCATGTCCACTTCCCAGTTTACCTGGGAAAGCTATGTGGTAACTCCTCTCTGAACATACCACTGGCTCTACCTGTTTCACTCTCTACTGCACCCTCCCACTCTCCACTGTAACCTCCCACTCTCTACTGCACACTCCCACTCTCCACTGTAACCTCCCACTCTCTACTGCACCCTCCCACTCTCCACTGTAACCTCCCACTCTCTACTGCACCCTCCCACTCTCCACTGTAACCTCCCACTCTCTACTGCACACTCCCACTCTCCACTGTAACCTCCCACTCTCTACTGCACACTCCCACTCTCCACTGCCCACTCCCACTCTCCACTGCCCACTCCCACTCTCCACAGCATACTTGTACACTCCCACTCTCGACTGCACACTCCCACTTTTTGCACTCCCTACCTGCAGTAGTGCACTCCATCCTGCCCCATATCCATCCACATGACAGCCCTTCCGTGCGGAAAGCAGCCTCTGCTCCAGCAGCGGGCTAGATAGCTGTAGTACAGTTGTGCAATGGAATCTGCACTAGGAGCGGCCAGTGCGTTCTAATGGGAGATGTCATCTCTCCTCCACCTATGAACTCTCTGTGGAAACTGGAGATGCGTGCAGCATTCATCAAGTGTTCATTAAACAAGCTCCAGTGTTGGGTAACACTCGAGCCCCGGCTGCTAATGAGCGCCTGCTGGATCATTTACTTCCCGGCAGGGAGGAGGGGCTCAGACTGCTCCACAAGGCCGGGGCCTATTCAAAGACCTCCCCCTCCTCCACTCATCCTTTCCCTGTACCACTTCACTGCCAAGGCTGCTGCTAAGTTTACCGCCTTGTAAACTGCCTGCCGAGGTAGAGGATAATGATGTTGTTTTGGTTTTACCTCCTTCACCTCCCTACAATTATTGGAATAGCAGAGTGGTTTCCAAGTCTTATTTTTCCATATCTCCAGGCTAGGAGGAGATATGAAGGTCTAATAAGATGGAGCGAGCACAAGGAACTCATTTTCTTCCTTGGATACCTCTTGATGAGTACGGATGTTAGTTAGGAAGACTGGTAGCCATTTTGGTTCTACATCCTCTCCGCCTTTGTTCCTAGTTTCCTCTGCTAAGTGGTTTGTTGTTCAGACAATTTGTTGCAGGCCTCCCCGAGTTCAAACCCTACATATATCGCCGTGTTCTGATTGAACTGAACAATGCCGCTCGGCTGTTAAGTCAATTGCCATTGGGATAATCATTGTTGAGGTTTTTAAAAACACCCACTCATTTATACCATTATCAAAAGGCATCGGGGTATATGACATGATATAGCCTACTGTACCAGTAACAATTATGGTGAAATGGAAATTGAGAGAGGAGGATTTAGCCTAGCAGTAAGGGTATCTCTGCATGCCAATATGGTAGCATAGAAAAATGTGGTGGTTTATATGGCTAAGTCTGACACTTGGCCAGGGTCCGTATATGTCACACTACCCAGAGTAGTGCTGATTTAGGATCAGTTTTGCCTTTCAGATCACAATGAATAAGATCACATGGACAGGGGTGGCCTGATCCTAGTTCAGCACTCCTACTCTGAGACGTTTGATACATACGGGACCCTGGTCTCCTATTCTTCGTCTGAAATTACTCATCAGAGGCCTCAACTGTAGCAGAACAGAGAAGAAAAGACATCACATCATCTTTCATATCTATTAAAATATTTAGCCTATGTTTAATTAAAATGCTTTATTGTCTTGGCAACAATACAGGCATTCCTGGCATGCATACAACTAGGGCTGGGCGGTATACTGTATTTTACAGTATACCTGTATTGATGCACGGACCGGTTTGGGTTTTTACTTTACTTTCTATAAGGTTTTTCAATATTTGATTTTGTTAAATGTGATACGGCGTGTGAAATGTCCATTTTTATAGTTTACTTCACTTCTTGAGTCATTTCTCTCCTCTCTCTCTCTCCATGCCACTTTCCACACAGTCCTAGCCCTTCACTCAAGAAGCACATTTGTTGTTCCTCGATCACGAGACACTTGTGTTCAGTCTCTTCATGGTTAATGCAGCACATGCAACAATGTTGATGACAACGATGCTATTTTCATATAAATCCACTAGCGTTCTATAATTACACTATTAGTTTGTGTTTCTTGCATCTGCAAACAGCTAGTTTGTCTTTTCTTAGCAAGTTGGGCCTAAATTTGTTTAGCCGCTAATGCTAATCTCTAATGCTAATCGCTAGCTAGCAAATACATTTACTAAGTCAGAGCAAACGTAATTAGCTATACAGCCTGATAATACTAGTGATAGTGTAGACCTAAATCTGCATGTTTTTTGTTCAACAGTATCTTCTAAATCAAAGAGGAATACTCTTTAGACCACTGCAATTTAGCTGGTACACCATTGACATTTTTATCACTCAACTTTCTAGAGTTTCCCCCTTTAGTTAACACTATTAACGTGAGAATTGTGATGAAATCCACGCAATATTAGCCACTTTCAATACAACATACAGAAACCAAATTAACTATGCAAGACGTATTAGTATGCAAAACTAACGATGCAAGAGATTTTGTTGTAGGCAAAACGTGTCGGAGTAGGATTCTATTGCGTTGACATGCACAACTCAGACTTGTGCGGCATAACCAAGATGCACTTGTTTTGAGATCAAAGCGAGAGCTGCATGTAGCCATGTGTGTGTGTACATTTTGTTTGTATCCTTTGCTAGTTAGTGAGTTATTTGCCCAGTTATATAGAATTTGTAGTCAGTATCGGGGGAGTGATTGCTTCCTACAATTCAAATCAAATGTATTTATATAGCCCTTCTTACATCAGCTGATATCTCAAAGTGCTGTACAGAAACCCAGCCTAAAACCCCAAACGGCAAGCAATGCAGGTGTAGAAGCACTACAAGGGCACAGAACAAGTACATTTCTAGACATTTTTGAAAAGCTGGTCTGCTAAAGAGCTTTATTTTTTTGTCTTAAAGGAGCAGCGTTGTATTTTGAGACCGGTTTGAATAAGCTAAGTAGCCAATAGGCATAATTTGTTTGATTCTCTGTAATAATGTTATGGGAATAATAATGCATTTTATTTTATAAAGTGGTTTCTTGCATCAAACAACACAACAACATGTTCAGTCACCTCCTAGTCTGGAGGTGGATAAACTGGTTAATGTCAAACCCTTCATGTTTTTTTTCAAAAGGCATGGAACAACTCTACCTACATGTACATACTACCTCAGCTAACCGGTGCCCCCGCACATTGACTCTGTACCGGCACCCCCTTTATATGTTATTTTTTTTACTGCTCCTCTTTAATTACTTGTTACTTTTATCTCTTATTCTTATCCATATTTTTTGAAACTGCACTGTCCGTTAGGGGCTCGTAAGTAAGCATTTCACTGTAAGGTCTACGACGCATTTGACTAATAACATTTTATTTAATTTCATTTCATTTGTAGGCCTACATTGAACACCACATATTGGCTGCTATTGTAGGCTGACTGATAGAACAGCTGCTTCCATGCTAAACTGTTATGGTATGCATTTTATCCATTGTTTTTGATGGTAGCTCACTCTAGTAGGCCTATATTATGATCAAATAACCACAGTAGCCTACTTGACCACTGTCTGAAACTGTAACTTAAAGCGGGTACAGCCTCAGTGTTCACAGTAAACATGCACTGGAAGTTGCACAGAATTTTCACAACATTCAAATTTGCGCTCAGCAGACCTGAGATATATATATTTTTCTACAGCTAGTCTTACTTAATTAGAAATTATTTCAGTGATTTTTTTTTTCTTCCAGTGATGATGTCGATGTCTCATGGTATGGTGGGGTATGCAAAATGGGTCAACTTTGAGCACCTGTATCTCTTGGATATTTCGGCATTCAGGTCCAAAAAGTCACTTTCTGAGCACTTCCACAATGGGAAAATATGTATGGAAGGTTTTGTTCAAATCAAAAGAGGTGCTGTGAACAATTGTTTGAATTCAAATGGATTGAATTACCCTGCCAAGGTTGTTCTTCTTAGACCAATTCTGTAAAGAAACTTGACGTATATGATCACACCGGTAATATAACAGTTGTTGTGTTAATGGTGAGGCACAGCTGAGTGAGCATTTTTTTTATTTTACTGGACTGATGGTGCCTGCATCTTATGGTCAGTTTCAGGGGATGTAGGAAGAGAGCAGCAGATAGGTCAGCCTCTCACCGTCCCTCCGCTCTCCCGTCCTCCCTCCGCTGAGCTGACCAAAAAGGGGACACCATCTTCCAGCTGATGGCGAAACTCAAGTCGCACCACATTATTTCAGCCCCACGCACAAATTCACGTTTTTTGTATTCCTCGATAATAAAAATACACAAGCCGCTAATAATTACAATGCAAGCCTATCGATACATGTTGCTACTCATTCATTGCAGCTGCAGTGCTGGTTGTAGCATGAGTGGAAGAGTGAGTGGAAGTTGAGAGAATTGCATTTTACAAGTGTTGAATAAAAAGTGTTGACAGTGAGGGATAAAAACTTAAACTCATAAAAACAGCAGCTCTTTGCTGTATTCATTGACAGTCTTTCTCTAGTCATGTTTTTTTACAGGGGTGTGTGCTCAGCCCCCTCATGTACCCTGTTCACCCATGACTGCGTGGCTACGCACGTCTCCAACTCAATCATCAATTAGTCAATCAAATGTATTTATAAAGCCCTTGTCACAGCAGATGTCACAAAGTGCTTATACAGAAACCCCAAACAGCAAGCTATGCCGATGTAGAAGCACAGTGGCTAGGAAAAACTCACTAGAAAGGCAGGAACTTAGGAAGAAACCTAGAGAGGAACCAGGCTCTGAGGGGTGGCCAGTCCTCTTCTGGCTGGTTTAGATTATAAGAGTACATGGCCATTATGGCCATATTGTTCTTGAATATGTTCAAACGCTCATAGATGACCAGCCGGGTCAAATAATAATCACAGTGGTTATAATAATCACAGTGGTTGTAGGGGGTGCAACAGGTCAGCACCTCAGGAGTAAATGTCAGTTTAGCCGAGCATTCAGAGGTCGAGACAGCAGGTGAGAGAGAGAGAGGGGGAGAGCAAGAGAGTCGAAAACATAAAGAACAGGTCAGGATTCCATAGCCGCAGGCAGAACGGTTGAAACTGAAGCAGCAGCATGACCAAGTGGACTGGGGACAGCCAGGAGTCATCAGGCCAGGTAGTCCTGAGGCATGGTCCTAGGGCTCAGGTCCTCCGGGAGGGGAGGGAAAGGAGAGAGAGAGAGAATTTGAGGGAGCATTCTTAAATTCACACAGGACCCCAGATAAGGCAGGATAATTACACCAGATATAACAGACTGACCGTAGCCCCCCGGCACATAGAGTATTCCAGCATAGATACTGGAGGCTGAGACGGGGGGTCAGGGGACACTGTAGCCCCGTCCGACGGTACCACTGGACAGGGTCAACCAGGCAGGATATAACCCCACCCACTTTTCCAAAACACAGCCCCCATACCACTAGATGAATATTAACAGACACACCAATTTACTACCCTGAGACAAGGCTGAGTACACCGCACAATCCCGAGGGGGTGCAAAACCAGACAGGAAGATCAGGTCAGGGACTCAACCCACTCAAGTGACGCACCCTCCTAGGGACGGCATGGAAGAGCACTTGAAGATGGAAAAAAGCTGCCATTGAAATATTCTTGATATGTTCATCACAAGAGAGATCAGGGTCCAGTGTAAAGCCGAGGTCCTTCACAGTTTTATTTGAGACGACTGTACAACCATCAAGATTAATTGTCAGATCCAACGGCAGACCTCTTTGTTTCTTGGGGCCTAGAACTAGCATCTCTGTTTTGTCTGAGTTTAAATGTAGAAAATCATCAAGTTAGCTGACAACAGTGGTATGCCTGATTACAGCCTACAGGGAGGAGGTGAAAGCCTTGGCAGAGTGGTGCCAGGAAACATCAAACAAAACAAAGAAGCTGATCGTGGATTACAGGAGAGAGAGCACGCCCCCATCCACATTGACGGGCCGCAGGGGAGAGGGTCAGAAGCTTCAAGTTCCGGGAATGGTCCCTCCACACAGACAGTGGGGAAGAAGGAGCTACAGCACCTTTTCAACCTCAGCAGGCTGAAGAAATTTGGCTTGGCCCCTAAGACCCTTACAAACTTCTACAGATGCACCATCAAGAGCATTCTGTCAGGCTATATCACCACTTGGTACGGCAACTGAATCGCCCACAACCGCAGGGGTCTTCAGAGGGTGGTGCGGTCAGACCAACACATCACCGGGGACACACTGCCTGCCCTCCAGGATATCTACAGCACCCGGTGTCACAGGAAGACCAAGAAGATCATCAAGGACCTCAGCCGCCATGGCCTGTTCACCCTGCTACCATCTATAAGGCGGAGACCGTGCAGGTGCATCAAAGCTGGGGCCGCGAGATTGAAAAACAGCTTCCATCTCCAGCCCATCAGACTATTAAAGGGATATAAAAAAGTAACTTCATTTTCATCATCTCTAGCACCACCCCAACATCATCATATGTGAAAAAAAGTCTATGTTTTGTAGCAACAAAGTTAGAGAAAGGTAAGTGTTTTCAATGATATCATCAGTGTGCATCGTTTGATGTTTAGCAAATTATGAGTAGGCATTGCCTACTAATTGTCTACTAATTGGTTGATGAGTCTCAGTTTTGGATTTATTCCATCTTTTGACAGTGTGCGAGTCTTCATATCTTCACATATTCTTATTTTGACTCCTACGCACCTGGAACCGACACTATTCAGTAGTAAGGACCTTAAAAGAGTGCAGATGGCCTCATATACTGTATTCTAGTCATGGCTCATCCTATATAACTACTGTTGTACACACCTTTTTTATTCATATACTGTCCATACTGTCTATACACACCATCACACACACACACACACATATATATATATACTGCTCAAAAAAAGAAAGGGAACACTTTAACAACACATCCTAGATCTGAATGAAAGAAATAATCTTATTAAATACTTTATTCTTTACATAGTTGAATGTGCTGACAACAAAATCACACTAAAATAATCAATGGAAATCCAATTTATCAACCCATGGAGGCCTGGATTTGGAGTCACACTCAAAATTAAAGTGGAAAACCACACTACAGGCTGATCCAACTTTGATGTAATGTCCTTAAAACAAGTCAAAATGAGGCTCAGTAGTGTGTGTGGCCTCCACGTGCCTGTATGACCTCCCTACAATGCCTGGGCATGCTCCTGATGAGGTGGCGGATGGTCTCCTGAGGGATCTCCTCCCAGACCTGGACTAAAGCATCCGCCAACTCCTGGACAGTCTGTGGTGCAACGTGGCGTTGGTGGATGGAGCGAGACATGATGTCACAGATGTGCTCAATTGGATTCAGGTCTGGGGAATGGGTGGGCCAGTCCATAGCATCAATGCCTTCCTCTTGCAGGAAGTGCTGACACACTCCAGCCACATGAGGTCTAGCATTGTCTTGCATTAGGAGGAACCCAGGGCCAACCGCACCAGCATATGGTCTCACAAGGTGTCTGAGGATCTCATCTCGGTACCTAATGGCAGTCAGGCTACCTCTGGCGAGCACATGGAGGGCTGTGCGGCCCCCCAAAGAAATGCCACCCCACACCATGACTGACCCACCGCCAAACCGGTCATGCTGGAGGATGTTGCAGGCAGCAGAACGTTCTCCACGGCATCTCCAGACTCTGTCACGTCTGTCACGTGCTCAGTGTGAACCTGCTTTCATCTGTGAAGAGCACAGGGCGCCAGTGGTGAATTTGCCAATCTTGGTGTTCTCTGGCAAAAGCCAAACGTCCTGCATGTTGTTGGGCTGTAAGCACAACCCCCACCTGTGGACGTCGGGCCCTCATACCACCCTCATGGAGTCTGTTTCTGACCGTTTGAGCAGACACATGCACATTTGTGGCCTGCTGGAGGTCATTTTGCAGGGCGCTGGCAGTGCTTCTCCTGCTCCTCCTTGCACAAAGGCAGAGGTAGCGGTCCTGCTGTTGCCCTCCTACGGCCTCCTCCACGTCTCCTGATGTACTGGCCTGTCTCCTGGTAGCGCCTCCATGCTCTGGACACTGCGCTGACAGACACAGCAAACCTTCTTGCCACAGCTCGCATTGATGTGCCATCCTGGATGAGCTGCACTACTTGAGCCACTTGTGTGGGTTGTAGACTCCGTCTCATGCTACCACTAGAGTGAAAGCACCGCCAGCATTCAAAAGTGACCAAAACATCAGCCAGGAAGCATAGGAACTGAGAAGTGGTCTGTGGTCCCCACCTGCAGAACCACTCCTTTATTGGGGGTGTCTTGCTAATTGCCTATAATTTCCACCTGTTGTCTATTCCATTTGCACAACAGCATGTGAAATTTATTGTCAATCAGTGTTGCTTCCTAAGTGGACAGTTTGATTTCACAGAAGTGTGATTGACTTGGAGTTACATTGTGTTGTTTAAGTGTTCCCTTTATTTTTTTGAGCAGTGTATATACTACCGTTCAAAAGTTTGGGGTCACTTAGAAATGTCCTTGTTTTTTAAAGAAAAGCACATTTTCTGTCCATTAAAATAACATAAAATTGATCAGTAATACTGTGTGGACATGTTAATGTTGTAAATGATTATTGTAGCTGGAAACGGCAGATTTTTATGGAATATCTACAGGCGTACAGAGGCCCATTATCAGCAACCATCACTCCTATGTTCCAATGGCACGGTGTGTTAGCTAATCCAAGTTTATCATTTTAAAAGGCTAATTGATTATTAGAAAACCCTTTTGCAATTATGTTAGCACAGCTAAAAACTGTGGTCATGATTAAAGAAGCAATAAAACTGGCCTTCTTCAGACTAGTTGAGTATCTGAAGCATCAGCATTTGTGGGTTCGATTACAAGCTCAAAATGGCCAGAAACAAAGACCTTTCTTCTGAAACTCGTCAGTCTATTCTTGTTCTGAGAAATTAAGGCTATTCCATGCGAGAAATTGAAGATCTTGTTCAATGCTGTGTACTACTCCCTTCACAGAACAGCGCAAACTGTCTCTAACCAGAATAGAAAGAGGAGTGGGAGGCTCCGGTGAACAACTGAGCAAGAGGACAAGTACATCAGAGTGTCTAGTTTGAGAAACAGACTAGAGGTCGACCGATTATGATTTTTCAACTCTGATACCGATTATTGGAGGACCCAAAAAAGCCAATACCGATTAATCAGACGATTTTTATAAATATATTTATAATAATGACAATTACAACTATACTGAATGAACAATGAACACTTTTATTTTAACTTAATATTATACATAAATAAAATCAATTTAGTCTCAAATAAAAAATGAAAAAATTGAAACATGTTCAATTTGGTTTAAATAATGCAAAAACACTGTGTTGGAGAAGAAAGTGCCATTTTAAAAACCTAATGTTTAAGTTCCTTGCTCAGAACATGTGAACATATGATAGCTGGTGGTTCCTTTTAACATGAGTCTTCAATATTCCCAGTTAAGAAGTTTTTGGTTGTAGTTATAATAGGAATTATAGGACTATTTCTCTCTATACCATTTGTATTTCATATACCGTTTGAGTATTGGATGTTCTTATAGGCACTTTAGTATTGCCAGCCTAATCTCGTGAGTTGATAGGCTTGAAGTCATAAACAGCGCTGTGCTTCAAGCATGGCTAAGAGTTGCTGGCAAACGCAGTAAAGTGCTGTTTGAATGAATGCTTACGAGCCTGCTGCTGCCTACCACTGCTCAGTCAGACTGCTCTATCAAATCATGTACTTAATTATAATATAATAAACACACAGAAATACACTAATATGGTCAAATATGGAAACTATCATTTCGGGGAAAAAAGCGTTTTTTCTTTCAGTGAAATACGGAACTGTTCCGTATTTTATCGAATCGGTGGTAACCCTAAGTCTAAATATTGCTGTTACATTGCATAACCTTCAATGTTATATTATAATTATGTAAAATTCTGGCAAATGAATTACGGTCATTGTTAGGAATAAATAGTCTTCACACAGTTCGTAACGAGCCAGGCGGCCCAAACTGCTGCATATACCCTGACTCTGCTTGCACTAGATGCAAGAGAAGTGACACAATTTCCCTAGTTAATATTGCCTGCTAACATACATTTCTTTTAACTACATATGCAGGTTAACATAATATACTTGTGTATTGATTTTAAGAAAGGCATTGATGTTTATGGTTAGGTAAATTTGTGCAACGATTGTGCTTTTTCGTGAATGCGCTTTTGTTAAATCATCACCCGTTTGGCGAAGTTGAAGTAGGCTGTGATTCGATGATAAATTAACAGGGACCGCATTGATTATATGCAACACAGAACAAGTTAGTTAACCTAGTAATATCATCAACCATGTGTAGTTAACTAGTGATTATGTGAAGATTGATTGTTTTTTTATAAGATAAGTTTACTGCTAGCTAGTAACTTACCTTGGCTCCTTGCATCCACAAGGTTCTTTTCATGCAGCACTCCCGTGACAGGTGGTCAGCCTGCCACGCAGTCTCCTCGTGGATTGCAATGTAATCGGCCATAATCGGCATCCAAAAAGGCCGATTATCCATTGTTATGAAAACTTGAAATCGTCCCTAATTAATCGGCCATGCCGATTAATCAGTCGACCTCTAAAACAGACGCCTCACAAGTCCTCAACTGGCAGCTTCATTAAATAGTATCCGCAAAACACCAGTCTCAACATCAACAGTGAAGAGGCGACTACGGGATCCTGGCCTTCTAGGTAGTGTTGCAAAGAGTGGCCCTATTTGGTAAAAGACCAAGTCCATATTATGGAAAGAACAGCTCAAATAAGCAAAGAGAAATGACAATCCATCATTACTTTAAGACATGAAGGTCAGTCAATACGGAACATTTCAAGAACTTTGAACGTTTCTTTAAGTGCAGTTGCAAGCACCATCAAGCGCTATGATGAAACTGGCTCTCATGAGGACCGCCACAGGAATGGAAGACCCAGAGTTACCTCTGCTGCAGAGGATAAGATCATTAGAGTTACCAGCATCAGAAATTGCAGCCCAAATAAATGCTTCACAGAGTTCAAGTAACAGACACATTTCAACATCAACTGTTCAGAGGAGACTGTGTGAATCAGGCCTTCATGGTCAAATTGCTGCAAAGAAACCACTACTAAAGGACACCAATAAGAAGAGACTTGCTTGGGCAAAGAAACATGCGCAATGGACATTAGACCGGTGGAAATTTGTGCTTTGGTCTGGAGTCCAAATTGGAGATTTTTGGTTCCAACCACCGTGTCTTTGTGAAATGTGGTGTGGGTGAACGGATGATCTACGCATGTGTATTTACCACCGTAAAGCATGGAGGAGGAGGAGGTGTGATGGTGTGGGGGTGCTTTACTGGTGACACTGTCTGTGATTTATTTAGAATTCAAGGCACGCTTAACCAGCATGGCTACCAAGCATTCTGCAGCGATACACCATCCCATCTGGTTTGGGCTCAGTGGGACTATCATTTTGTTTTTCAACAGAACAATGACCCAACACACCTCCAGGCTGTGTAAGGGCTATTTTACTAAGAAGGAGAGTGATGGAGTCCTGCATCAGATGACCTGGCCTCCACAATTCCCCGACCTCAGACAAATTGAAATGGTTTGGGATGAGTCGGACTGCAGACTGAAGGAAAAGCAGCCAACAAGTGCTCAGCATATGTGGGAAATCCTTCAAGACTGTTGGAAAAGCATTCCAGGTGAAGCTGGTTGAGATAATGCCAAGAGTGTGCAAAGCTGTCATCAAGGCAAAGGGTGGCTATTTGAAGAATCGCCAATATAAAATATATTTTGATTTGTTTAACACTTTTTTGGTTACTACATGATTCCATATGTGTTATTTCATAGTTTATATGTCTTCACTATTATTCTACAATTATTCTGCAATGATACTGTATATAATGTTCTGGACTCAGACATTGCTCGTTTTGATTTTTTTTCATTATTGTATTGCTAGATATTTTACACTTTTTTCTCTGCACCTGTGATAGCATAGACTTTGATTTGATTTAAACATTTTGAAATCTCACAGTATCAACTTTTAACTTTGCTGTTTGCTTGAGGAAGCTGCAGACACGGTTATCTGAGCTATCCGATCGACCAGCAGTAGGCCTATTAGTGCACTTGATTTGCTCTCCGGTGACAGTTTGTACCTTCAGACACATGAAATGGTTCAAAATAGGAACACTTCGCCTACCCAGTGCACAGGGCAGCTGAATCAGGTGCACCTACCGCTAACAGCGTGAGACAAATAAAAAAAAATAGGAACACAAGGCTTTATCTTTGGGTTTGGCTAACGACTAGGAATGGTGACCACTGACTTAGTGTTATTCACAGGACATACTTCACAAGACATGGTTAGACAGATATTAGTATACTGTAGATACTGTAGGCCTAGGTCCGAGTGCATGGCAGTCATGCAATAGGCTTGATAAGATCTTAACTGGTAGCAGGCCTATACTTAATTCAATATTACAGTCTATTTATTGCCTTTTTTATAGTCCTTTATTTCCGTCTCGAGGCTCTTCATGAGGTTTGTGTGATGGGTCAGTTGATGACACTGAAGCCAATATCAGTTTTTTGGTTTGTGTGAGAGAATTGGTTTCAGTGATCAGCGAAAAGGGTCAGTAATGGCATTAATGCTGCTGTTTCACTATCAGGCCTTGAAATACATCCACAGGTACACCTCCAATCTACTCAAATTATGTCAATTAGCCTATCAGAAGCTTCTAAAGCCATGACATCATTTTCTGGAATTTTCCAAGCTGTTTAAAGGCACAGTCAACTTAGTGTATGTAAACTTCTGACCCACTGGAATTGTGATACAGTGAATTATAAGTTAAATAATCTGTCTGTAAACAATTATTGGAAAAATTACTTGTGTCATGCACAAGGTAGATGTTCTAACCAACTTGCCAAAACTATAGTTTGAAAACAAGAAATTTGTGGAGTGGTTGAAAAACGAGTTTTAATGACTCCAACCTAAGTGTATGTAAACTTCAAACTGTACACAAGTATTCAGACCATTTACTCAGTACTTTGATGAAGCACCACAGCGATTACAGCATCAAGTCTTCTTGGGTATGACACTACAAGCTTGGCACATCTGTATTTGGGGAGTTTCTCACATTCTTCTCTGCAGATCCTCTCAAGCTCTGTCAGGATGGATGGGGAGTGTTTCTGCACAGCTATTTTCAGGCCTCTCCAGAGATGTGCGATCGGGTTCAAGTCTGGGCTCTGGCTGGGCCACTCAAGGACATTCAGAGACTTGTCCCGAAGCCACTCCTGCGTTGTCTTGGCTGTCTTGGTTGTGTTGTTGGAAGGGGAACCTTCGCCCCAGTCTGAGGTTCTGAGTGCTTGGGAGCAGGTTTTCATCAAGGATCTCTCTTTACTTTGCTCAGTTCATCTTTGCCTCGATCCTGACTAGTCTCCCAGCTCCTGCCACTGAAAAACATCCCCACAGTGTGATTCTACCACCACCGTCCTTCACTGTAGGGATAGTGCCAGGTTTTTCTCCAGACGTGGCGCTTGGCATTCAGGCCAAAGAGTTCAATCTTGGTTTCATCAGACCAGAAATTCTCATGATCTGAGAGTCTTTAGGTGCCTTTTGGCCATCTCCAAGCGAGCTGTCATGTGCCTTTTACTGAGGAGTGGCTTCCATCTGGCCACTCTACCACAAATGTCTGATTGGTGGAGTGCTGCAGAGATGATTGTCCTTCTGCAAGGTTCTCCCATCTCAACAGAGGAACTCTAATGCTCTGTCAGAGTGACCATCGAGTTATTGGTCACCTCCCTGATCAAGGCCTAGTGGTTAGAGCGTTGGGCCAGTAACCTAAAGGTTGCTGGATCGAATCCCCGAGCTGACAATGTCATGCCCTGACCTGAGAGAGACGTTTTTCTCTGTTTGGTTAGGTCAGGGTGTGACATGGGGTGGGCATTCTATGTGTTGTATGTCTATGTTGTTTTTTCTTTGATTGGCCGAGTATGGTTTCCAATCAGAGGCAGCTGTCATTTGTTGTCTCTGATTGGGAATCATACTTAGGCAGCCATTTTTCCCACAGTCAGTTGTGGGATCTTGCCTAAGTGTTGCATGTGTTTGCACGCATAGCGTTTTGTTCGTTGTATTGTTTTTGCTGGTTCACATTGAAAATAAAATATGATGAACCCAACTCACGCTGCGCCTTGGTCTACCCTTAATGACGAACGTTACAGACAAGGTAAAAATCTGTCATTCTGTCCCTGAGCAAGGCAGTTAACCCACTGTTCCCCGGGCGCTGAAGACGTGGATGTTGATTATGGCAGCCCTCCGCACCTCTCTGATTCAGAGGGTTTGGGTTAAATGTGGAAGACACATTTCAGTTGAATGCATTCAGTTGTACAACTGACTAGGTATCTCCCTTTCCCTTCTCCCCCGATTGCTCAGTTTGACCTCTAGGAAGAGTCTTGGTGGTTCTAAACTTCTTCCATTTAAGAATGATGGATGCCACTGTGTTCCCGCGGACCTTCAATGCTGCAGACATCTCCATGGAAACAGGATGCACCTGAGCTCAATTTCAAGTCTCATAGGGTCTGAATGCTTATGTAAATAAGGTATTTCTGTTTTTTATTTGTAAAACATTTGCAAACATTTCTTAAAACCTGTTTTCACTTTGTCATTATGGGGTATTGTGTGAAGATAAAAACATTTTTTAATCCATTTTAGTATAAGGCTGTAACGTAACAAAATGTGGTAAAAGTCAAAGGGTCTGAATACTTTCCAAAGGCACTGTATATATTACTATTACTTACAGCTGCTACAGTATCACGGTTGCTATGAATGTCCTGGCACAAACCACCACCTCTTATATCTGTCAGAATTCACAATTTATGGGGTGTTCAAAATCAGTTTAGGAGAAGAAGGTCTGACTTTCACACTTCTGTTAGCAACTTTATAGGACGGTTAAAATGTCTGCTTTACGCCTCTTCTGTAAACTCAGTCTGGACAGGAATGTTCGTCACGTTTTCTCATCACCAGCTGGCCAAGACTGAGTTACCAAAGGGATCAAGTCCCAAATGGCACCATATTTCCCTTTGTAGTGCACTACTTTTGAACAGGGCCTATAGGGCTCTGATCAAAAGTAGTGCAATATTTAGGGAATAGGGTGCCATTTTGGACACAATCTGGCACTCTGAGACACACTTAGGGGAGGATTTGATGAGAAGTCTCCAATTATGAGCTCTGAAAGCCTGCTTTAGACAAGTGCTAAGAAAAGTATATTGCATCCATCTCTTGGAGACACAAAAAACCTGGGAAAATGTTAAGGCAGACAATACAGACAAGCGTTCAACAAACAAATACGCCTACCTGGGTGTTCTTTTCTCTTGAGCTTTCCTCCTATACTTATATGGTCTTTGGATTTATATTTATTTTTACATGACACACTCTGATGAGGTGCTCTACAGGTGTGTTCTTTGTGCTAACAATTGCACATAAATGGGCAGATTTTTGGACATAATGTGATAGTGAAAAAACGAATCAACAACGTTCACCTTTGTTCTTGACTCCTTTGCGGCGGTTGAAACAAAGTACTGTTCCATCTCTGGCTTCATAATGATGAGTAGTGTTCCTCTGCCTCTGCTGCTCCATAGTCCCACTGATTACCGTTGATTTGTTGTCATAGGGATGAATTAAGGCTGCTGTATCTCATACGTAATGTGCAGATCTGTTTTTATTACAGGTATTTGGCTGGCTAATAAATGCCACAGCTGTCAGGACAGCTAAGCAACTGCATCATTACTGCCTAAAGTGTTGTGGCTCAGCTCGGTGACCCCAATTTCACACAGCACACACAGCGGTACACAGCACGTCAGATGTCACACTGGTTTGTAAATGATAACAGGTTGACATTTACATCAGTGACTTTACATGGGTCACCCAGTAGGCTATTTCTCATCGATCTAGTGTTATTTTTAATGGGAATTGTTAAACTGGCTAAATAACAAATCTCTCAAAATTGTGAGCAGTACAGTAGAAAATGTGGTGTGAGTTTTTTTGAGAATGATTCAGGGTTACACTATAAGGAGCCTTACTATGAGCAAGGCTCTTCTATGCCAGAACTGAGGTGTGTGTGTGTCTGTGAGTGACTGAAGTGACTAAGCCATCACTGGCCCCTGGCTTCCTTTCCATGCCCAGAGTTTTGCACAGAGGGTTAGGGTTAGGAGACAGGAGAGCACAAAGATGCCCTCTTTATAGGGCCCTTATGAGAGCTAGGCGCCGTGGAGGTAACTGGGGAGTGGGCCCTGGTCAAAAGTACTGCACTATATAAGGAATAATGTGCAATTTGGGACGTAGTCCCCTGTGTGTGCCAGCTCTGTGATGACTAACCTGCACAGCCTCAGGTAAAAGAGCCAGGCCGCAGCATTAAACTTCTTCGGGATCGGTGTCCCGTCCATGGTACGGTTGAGCTAACGTAGGCAAATGCGATTAGCATAAGGTTGTAGGTAACAAGAAAATTTCCCAGGACATAGACATATCTGATATTGGCAGAAAGTTTAAATTCTTGTTAATCTAACTGCACTGTCCAATTTACAGTAGCTATTACAGTAAAATAATACCATGCTATTGTTTGAGGAGAGTGCACCATTTTGAACATGAAAAGTTATTAATAAACAAATTAGGCACATTTGGGCAGTCTTGATACAACATTTTGAACATAAATGCAATGGTTCATTGGATCAGTCTAATACACTGCTGCCATCTACGGGCCAAAATCTAAATTGCACCTGGGCTGGAATAATACATTATGGCCTTTCTCTTGCATTTCAAAGATGATGGTACCAAAAAAATAAAATAATAATTCTGTGTATTATCTTTTACCAGATCTATTGTATTATATTCTCCTACATTCCTTTCACATTTCCACAAACTTCAAAGTGTTTCCTTTCAAATAGTACCAAGAATATGCATATCCTTGCTTCAGGGCCTGAGCTACAGGCAGTTAGATTTGGGTATGTCATTTTAGGCAACAAAAAAAAGGTGTGGATCCTTAAGTAGCACAGGCAAGGCAGATTCGACCTAGGAGCACCGGTAGCTAGCTCTCAGCTCTCTCTTCTCTCTCGCTCCATTTCCCTTTTTCTCTCGCTCTCTGCCTCTGTTTGTCTCTCTCTCGGGCAGGTTTCCATTGACCCAGGTTTATTTGACAAAAGCAACGTGTGTAATGAAAAAAGCAAATATAAGAGAAATGTTCTAAAGATCAACAAAAATGTTATCCGTTTGACGGGGGTGGATTTTTCTTTTGTCAAACTTTCTTTATTGCGTCAAAGAATGATGGAAACTGTGTTTTTCAAATAAATGAAGATTGACAAATAATTCCGAAGGTTTATTTTGCAACCTGTATGGCGCAGCTGTCAATTTTTGGTCCTTAAATGAAACTGGTATACTTTTTTATTTATCATAATTTTCTTTAGCCAATTTTGGTCTTTAATGTAGGGACGACAGATAAGTTCCTTACCTTCTCCCCCTTCCACTTGCCACCTCCATTGTTTTTGCGCTAATGGTGCAGTCAGTTCGTTGTTATTTTGGATAGAGCAGACATTTCCATATATTTTTGTTAACTGCATGTGTGACAACTCCACCAGTCCTATTTGTGATATAATTTACAAAGATTATACTGTTTGTTTAAAAAAATCAACAAATAAAAAAAATATACAGTTGAAGTCCGAAGTTTACATACACCTTAGCCAAATACATTTAAACTCAGTTTTTCACAATTCCTGACATTTTAATCCGAGTTAAAATTCCCTGTTTTAGGTCAGTTAGGATCACCACTTTATTTTAAGAATGTGAAATGTCAGAATAATAGTAGAGAGAATGATTTATTTCAGATTTTATTTCTTTCATCACATTCCCAGTGGGTCAGAAGTTTACATACACTCAATTGATATTTGGTAGCATTGCCTTTAAATTGTTTAACTTGGGTCAAACGTTTTGGGTAGCCTTCCTCAAGCTTTCTACAATAAGTTGTGTGAATTTTGGCCCATTCAGTTCTTCCTACATATTTTATATAGGATTGAGGTCAGGGCTTTGTGATGGCCACTCCAATACCTTGACTTTGTTGTCCTTTTTGCCACAACTTTGGAAGTACAGTTGGGTTCATTGTCCATTTGGAAGACCCATTTGTGACCAAGCTTTAACTTCCTGACTGATGTCTTGAGATGTTGTTCAATATATCCACATCATTTTCCATGCTAATGATGCCATCTATTTTGTGAAGTGCACTCGTCCCTCCTGCAGCAAAGCACCTCCACAACATGATGCTGCCACCTCCGTGCTTCACGGTTTGGATGGTGTTCTTCGGCTTGCAAGCCTCCCCCTTTTTCCTCCAAACATAACGATGGTCATTATGGCCAAACAGTTCTATTTTTGTTTCATCAGACCAGAGGACATTTCTCCAAAAAGTACGATCTTTGTCCCCATGTGCAGTTGCAAACCAATAGCCTGTCTTTTTTATGGCGGTTTTTGAACAGTGGCTTCTTCCTTGCTGAGCGGTCTTTCAGGTTATGTCGATATAGGACTCGTTTTACTGTGGATATAGATGCTTTTGTACCGGTTTCATCCAGCATCTTCACAAGGTCCTTTTCTGATGTTCTGGGATTGATTTTTACTTTTCGCACCAAAGTACGTTCATCTCTAGGAGACAGAACACGTCTCCTTCCTGAGCGGTATGACGGCTGCGTGGTCCCATGGTGTTTATACTTGTGTACTATTGTTTGTACAGATGAACTTGGTACCTTCAGGCGTTTGGAAATTGCTCCCAAGGATGAACCAGACTTGTGGAGGTCTACAATTTTTTGGGGGATGTCTCAGTTGATTTCTTTTGATTTTTCCCATGATGTCAAGCAAAGAGGTACTGAGTTTGAAGGTAGGCCTTTAAATATATCCACAGGTACATCTCCAATTGACTCAAATTATGTCAATTAGCCTATCAGAAGCTTCTAAAACCATGACATCATTTTCTGGAATTTTCCAAGCTGTTTAAAGGCACAGTCAACTTAGTGAATGTAAACTTCTCACCCACTGGAATTGTGATACAGTGAATTATAAGTGAAATAATCTGTCTGTAAACAATTGTTGGAAAGATTACTTGTGTCATGCACAAGGTAGATGTCCTAACCAACTTGCCAAAACAATAGTTTGTTAACAAGACATTTGTGGAGTGGTTGAAAAATTAGTTTTAATGACTCCAACCTAAGTGTATGTAAACTTCCGACTGTATTTTTATTTTTTTAATCAATTATTATATTTGAGTTTAACCATAATATTTGTTGAAAATGTTTGTTCTGTCTTTTCTGGTGGATTAAACTGAAATTGCAACCAGCTTTCTCTTAATAATTGGACGAAGCATGCAGTTCATCATCAAGGATTTTTATGTTGAGTGTGGCATGAGATATCTTACAGTTAGATTTGGAATGCTTTGGAGTCCATACTAGGCATGATTTCACCACCATGTCTTGTTTCTGGGCTTGTGTGTTAAACAGAGGGTGCTATTTGGGACACACATATGCTTACTTAAATTAGGTTGATTCAGTGAGTAGCACAGCATACATGTTTGTTCGATATGCTTCTTACTGAATGATCATTGCTATGTCGCCGTAACCATGATTCATGTCCGATAACAGCCTCCATTTCCGTAGTGGCGCAGGTCACTCTTCTCCACCCAGGAGCAGGGGTCATCTAATAAAAGCTCCTGTGACATTAGTCTCTGAGATCCATGAAAAGAGAAACATCACATTAATATGGCCTCTAGTAAAGCCCGGCTAGGACTCGTAGGGCACTCCCATCAGTGTCAAAGGTTACATTCTACACATACAGCCTGCTTTACAGGTAGCATCTTTATCTCACCTCCCCCTCCGATGGACAGGCCCACCGTCAACAGCACGCATTAGCGATTACATAGATAGCAATCAATGTCACATTGAAGGCAATTAAGCCCAGACAAGACTTCAGATGCTATCAAATTTGCCATTGCAGTGAATGCAGTAAATGCCTAGGGGTGGAGGTAGCTAGGACAGCAAGGCCAATGAAAAGGGACTGGTAGGTAATACAGTATACAGGAAGGATGGAGAGGGACTGTTTGTTAGAGGATCTACCTAGAGATAAAATGCTCTGGCCAAAGACTCCCCAGACAGACAGTGTGTAATGATAATTTACAGTGTGTCTATGCTGCCATCTCAGGCTGCCTGTCTGTAGCATTGTAGCTTTGTCCCACCCCCCATTCCCTTTATAGTGTACTACTTTTGACCACTATAAAGGGAATAGTGTGCGATTTGAGACTCACTCACAGACAGGCAGAGGTAGTGATTGCTCCTCAGAGGCAGGTGGATCTTAGGCGCTTTAGAGGAGCCTGCTGGAGCTGCCTGTCACAGCCCAGTAATAAAGGGCTCCCTGATGGATGCAGCTCGCAGCCTCGCATCGCCTCGGTCCAAACCCTCCATTTGGCCTGATTGCTGCTGAGCCTGGTTCTGTTGTGGGGGACAGGTCTGGTAGAGCTACCTGAAAACAGTAGTGCTCCTCACTGCATTAAGTAACAGTAACTGTGAATGTACAGGAACTGTCTTTAAATATGAAGCACATAAAAGTGTTATTTTTACAAAGAATGAGGGAAATGTGGTTAAGTATGTAGGGTGTCTACCCACTCTGCCCAGTGTGGGTGAAAACACACTTTACTTATGCTTTAAAATATACACTGCTCAAAAAAATAAAGGGAACACTTAAACAACACAATGTAACTCCAAGTCAATCACACTTCTGTGAAGTCAAACTGTCCACTTAGGAAGCAACACTGATTGACAATACATTTCACATGCTGTTGTGCAAATGGAATAGACAACCGGTGGAAATTATAGGCAATTAGCAAGACACCCCCAATAAAGGAGTAGTTCGGCAGGTGGTGACCAGAGACCGCTTCTCAGTTCTTATGCTTCCTGGCTGATGTTTTGGTGACTTTTGAATGCTGGCGGTGCTTTCACTCTAGTGGTAGCATGAGACGGAGTCTACAACCCACACAGTGGCTCAGGTAGTGCAGCTCATCCAGGATGGCACATCAATGCGAGCTGTGGCAAGAAGGTTTGCTGTGTCTGTCAGCGTAGTGTCCAGAGCATGGAGGCGCTACCAGGAGACAGGCCAGTACATCAGTAGACGTGGAGGAGGCCGTAGGAGGGCAACAACCCAGCAGCAGGACCGCTACCTCCGCCTTTGTGCAAGGAGGAGCAGGAGGAGCACTGCCAGAGCCCTGCAAAATGACCTCCAGCAGGCCACAAATGTGCATGTGTCTGCTCAAACGGTCAGAAACAGACTCCATGAGGGTGGTATGAGGGCCCGACATCCACAGGTGGGGGTTGTGCTTTCAGCCCAACACCGTGCAGGACGTTTGGCATTTGCCAGAGAACACCAAGATTGGCAAATTTGCCACTGGCGCCCTGTGCTCTTCACAGATGAAGCAGGTTCACACTGAGCACATGTGACAGACGTGACAGAGTCTGGAGACGCCGTGGAGAACGTTCTGCTGCCTGCAACATCCTCCAGCATGACTGGTTTGGCGGTGGGTCAGTCATGGTGTGGGGTGGCATTTCTTTGGGGGGCCGCACAGCCCTCCATTTGCTCGCCAGAGGTAGCCTGACTGCCATTAGGTACCGAGATGAGATCCTCAGACCCCTTGTGAGACCATATGCTGGTGCGGTTGGCCCTGGGTTCCTCCTAATGCAAGACAATGCTAGACCTCATGTGGCTGGAGTGTGTCAGCAGTTCCTGCAAGAGGAAGGCATTGATGCTATGGACTGGTCCGCCCGTTCCCCAGACCTGAATCCAATTGAGCACATCTGGGACATCATGTCTCGCTCCATCCACCAACGCCACGTTGCACCACAGACTGTCCAGGAGTTGGCGGATGCTTTAGTCCAGGTCTGGGAGGAAATCCCTCAGGAGACCATCCCCCACCTCATCAGGAGAATGCCCAGGCGTTGTAGGAAGGTCATACAGGCACGTGGAGGCCACACACACTACTGAACCTCATTTTGACTTGTTTTAAGGACATTACATCAAAGTTGGATCAGCCTGTAGTGTGGTTTTCCACTTTAATTTTGAGTGTGACTCCAAATCCAGACCTTCATGGGTTGATAAATTGGATTTCCATTGATTATTTTTGTGTGATTTTGTTGTCAGCACATTCAACTATGTAAAGAAAAAAGTATTTAATAAGATTATTTCATTCATTCAGATCTAGGATGTGTTATTTTTTTGAGCAGTATATTTTACCAAGACTAGGGTTGCACATGGGGAATATTCATATGTGGAAACTTTCCTTGGGAATTAACCGGAATATATGGGAATTAACGGAAATATATGCAAGTTAATATTAATACCATTTAAATGTAAATGTTTTTTTTTTGCATTGGATATATTTACCATATCATATGTAGACAGAAACATAAACCTTTTACCTTATCATAAGTAGAAATAATTGTAAATGATTCAATCCTTCCAATGGAAATAAAAAAAACTATTAAGTTATGAATTGAACTTTAATTCAATGAGTTGATTCTTCACATGGAATGATTTCACTGAACAACAAAAGAAAGGGAATATTGAATGATCCCCAACGATCCATCGCATCTCCCAAAAATGTTTTCAACATACATCTGTAAAATGACAGTCTAGAAACTAAAGCTTTGGTTGTCTTCCTCTAAGGCTTCCATGTCTTCTCCCTGGACCTCCTCAATGTCTACCTCTTGAACATCAGACTCTGAGGCCTCATCTTCACTGTCACTTTCCAACCTTGTTGAGGAGGGCTCATTGTCAAGCTCAAAAAGCCTCAAATTTGCCCACATTGCCACCAATTTTTCAACCTTGTATTGGTCAGCCTGTTGTGTGCTTTGGTGTGTGTGTTCCAAACATGACCAGTTGCGTTCTGGACGGCTGATATTGGTGGGATTTGGAGGATGATGGAGGCAACAGGGGAAAGAGCCTTAGATCCACAAAGTCCCTTCCACCAGGTGGCTGAGTGTTGGTACGACTGCCATATTGCATCTCCATCCCAAAGCCGTTGCATGGAAGTGTACTTCGCCAGACTGCCAAGAAACTTGCCCTTATCCAGGCCAAGGTGGCGAGACACGATAGTGATGACACCATAGGCCTTGTTGATCTCTGCACCAGACAGGATGCTCTTGCCAGCATACTTGGGGTCCAACATGTACGTTGAGGCGTGTATGGGCTTCAGGCAGAAGTCTTCCTGCAGTTTCCTCTGCTTGGAGCAACAGTGAAGTGGGCAGGGCAGTACGGATTTCTTCTCTTACATTTGCAAGCAGAGTCTGAACATCAGACAGGATGGCATTGTCTCCCTCAATCCATGCAATGGCTTCTGCTATAGGTTTGAGGAGTTTCAGGCTGCTTACCACTGTCAAAATACATCATCCAGGGGGATCCTCTTGATGGAGCTGTCCATATCGGCAGACTGTGATATGGCCATTTCTTGGAGAGACTCCTTCCCCTCGGAGGCTGTCAAACATGATGACAACACCACCCCAACGGGTGTTGCTGGGCAGCTTCAATGTGGTGCTCTTATTCTTCTCACTTTGCTTGGTGAGGTAGATTGCTGCTATAACTTGATGACCCTTCACATACCTAACCATTTCCTTGGCTCTCTTGTAGAGTGTATCCATTGTTTTCAGTGCCAATGTGTCCTTGAGGAGCAGATTCAATGCATGAGCAGCAAAGCCAATGGTGTGATGTGAGGGTAGGACTCCTCTACTTTAGACCAAGCAGCCTTCATGTTCGCAGCATTGTCTGTCACCAGTGCAAATACCTTCTGTGGTCAAAGGTCATTGATGACTGCCTTCAGCTCATCTGCAATATAGAGACCGGTGTGTCTGTTGTCCCTTGTGCTCTTGTAGAATACTGGTTGAAGGTTGGAGATGATGTTGTTAATTATTCCTTGCCCACGAACATTCGACCACCCATCAGAGATGATTGCAATACAGTCTGCTTTCTCTATGATTTGCTTGACCTTCACTTGAACTCTGTTGAACTCTTCATCCAGCAAATTAGTAGATAAAGCATGTCTGGTTGGAGGGGTGTATGCTGGGCGAAGAACATTCAGAAATCTCTTCCAATACACATTGCCTGTGAGCATCAGATGTGAACCAGTTGCATACACAGCTCAAGCAAGACATTCATCAGCATTTTCTGACTACATTCCTCCATTGAGTCAAAAAAAGTTCTGAATCCAGGAGGACCACTAGCTGTTGCTATCGATAAGGTGTCTCATTCATCATTTTCACCTCGAATAGAAGTAGAGACTTTTGTCAGAGGTTGCTTGTTGTGAGCCTTGAGGGAACTTTATGTACTTGGCCAGATGGTTCTGCATCTTTGTTGCATTCTTCACATATGATTTGGCACAGTATTTGCAAATGTACACAGTGTTTCCTTCTACATTAGCTGCAGTGAAATGTCTCCACACATCAGATAGTGCCTGTGGCATTTTCCTGTAAAGATTAGAAAATAATTGTTCAAAAATATGTAAAAAAATCCATGTATAGATATTATAGTTAAGCAGTTAGATTAAACAACTCCTTTGTAAGATAAATGTTTTAAAATGAAACATGTATGGAAACAGGTGAATTAACACTCAGTTAGCAGGCTCAAGCAAGCTAAAACCCACATGGTAGCAAAAACTAACTATCAGAAATTGTTAACAAGTTAGAAATGATTTAAACACACTTTGCTGTAGGCTACTGTTTACTTGTTAACAAAAAAATCATGTATGTCACATAAAATATATTCACCCCACCCAGTATTGTAATCAAAACTTACCAGAAAGCATGTAGTCCTTGGCTCAGACAGTGTAGTAGTGTGGGCTCAATAGCATCTCATTAGTGTGCAAGATCTTGAGAATCAGCTGTACATGTGATGGAAGATTGCACTGTGCCTGCAGATTTCACGCTGGTATAAAGGATTTGGAGACAGGCACAGGGATACATACTAGGGGTTTTTAATACACCCAAAACAAACACGTATACAAAACACTGGGATGTACCTAATCAAAAGAGCGAGGGTAAACCTCGAAGAACGACACGGGACAAGACCCGTAATACACAATGCACAAAACACGCAGCACAAAAGCTGAAACAGCACAATGGTACTCACACAACCAACAGACATGGGAACAATACCTGACAAGGACAATGGGGAAAGAGGGAACATATATATCATACTGTACTAATCAGGGGAAATGGGAACCAGGTGTGCGTAATCAGACAAGACAGTCCGGGGTTGATGATAATGAATCCAGTTCAGTGAAGCCTAGAAGGCCGGTGACGTCGACCTCCGGAACTGGTGAACAGAATGAGCAGCAGTACCGGGGGGGGGGGGGGTCCGTGACAGAAGAGGGTTGCAATTCCATTAAATTGGGGATAGTTTAACCAAAATATGCCACAAGACAGAATTGCCTTATTTGTATCCCACAAAAAAGGTTTACTGTTATAAGCTAACTTTTTTTAATGAATTTAAGCAAAATTCGCAAAATTCCCTGGCTTGACTTCCCATGGAAAGTTTTCGCTAAATTTCCAGACATTTACTGGAAAGTTTCCGACCCTTTGAAACCCTAACCAAGACAAATATGATTCTTCATGTTCTGAATCGTTCAGTGAGGTCTTTCTCTAACATATCATTACATTATATCCAGCAAGTCAGATTTCGTAACCTAATACATCCGATAATAAGCACTGAGCTCTGTTGACAGAGCATTGCAGCTTTAAATACTTTTGAGGATTTTACATTTTTTATGGTTGTGTCTTCCACATTGTTTCTGCAGGTAGCAAATAACAAAATTAACAAGACATGAGCAGAATTAAATGTAAAAGGCTTTGAAAATGAAAAGCTTGGAATACGCTCAGTGCTCCATTGACATTTCACAGAGATACGCTTGTTTTTGTGAGAAGTCTTTGAAATAGAACAGGATCTTCACATGAATATGAACAGAGAGAAGAAAGATGACGAGTTCAATGGTAAGCCTGTCTGGTAGCCTTAATTCTCGCACAGCGTCTAGCCTAGCTGACGGTTTCCTGATTTATGACAAATTGTTTTGGTCTGGCCTGATTTAGCCGCCCTTAAATTTTGAACGGTTTATAATAGAGACATGAGGTTTGGACCTTTGGTTTTCTTTGAGGATTATCTAAACAATTAACATATTATTTGACCCATTGTTCATTGTTGATTGGACACCCTAAATAAATGCAGTGTCGTCAATAGGTTTGGTTTCTTTGATGTGAAGTTGACATGCTTTGTACTGCCATTATATTGAACACTGCTGGGGGGTCCAGGAGCACCAGCTGCATGCATTTAAACACATTTAGCATGCAGCTTTTGTGCTACAATTTACTCAGATTTTAGTTGTTGAATCATTTGTTCCTGGAACAATCTGTATGTTTATTGTATTCCGATCAGGTTTTATCAGTTTGTTTTTACCTCTGAAATCAAGGTCACTCTTTACCCTTTCCTTTCTGCAATTAGCTTGATTAGCCTCCCAAATGCATCATTTAGTTTTTCCAAGTATGTTCAAATGTTACTTTCAAAATCAAAATACAAAAATATACCAGCTGTTTAAACGGGGTGAATGATATTAATGTCAATGCAGCAGTTTATAGACAGCAGTATTCAAAGGAAAGTCAGTAGTTCACAGGCC